>NC_141537.1:82764141-83081641 GCF_021556685.1 Rattus norvegicus | reverse complement strand
AGTTTAAGGCTAGCCTGGACAGCCACCTCTTAAACTAAAAACAAGACAAAATATTTTTTTAAGTTAAAAGAATTCCAGGACAAAACATAATATATACAACCTTTGGAAAGCACAAGTGGGACCCCTCAGTAAGATGACAAATGCCCTCTGGTCTCCTGTAGCCACAGATGTCTAGTCAGATGACCTTGAATCCTAGTCCCCTGCCTTCATGCCTCAAGTGCTGGTGAGAGCTGTGTCCACCACCCCCAGCTCTACATCTTGACAGAGAAACTTGACAGAGTCCTGCTCCAAGGCCGGCTCTACCATCTCCTGGGCACTGAAGTTATATGGGATCCCCGCTCTCAGAAACTTGAGACGTCTTTCTTTTCTAGCCAGACCATGAGAGGATTGAGACGCTTGACAACTTTAACTGGCCATACTTCTGGAAGTTTATAAGCACAGAGCTCAAGGAAGCCAGGACTCCTGTTGGACTCTGAAGCAGGTGGATGAGAAGCTGTGTTCACACCCCAGACTTAAAGTAGATGCCCGACTGCCACACTTTACTGGATTTACTGGGTACATGAAGAGTTTTTATTTTAAAAGCTGCTCTCAAACACAATGTCTTCTCATCTCAGCCTCCCTGCCTAGCCAGACTCTTAAATCCACCATAGTCTGATAGTTTTAGGATTTCTCCCTCTTCCTCACTCCCTTCTTCCTTTCCAGACTCTATGTTTTCCCTTTCACTTTTATAGAAAATAGAATTTCCCTTCAATGAGCAGTAACAAACCCTTAACAGCAAAAGCATCCTTAGAGCCCCAGCTGGGAGTGCCAGGAGCACTTCTGGAATCTTCTTAAGGCCGCAAAGAGTGTTGCAGCTCATGACTGACAAGTATTCAGACCTCATGACTGATACATATTTAGACCGTTCACAGTGCCAGATGTAGTGATCAAACTACATCCACAACCATTCTCTCTTCATTCAAGAAACATTTTTTTATGTGCTAGACTCAGAGTCAGAAAATGTAAACTTAAGGGCAGTACACATATCCTTAGGTTGACAGTCCATGGCAGAGGGTCCTCAGTGGGTTGGCTGGGATCCAGTATGAAGAGCTGTCACTGAAGAGCTTCAACATGGGCTCAGCTTGCAGGCCTGATACAGCAGTGCCGATGGCTGATGTAATGGCACACCAGTGTATGGCACTGCACTTGTAAAATTGCAAATAAGTAAGCATGCTGCGTGGATAGCTGTATTGCACAGCAAACCTGAGGTGGGTATTTATATGGAAACAGAGCCTGAAGTTTTTATCTATGGCTTAGGATCCCCTAACTTGGGGACTCTGGAACTGACCCAGGGACCCAGATTTATCTTATTCTAAAATGTATAGTGCATTAATCCACTTTGCATCAGTATCTCAAATTAGTCAAATAGTCAAATAGTATTCATTAGTCAAATAGTCATAATTAGTCACTGTTTATAGAGTTATTCTCACTTGATGGGTCTCATGCATATTTGGAAGCTGAGTTATGTACCAGGTGGCCTTAAAAGTTAGAAGTAGGGACGAGTATCAGAAACCTTTGACCCTGAGTGAGAACAAAGCTGAGAGGCATAAGAAACACCAAGGAGAACCTGAGACAGGGCTGTTTTGATCTCTTCCAGAAATGGTCCCAGACAGAGGGGCCAGGAGGAGGGGCAGTACATAAAGTCCTTTAATCTGGGGCCTTGGCACAGTGAGTAAGAAAGAAAGTCTAGAGCCCTCAGCAGCAGGGCCAGGGTCAGGACTGCTAGGACACGTTGGGGTGGTGATCGAATCATCAGTGCTGAGCAGGACCAAACGTTGATGAGAGCTTCTGGTGCTCAGGGAAATCTCTTCTCCAACCCTGCCTCTGAGGACTGATCCCCTGCATCCCAGAGCTTCCTCTGCAGTGGAGCTCAGCTCATGTTAGTGGCCGCCCTCCACTGGCTGCTCACCTCTCAGGGTGGACTCATCATGAGGGCCATTCATGCCACATCTGCCTGGCCCCCAACCTTATCTCCACTGGGTCACATCCCAGCCGGCTGTTTTCCCTATTACTCTGAAGTCAGAGGATATGAAAAACCAAACCAAACCAAACCAAAACTCCTCCCTCGGCTGTCTACTTGTCTCCTCCATGTTTCCTTCCCTCTGCTCTCTCCCTCCCTCCCTTTTGTTCTTGTTTTTTGACATATGAATGTTTTGATTGTATTCATTCTCCATTTTCTGTTGCCATCCTCTAACCTCAAAGTAGTTCCATGGGAATTTTCTTGCCTTTCCTTCTAAATCCATGCATAATAAAATACTACAATACAGTGTCTTGGGGTTTCTACCTGGTCTAAAAGTTAGCTATTCTAGAGTTCAGGCAAATATATGGGTGGCTGTTGGCTCCTATAGTTTGTGAGCAATTACTTTCTTGAATATTAATCTCTAAAATGGGAGAAAGTGGGATTCTCACCAGCACTCCCAGACCTGTTTCTCTTGTCTTACATTTCCACATCTCAAATGTTTTGTCACAGTGCTGGACACTTGTGGAAGGATGGGATTTTTCCCTCCTTAATTTATTCTTTTTTCTGTCCACAAATTGCAGGCACTGGTATAGCATCGTGGGAGACCTAGAACACCTTTTGCATTATATACTTAGAGTCAACTGACCCTCTCCATCCTGACAATGGAAAAAGTGGCTTGCCTGAAACCGAGTTAGTCTCTAAGTTGCTAGTTTGGAGTTTTGAGTAACATTGTAGTTTGCCTACCACAAGAGGGCAGCACAGGCGATTGCAGAGAGCTGCTGGCTGCAGCAAGAATGCTGGCTTGCATGAAGGTCTACGAGCCTGCAAGCCTTGTCACCCAAGCATGCACGGTGGGCGCAGTGGTTCTCTGTGAGGGGTAAAGCAGATGTGGCTATGGCCACCTTATAGATAGATGAAGTGACACTAAAGGCTTGGCGGTGACTGGTCACACAGCCAGCAGATCCCATGCTTGAATGTAAGGCCCAGTAAACAGGTGGGACAGTACCATTTGCACCAGTAACACACATTTAACAAGCTGTGCAAGTGTAGAAAGCCATATGTCCTGTGCCAGCAGTTTTATGTTTTGTTTTCTTTGTTTTTTGTTGTTCTTGGTTGTGTGTGTGTGTGTGTGTGTGTGTGTGTGTGTGTGTGTTGATTTTTTTTTTTTTTGACAAAACATCTTGAGTGACCCCTGTATCCTTCTGTTCCAAAGAGACAAAATAGGATGGGACTTCTGACCTCATGCAAACCACCATGCCTAACCTCACTGCTCTCTCAGTTGTTCGGGCTAGATTCCATGGTGCATCTTAAAAAGCTGAGGCAGAGGATAATGAGTGTCAAAGTGAAAGAGAAAGTGGGACCCAGATCTTTAAATCCCAACAGCCTTGGCCTGGCACCTTGGCAAACTTGGGAACTTCCTGTAGGACACAGGACTCCCGCTCCTTCAGTGATTTCAGAGGACACAGAAGAGAAGAGTAGAGAGAGAAATGATGCTGACAACGACGACCTGAGTCACCCTCTCACCAGCCAGCTGAAGGTCCTCCTAGCTGTCCAGTCTGAGATCCAGGCCATTGGGTGGTCCGCCACACGTGGTGACTCACTGGACAAATCTCAGATTTCTTCCGGGGGGTTCTCCACTTTGTATTAGGTGATTCTATCAGGTAATTAATTCTAAGAGCTTGTATTTATTAGTTGATGGAAAGAACAAGAGAGTTCAAATAGCATTGCCTGGTTAGGCTGGCTACCCAGGATTCATGGCTCTAAATCTGAGACCAGAGTGGGAACAATCAGTATGTGAAAAAATAGGCAGTGTCTAGCTGCCGTTTTAAATCAATAAAATAATTAAAACCTTTATAGTTTGGCGTATTAATGTGTTGCACATCTGCATAGTTCAGTTAATAAGGAAAATACATGAGAAAGATAAAATTCCAAAGCCAAAAGCAGCTAATAGTTAGAAGAAAAAAAAATCCTTGTAGTGAGTAATTGTCCTCGTTCTCTCTGAAGAGACTAAACATTTACTAACCCCCGAGCTGGTGAGGTCCCTGTTGAGCCAGCATTCCCAGGATAAAGTGCCAGCACCAGGGTCTCCATTCATCATTTTCTTAGGTTCTAGTTTAAGTACTGTTGTTGTGTTTAGGGAAAGAACACAAATATTTATTTTAAAAGTTTCTTTAAACAAATTCTTAGTGGAGGGTAGAACTCTCTAATGCACTACAGCTGGACTGCTGGCCTTTAAAAGTGCTTGCCGTCTGCATGCTCAGTCCTCTGCAAGCGCTCATCCACAGATACAGCGCTGACGGCCGGTCCCTAGATGTGGATTTACATCACAGGGCACAGTGTTTACTCTGGGCTGCTGAGACCCACCTAGGGGTCTCATGTACATTTATTAAAAAGTGCTCAGTGCATGTTTACCCAGTACGCTCTTGGAGAAACATTTGTGAAAAGATTCATTAACTTACATATTTCCTTAAATGTTTAAGTGAAAGACAGCAATTGTAGTAAACCAGAGGAAAAGAAGGAACATCATACATTTTGGATACCCCAAATTCTACTTGAATTTTCTTTCATTCTAATGTGGGTGCACAGAGGTGAGAAAGTCGTTGTTTTGACCAGGACTCAGAGTGTACATCTCCCTCAGAGTGTACATCTCAGTCTGATTGTCTGCAGCGTTCTTGGAATTCCATTAGTCTTTCCAGTGAGGCCTGTCATGGGGGAAGAGGCTGTTGGCTTTTTGTCCTCTCCCTTTTCTTGCTGGCTAGCCTGTGCTGAGCCTGGCCTCACCCCAAGTATATGGGTGGTATATGTTTTAAGTTGATATATTAATGTTGAATTTTTATTGTCATGGTTTCTGTTCATACTCCTTTCAAACCTTTCATTTATTTGTTTCTGAACCTTGGCTATCTCATAAAAATGTCACCATTGTGGTTGAACATTAAGCACCTTCCCATTTTTCTCTGGGCCGTTGAAATAAATTTGGACCAGGTGCTCTACTCATAATGGAGCCCCTTGAAGTGCCCTGATAATGAGCCAGGAGCGGAAGCTGTCAGCCTTCAGCTGGCTTGAAGAATGCAATTAGAGCATTTAATACTGCAGAGGGACCCATCCAGTCAAGGCCATTGAACTGGAAACCTAGTCTAGAAACATGCACTGTAGGCACATCAGCTTCTTAGCTGCCCGGAGACTGGGAGGACAACAGACTCAGGGTAAGCCAATGAGAAGAAAATGTTCTGAAGGGGACAGTGTTCTCAACCATTTCTTCTGTTCTGAGGTTGTTAGGACCTTATTTATGACTTATGATCTGATGTCACTGTGATCAAAATTACTAGTGTCAAATTATATTTCAAATCAACTAAGGACACCGAAGGCTCATTTCTAGAACACTACCCTATGAAAATAGGACAATTTTTTTTTTTTTTTTTAGTGTAGAATCGAGTTTATTCAGGGTATGGGGAGGGGAGTCAAGAGGATAGAAGAAGCAGAGAAAGGCACACAGAGAGAGGGGAGGGAGGGGAGAAGAGGGGAGGGGAGGAGAGAAGTAGAGAAATAGAAGCCAGCCATGAGCCTGGGGAGGGGAGGGGGAGGGCGCGAGGACAGAGCAGGAGCAGGAAGACAAGATCAAGAGAGGAGCAAGAGCAAATAGGACAATTTTTAACAGCAAAAATTTAGATTCACTTAAATATCCATTAACATCGAGAGTGTTCAAAGAGTATATTTATTTACTATAGGGAATATTATGTGGCAATTAAAAAGAATATTGTCTAATTGTTTAAGCAGTTTTATATAGTCTTATATTTTGAGGGAAAAACTAACTTCAAAATATGTATTTATACAGAAAATTTATGAAGAGAAAACTGAGAAGAGTGAGAGTAAAGAGGCTGTATTTATTCTATGCAAGTTTTAAAAATTATTTTCTAGTATTTAACTAGTGATTTCAGTATTCTTGGGAGGGATGGCTCTCCACCAGACACATGACTTCCTGTGAGTGAGTAAAGGTTTCACAGCCAGAAGGAGGCAGAGAGGAGTCTTGCCGCTCTGGAGAGTGAGTAGAAAGGACTTTGCTGCATGTGTCTGAGGACACAGGCATGGAGAGGCCCATAGGCTAGTACCCTTCCTCTTCCTGCTGGAGTTTGTGAGAAGGTTCTTCTCTAAAGGAAAGGCATGTTCTATTTCCAGGACCACATCCTTCTTCATCCTTTTGTTCTCTCCAGAAAATGAGGGCATAACTCAGCAACCATTGTTACTTCCGAACACCAGCCTGTTCAAATAGCTTGTTCCATGTAGCATTCATTATTTATTAAGCCATATATCTATTTGTTCTATAAAAATAGGAAGCTTACTTCAAATGACCGTAGAGAGAGATTTCTGTTATCTTCGCCTCTTTTTAGGTTCCTGGATCTTGCTGAGTTTGGACTCCTCTTTGCATGCACTACTGCTTTCCATGCTGCTTTCCACTTGAGCTCCACTCCACAACTCAGGCATTGTCATTGTTCCTCTGACTGCAACAGTTACTAATTTTAGCTATGAGTAAGCCTCCTCCTGTGACCTGCACCAACACTTTCCTTCTGACATGCTCACAGTGAGTTGTCCCTATGCTTACATGAGACAACCCAAATGTCCATGGACAGGAGCAGGAGCGGTGCACGCACAGCTCTGAGATGCTGTCATGATGTGCAGTGACTTTCATAGTGCAGGTTAGTTGTGTGCTGTATAAACCCACACGGGCCCAGCATGCAGGAGAGGGCCTCAGCTCTGCTGCTTCCAACTGCTCGCCGAACTGCTTTCCTTTCTGAGACTACATCAATCTAAAGAGTGTGCTTGGCATTTGAACTCCCATTTTTTATACCATTTCTTTCTAATTGTATTTTTAATTTATTCTTTTGTTTCTTAATCATTGCTTCGTGTAAGTATAAGATTCTCACAGACATTGTCTCTTTTTGCCACAAAGAACAACTCCCAAGTCCAGGGACTTCTATGCAGGCAGGGGTATTTCCTTGAAATTAGTTCTAGAGAACAACTGTTCCCAGACAGGTAGGACAGTGCAGACTGCAGCCACTGAGTAAGGTCGGAGAGCTCCTCCTCCCTCTGATGGGAACATGCTATTGAGTGTGGTTCGTGGAAATGGTCAGTACCTGCTGACTTAGTCCCCTATTTAGTCTGAAGTGAAAAGGGCAAACTGCAGAGATTCTGTTCTGGAGAGTAAGTTTGCTAGCTTGGGTGGTGAGCACTCTGCTGAAGGCAGGCTGGAGAGTGAGCCTGTCTCTGAAGATGCTGCAGTGAGGAAAGAGCAAGCCAGGTCTCAGGCCAGGCTCTAGACCGCCCTGCCCCGCCCTGCCCGCCCTGCCCGCCCCACCCTGCCTTGCTAAGTCCCTGTGACCTCTTGTCATAGATGTTGCCTGTCTCAGGGAATCCTCTGATTGGTGAAATCTAGATGTCAGTAGTGCTCTAATTTGTGTGAGAGCGTAGCTGTACTTTATCTGCTGCTTGTCAGTCACCTATCTGTACACAGAGCCAACAACTAGCTGGGACGAAGGGACCAGGCAAGGGAGGCTGTCTTTGTATTTTCCCTAAATGTCCGTGGTTTTGTGTCATTCACAAAACATAAAAAATTTTAAAAATATGTGTCAAGAATAACATTTGGGTAGTATACATATATATGTATATATGTAATTTAATATAAAAACAATTATGCATTCGTGATAATAAAAATTGAATATATAAAGAATAGTAATTTGTCTCCTGCCCTGCTCCCTTAACTCATTCTAGTTTTGTGATGCTTCTGTTACGCGTTTATACATTTACTTGTAATATGTTAGTTTTGGGGAGGGGGGTGGAAAGGAGCTGAGTTATGAGGGATGTATATATTTTCTTTTTATGTATCTATTTTTTAACCCCTACAGTTGCAGCTTTTTAAATGTTTCCTCCACGTGTGTCTAAGGACACTTGTCTCAGTGACAGTTTGCATTTGACATTTGGCTGGGCTTTTTGATGTGTTTAAAGTGGACTCTCAGATAGTTGGAATCCATACCAAATGTGGCAACAATTATTTCCTGTGAACTTGAGCGCTGTGTGGGCTCCAGCTGCTCCTTGGGTTGCATTAATTATTCCTTAGTCTGCCCTTTCATGGAGTTCAGGGCTCAGAGGGAGCTTGAGCATTGCAGTTGTTTCAAGTCAGCTTTACCCTGGGCCAGCACATCTCCACACTTCAATATCATCACGAAAGGCCGAGCACTTGGGCACAGTCTCTGCTGATACCAGTGGGCAGCCAGGCCTGGGTTTAAAGCCGTTCACCCCACAGTGTGCCCAGTTTATGCAAGCAATGTATGTTTCCTTCATCTGCTCCGAAGTTCTTCCCTTTGGAAGATGTAGAGCAGAAGACATGCTGAATTCAAGAGATTTGCCCCCTGATAGACTCCAGGCATGATGTTTGTGTGAAGTTGCTGTGTCAGGAATTTCTTTTAACGCCTACCATCTTCTGCTTTGTCATTGTAAATTAAGTCGCCTCCTTTTTTATTGTTTGTACTATCCTATTGTTAGTAGTATTCCTATATTTTTGGATATAAGCCCAAGAACAGTGATGCTGAACTGAGCTGAGCTGGGAGTGCATCTCTCTCGCAGTACCTGGCAAAAAAAACAGACCGAAAGCAGCCTTCTGTGTGTGCATGCCTGTTTGTGAGCACAGGTGTGCACTTCTGTGCCACATTTCCTGCTTTTCTGTCAACCAGGCGTATTTTTGTCATCACCTTCTGTAAGTGCTGTCCGTACTGGAAGGTCTGTCCGTGGGTCTGTGGGTGGCACATGGTGAATGAACGGCCACCCTGACATCTTGGCAGATTGAGAGCTGGGTTAAAAATACTTTTATGAAGAGTATTAACTTTTGTATATTAATATATTTATTTTATTTTTTAAAACCCTTTCCAATAGTTGAGTGAGAAAGAAAAGCAAAAGTTCAGTTGTAAAAGTTTGTGAGGAGGATTAAAGATTTTTGAGGTGTAGTCAAGACAGGATTTTCAGAAGAATTTGACTGTAGCCATAAACGGTGTCCACTCAAGGTCTGCCTTTGTGCTGGTATTTAAAACCATAACGGGAGCCTTGATTGCGATTGTGTGTCTTTGCAGTGTGATGGGGCGTCACCCTTCACTGTGCATTGAATGCTCTCTCAGGGACTCCTCAGTCTCTCGTATCCCAACTGCTGGTGCTCAGCACACTGCATTGCATAGCTCAAAGGGAAGAACACCCAAATCCATGCTGGGTGGCTGCGCCCGCCATGCGGGCATGCTGTGTTTATCTTGCTGTTACCTGGCAGCCAGTTCCAGTTAAGATGCCTGCTGGTCATGGCCTCGTTCCCACGAAGATATTCAGAGCTTGCATTCCAGTCGATCGGATTTATGGTGTGTCTGTAGTACACTGGTGCTGGGGCCACAAAGACGAATAAAACCTCTCAGTGTGCCTGCCCTTGAGGCGCTCATGTTTTAATGGGGGATTTTGGAGGACCTTGGCGCTTCAAGACATAGTAAGAACTAAGCCTTGCCCTTATGAAATTGTAGGCTCTGCGGCCAAGTGGTGTGCCGAAAATTTGGTCTGTTCCTGAGACCTTCACACTCTGCTGTGGTCCTCTCTGCTGCTGGAAGGCCAAGGCCTCCTCCTGGCTGACTTCCTGCTGCAAAGCCCTTCGATTCACCCTTGGGACAAGGTGTGGGAGAGGGGAAATCTGCTAAAGTGTAGCAGGAGTTGGAGGATTTTGGAACGTTCTTAAGTGGTAGCCTGCCCAAGAGCCAGATGGTGGGCATAATCACACTGGGGGGTGCAGTGGCTGGGTTGGGGGAATGCTTGCAGAAACATCTGCTTTCTATGGATAGCCCAAATATATCTTCACAAAACATTTGTTAAGCAGCAATTTATAAAATCCTCACCAATATCTAGAAGCTTTTCTTCTTTTCTGTGTAGACAGGAAGCAGTGGCAAGGAGAGCATGGCACATGTGTGTTCTCAACTCCTCCCACACGTATGTTCTCAGCTCCTTCCCAAGTACGGAGAGCATGGCACATGTGTGCTCTCAGCTCCTTTCTAAGTATTCGGCTTTTTTTAGACATAAAAACCAAGTCACTTTCATGACATGTGTGGTGCCTCTAGATGGTACTCTTTCTTTGGGATAGAGGGGTGAAGTCTTAAGTAAGGAAAGGTTAGTCTAAACACAGCATGGAGAGATTACCATAACGATATCAAGCGCAGTTTTAATTGCTTAAAAACAAACAAAGGAAAAGGATCCCAGCTGTTTGTGAGGGAGGCTCCATCCAGGGCAGAACAACAGAAAGCCCCCTTTCCTGCTACAGCCAGGATGCCTCCCCTTCTGTGTGTGGGGGGGTGGGATTACAAAGTGTTCTTTGCAGGAAAAGAAGGGCAGCCAGAGCAGTCCAGAGTGACAGCTAGGAGGAGCCTGGGCTCTGGCCTTATTCCAGGCTCTAGGCCGCTAAGTCAGAGGAATGGAGCTTAGAGGCAGTGAGACAGTTTCTCCCAAGACTAGTGTGTGTGTTGTAATTTGGAAGGACACTTAACTCTATGGTTCAGTGCTGTGAAGTAAGCCCCAAGTGTCCCAGGAAACCTGCCACTTGTCTTATTTCTAAACCTGGTGGGTTGAAGATAAGTTCATTTCTCCTCTGTTGGTGTCAAAGAGATATATAAAATGTAAAACAGGACTGAAAAGGGCAGTGGGATTTAAATTAGAAATTGACTGTAAGCACATGTGCCTCTCAGTCCCATGGATGGGCTTGAGTTCACAGGTAGCCATTACACACAGTGACCATCAGACAGTCAGCTGTGATGTTGATGGGGCCACAATGTCTGTAGTCTGTTATAGAGTTTTGAGTTGAGTCCATTTCCAGCTCTCTTGGATTTTCTTAGTAATGAGTGAATTCACAGAATTTAATCATGTAATGTGAGGCATTTGCCAGTTTCTATCAAGTGCTGTGCCATAAATGTACCCAAGGATAACTCAGTCAATGGCCTGGGCCCCAGAACAGGGCTTCTGCAGCTCCAAGGAAAATACCAGCAGCTGTTAGAAGACTTTGTGTGGGTTAAAAACAGATTGTTTGTATGTGAGTCTAGCTTGTTTTCTCCTTCAGAATTCCCCAGGCTTGTGATTCCTCACTGTCACCTATATGGAGAGGCATCTACACGTCAGCCTCTGTACTCCTGTACTTAGCCTGCTCCTGAGACGCTTTATGTGGCTTTATTAATACACTCAAGGGCTGTTAGTAGGATTCTAGCAACTGAGCACCGGGATCAGGACAAGGTCCAGAGAGTAGCTTTTTCATAAATTATGTTTTAATTAAACATTAGGTATAGTTAATATGGTAAGGGAACACTACCTTCTCCTGCACAGTGCTGAGGCAGGGACACATTCTGTGAGGGCTTGTTTATCCTAGCGGGGCTCTCAGACCCAGTCTTTCCTGCTCTGTGGTCTGGAGAATGAGAGTTGCTCGGGACGCCAAGTGAACACAGAACACAGAACACAGAGTTTTCTCCTCTACATAGCTGACGATGGCAGTGGCTTGGCAGAGACTCTCCCAGTCTGGGTGAGGCCTGTTCAAAGGGGACCAGGAACAGATGGACGTAGTGTTGAATAGAGCATGGCCCCTGAGTACCTAGATTTTCCAAATGCTAATTTTTCTTGGTTCTGATTGAGCTGAGGCCAACTTTGGCTGCAGTATGAGGGGAATCACAGTCTGACTTTTTCAATTAGAATCTTAAAACAACAATGACAACACAGCAAGCGTAGCCATACTGTTGTGCTGTGACTGTACCAGCCACGTGGAAACAAGCAGGTGCTTTCCCAGTAGAGACCAGGTGACACTTAGTCTTGCTGTCGGGTTGGATGGTGACCATTGTAAGGTGGATGCTTCCTCTCTCCCAGCCCTGGCCAGCCCATGCCAAGACTCTGTCAGTGTTCTTTGTAAAGCATTTAGCCATTTTCACAATGTTTCTGGTGAGATCAGTTAGCGAGAAGTGGGCCATGCAGTAAAGCTGTTGTGCCTAGAGACCATTTTTCGACAACGAGTTCTCTGCTGAGTGAGTGGAGATGCCGCTCCCCGCACTTCTGGCTCTCGCTCAGTTTGCAGGAATGTTGCTCTCTCTTCACAGGGCAAGAGTAAGAACTGAAGAAGTGTTTGCTCATGAAAGACTTTTACATAGTTTCCTTCTTTTAAATTTTATGTTGGTTTCCTGCTCTCCAGTTAACAGAAAATGCTGAGCTTTGAAATATTATTTCAATTTTTGTGGGAAGTGAACTTACTTAAAATTAAAAGATGGAAATAAGGAAATGTGTGGTCAGGTTTTTCTGGTCATCAAGTAGTGTTAATTCCATATCTTTTGTGATGCACATAAATTTTGCCTACCTCAGTCATTTGTAGTTTTAAAGAATGATAATTTACAAGGTGCCTCATTTTTCTACTTCTTGTCAGTTACTTATCATCATAGACTGGTTTGACCTTTTAGAAGAACTTTAGGAAGAGTAGAACACTTCTGGGAGTCTAGAGAGGTGCTGTGCTTCTCTGTGATGTGCAACTCATTACACTTAAAATCCCGTCATGCTGCTTCAAACATCTGCAGTTCCCGAAGCCTTCCTCATGTCAGAGAGACTCAGATAAATTGGAAACTATTTATTCAGGGAACCTCAAATGTTACTGAAAACACGTTTTTTGAAATGTCAAATTATTTGCATAGTGGTGAATCAGATTTCTGGAAGAATGTAATCCCAGATATTTGCTTTTTTCCAATATCCACAAATATGGAGAAAGACTTCAGACAGAGCACACTGAATACATTCTTTCCTTTGTATACTTTTGTGTTATAACTCCTACTTGGTGGTTTTGTTCTATATTTTAGTTCTGATTCAGCCCAAGTCAAAATGGATGCCTTTCATTCCATTATTGAAGATGCTTGGATTCTTCACAAACAGGGGCTCTCCATTGCATATCTACATGATGATGTTGGCAAGTGGTCACAAGGGTGACTCCTTGGGAAAGTCTTCATTGTCTTTAGCTACCAAACCTCTCCCTTTCTCTCTCTTTTCCTCCTGTATTCAAGAGGTAATAAGTATCCAGGATGTTAGAGGAGGAGTCCTTCCTCCTTCCTTATCCAGTCACCACAGTTCCTGTTCTGCTTTCTCTCTGTCCCTGAGCTCCCCAGTGTCACTGAGTATGTAAGTAAGTGACCCATAGTGTTAAATGTAATCAGAATCCTCAAGTACTCATCAGATGGCCTTGGTAAGAGGTGGTAAAGTAGTCTACTCATTATTTTGGAATTATAGACCAAAATTAGTTCTTCTTTGTAATAGGAAGAAACAGCAAGGTGTGGAAGAGTATTAAGTACTTAAATTATCTTAAACCCTTAACTGGGGAGGTGTCAACCTTGGAATCTGTTCATGTTGTAAAAAGAGAGTGAAGTGAGCTGCGGAATGCACTCCAGTGTCATTGCATGGCTCAGAGCTCATGAGGACCATGTCAGTCGGCCATCATTTCACCAAGAGGTAGTTCAGACCTCAGTAACAAAGGCTTGCTTGTCTTTCTCTTTATCCAAAATGTTGGCTTCACTGGCATTAAAATAATTAAGATTTGGGTGGTTGAAATATTTGCATATGTATGTATGCATGCATGCATGCATGCATGCCTGTCTGTCTGTATGTATGTATGTATGTATGTATGTATGTATGTATGTATAGTTGGAGACCCAGGTCTAAGCACAAGATTTATCTGTGTTCATATGCACACAAGCTGAAGCTAGTTTTATGCCATGTTTTTAATAATCTTGTCTGTGGGACTTTCCATTTGTTACGTTACTGCTGAAACAGTTGAGATGCTTAGGAATGAGGCACCCTCTCTCTGGGGTCAAGAGAAAATACCGAAGGGAGGACCGAGCAAATGGTGTCCTTCCTCAGGCTGGGTTGTTTTGCTTGAGGAGTATAGATGGATGGAGCTCAGTGGAGGTAGCAGAAACTCAGCAGCTGTCTGAGTCACAACTGCTCCACATTTGCCAGACTCCTAGGAAACAACTCTGAAAGATACGCACAGGCTGTGGCTAGGAACAAGTCAAGTGAGCCCGTGACCTAGAGCTTATAAACATCCAGTGTCGCAGTGGAGGTAGAGAAGTGATGACTCTCAGTGAAGCCCTGCATCATGGGCATGTGCTGCCCTCTCAGGGAAGGTGAAGCTGGTGGTGCAAGCCAGGGAAGGAGCCACAGCCATGTCCCCCCAGTGCCCTCTGCTGGCAAGGCCTAACATGGCACTCACATGGAGCATGGTTGAGAGTCCAGTCTGTATTAAAAGCAACTAGGGTGAAACTGGAGTTGAGTGATCACACATTCTTAACTGCCATGACCCCAAATCCTAATTTGGCCAAATGCGTTCCTTCTGTTGTTAAGAACAGCAAAATGGTGTTATGTGCAAATCAACAGGAGGCCATCGTTCTTGCAGGATGTTTACACTGGCAGTGTAAGCTGAGCACTTAAAACTGTGTCTGTGATAAATAGAATGATTTGACATTTTATAAATGTGCACATATTAACATCAAGAAATACTCCACCCACCTTACAAAAGGCGCCTCTCTCTGACTATACATGTGGCTATATGGCCTTTTACATTATAAAAAGTAGTTGTTGGATCTTCTCCTGTGAAGGCCACTCTGGGACTTAAAAGCCTTCTGCCTCTTATCCAGTCTTCCCAGTCTTGCACAGCCTTAGTAAGAGAAGGGACAATGACTCAATCCTTTCTCCTTTAACATGCCATGTATTTACTTACCTTCACGCTTGAAGGTTACTGACTCCTTCTGCTACACGATAGACACTAGTTTGGTTTGTAACTTCTCTGTGTCCCTCTTCCTGGTCCTAGCTCAGGAGAGTAGGTTGCTATGGCACGTCTGCCATTCATCATTATACATACTTGTATGTGCTTTGTGTACTTAAATGGAAGCTTCATAAAATGAATGCATTAGCAGAAATGTTAATATAAAGTGAAACTTTGCAGACCTAGATTTTACAACATGGTAATGAATGAGAGCATACTGTAGAACAGGACCCAGCACTGTGAGGTCTCATCATGATGCTACAATCGGACAGTAATGGTGGTGACAACACTCTCTACTGCCGACATGCCTTGTATGTATCAACTTCACACTGCCCATAAAAGAGGCAAGGACTTTTCTGTTTTCACTCTTCAAGTTGAAACGCTGAAGCACAGGGTAGATTTCCAAATCTACAGACTTTACAGACTTGTAGGGACCAATGGATCCAGACCTCTCTCACAGTGCACTGTCACCTGACAAGACAGTGATATGGCAGATCCTAGGGAGGTAAGCCTAGGGCAGGAAGCTGTCTTCTCCCTGAACATGCTTAGGGTTTTATAACCCTGAACCACAGAAGGAGTGAGCTACAGGCCCACCCCGGATAGGCTGCACAGCCAGCAGAGACGCCTCCTACTGGGGAACTAGACCTCAAGAGCTACAATCCCTTCTGTCTGTCTTTAACCTAAAAATGTGTGGAGGAGAAAAGATGAAGAAGAGGAGGAAGAGAGGAGGCAGCAACAGCAGCATCTTTAGAAAGTGTATAAGCTTGGAGCAGCTGGTGGATTTGCAGCAGGAATTCGCACTGCTGTAAAGGAAGGGTGGGCTGAATGGAGTGGTCAGGAAAACATTCAGTTCAGCTAAGAATCTGGCCATCAAGCAGAAGCAATGGCAGATCCTTTGTGGAGGAGCCTCCCTTAATCCGAACATTAACAACCCTCACAGAGAGTTTCTCGGTTAGCTTCCAGTTAAACTCTCAAAGCCTAAGAAAACAAGTCACCATGAAAGGCTGTCTCCTAAGGCCACACGTGTGAGGCCATCAGACACAAAGACATTGGCTGTTGGCTAAGTGGGAGAGCAGATATATGCCTGTGGAGCAAAGTATTAAACCAGCATGGACGTTTGCAAAAGACAGTACTACATATAAATAAAAATACAGAAATTAAAAAGTTGTAGGTAGCTAATTGTAAATTAGACAGAACCAGGGGAATAAATTAGAAGATAAAATTGAACAACTCTCCAGAACATAGTGCTGCAGAGCAAAAGCAGATGGGACTATGTGGAAGCTGAGACACGGAGAACAGCGAGGCTTGCAGAAATGACAAGAGGACACCCTCAGATTGAGAACACACAGCAAATCGCAGACTATGTTCTTTTCTCTGTGTGTCATTTGTATGTGCTATGTACATGTGGTGTATATGTGGAGGGCAGAGGGCAATGTTAGATGTCTTCCCTATTTCTGGCAACCTTATTTTTGAGATGGAGTATTTTACTGAACCTGAAGTTCACCTTTTCAGCTGGCTGGCCAGTGAGGCCCTGGGACACATATCTGTACCTGCCTCCTTCACAACTGCTACCCCTGGCTTTGCATGGGCTCTGCAGATCAGAACTCAGGGCCTCATACCTGCACAGCAGTCACTTTACCCCAGATTCTAGGTTAAGAACTTAAAATGCATCCTTTCCTATGTGTACACAGTAGAGCTTGGAGATAGCAAGAGGACTTTGGTGCTTGGAGACCATGGCAGCTAAGAGTTCAGCTAACAACTGTGATTACAGAAGCAGAGAACCAGGAAGCCATGTCTCCAGCATTCAGAGTGTTGCAGTCAGACTGTCACTGTGTGCTGTTTCTTCTGAAAATGAAGGTATGGATCAGGTCACTGTCAGCCCAGAGGGAGCTCTAGCTGGGGAGGAGGCACATGTGGAAGCCCCTGAGCTAACCCTCTGAGCTACAGCAGGGAAGGGTGGGCCCAAACAATGTACTTTAGAAGGAAATTAATTTTAAAAAATGCAGCTAAGCCAAGGAACAAGAAATGAAGTGGTAAGTAAGTAAGCAGCTCTAAACCAGCATTAACTGTGTCGTGAGCCTTAAAACCAATCACTAGTAGACAACAGTTGCAGACTCTTCTAGTTTCCCGGAGGGTCTCACCGTTCAGTGGCTTAGTAGGTGTGTGCAGAGGTAGAGACCAGGGTCCGGTGTCTCCCTCAGTAGCTCTCCATCTGATTTTTGAGGCAGGTTCTCTTACTGAACCTGGTGTGCACCCATTTGGCCTAGCTGGCCAGCCAGTGAGCTCCAGAGATCTGACTGCCTCTGCCTCCCCAGACTGCAGTTCCCAATGTAGACACCTGTGTGCCTTCACATATGCATCCTGGGAATGTGAGCACAGCAGGCGTCCCCAGCTCCAGGCCTGCACTCGTAGTCCATAAGATGCTTAAGTGGGACACTGTGCTTGGCACAGCAGTAGGTGCTCAGTAGAGTTAGCAACTGTGATCAGACCCGGGACTGTACTGCTGTCTAAAGCAGAGTGCAGAGTAGAAACCCCTGGAAAGTGTCATAGAGATGAGCACATGTGGAACCCAGGAAAACATTTATTTTAAGTGCTGTTACAATAACCTTTGAAACCTCACTGTGCTGCCACGTCTGTAATTTTTCACATGTTCCAGAAAGAATTTAGTGAATTTATTTTTCAGCATGCTCTAAAACAGCTCAAAATCATATCTGCTTAAAGCCCAACAATCGTTTCGGCATGTACCTGTTAGTAAAGAGTTGTAGAGGTGGGTGGTAAAGTGAGCAAAGTACAATGATCTGAAGGTATATAAATGTTACATAGAAACACTTTCTTTGTGTGCTAACCAAAAACAACAACCATGAACAGTAGAGGTAGTTTCTAACTTAGAGATGGGTATATTTGGATTCATCACAGTACAACTAGTTCTTGAGTCGTGGCACCAAGAATGAGGCAAGGGGCATAGTCATTTTGATGGTGAAGATGTGGGGGGAGGGGGGAGGTCTAAAGAGTGACTTGTGCCAAGCATATACAAGAGAACTTTCCAGACTAAAGGAACTATGTGTGCTTTGAATTTAACCCACTAGTTTTTTTTTTACTTCTATTCCTTGAGTATAAAAATGTTTGCAATGCCTTCTGTGAACTCTCTTGCTCTCGTTCAGATAATATTCATTTCCTCTTCTGAATAGTTCAGGAAATGCAGCTCCCCAAAGTGTAGCATTGACTTTGAGTCTCCCTTTTATCTGTTAGAGACCTGCACTCCCAGGGGTAGCACTGGGGGCCTGCTCCTTGCTCTTGTCACACCTTGGTCTATTGCATGCGCCAGGTCACACCTGCATCCCTTCTCTACTACCTCCAGTAACTCACTACATAGTATGGAGGCCCTGCTTATGATGCTCTGGCAGGGGCTTCAGAAAATGCTGTAATGAGGAAACCGCCTCTTGTTTTTCTGTTCACAAAGAGGAGATAACAAAAGCAGAGAACAGGTTTGAGTGTAACTGCAAGATCCAACAGAAAATGTCCTATTGTGATGGAACATTAAAACCCAAGGGAAGGGGGCAGCACACTGACACTTGAGCTGGGTCCTCACACATGTCACTTAGTATTTCTGAGCTGTGCAGCCTGTCTACTGTGTGGGTTACACTGTACGTATTAAATTGCATGCTTGGGAATGAGATCATTTGTACCTCTGTTGGTTGTAGGAACCACCTGTAGTCCCAGCCCTTAGGAAGTCTGAGACAGGAGGATTGTGAGTTTGTAACACCCTATTTTGGAAAAAAATGATTTATTGAAAACATATTTGTGAGGAAAACAAGCTTTCACTCAGGTTTCCATAGACACTGTCGTTGAGTCAGCAAATCCTTACTGCTAGGCACCTTCCCAGCCCAGGACGTGCATCCACGAGGCAAACAGCCTCACCTTTGTGGAAGCTTCAATCTGTGTACTAAATGATAAACTATAATAATATTATTATAAAGTAATGTATATTAATTAAGTTAATGCAACTAAACTTACAATAAATAAGTATTTGCTATTAATACCCCCACATTCATTTATGTGGGGGAATCTTGAAAAGAGAAGATGTTTCAGTGCACCCACATGGAAATTCAGGAACTGTTGGAAAGAACAGAAAGACACTAGCACAGAGGCTGAGCCAGGGACCTTCTCCCAGGAGTCTCGCAATGTCTGCAGAGGCTGAGTTGGACACGGTGCATAGCTGCCCCTGTGGGGGCTTGAGTACCAGGTAGGGAAGGTCAGAGACAATGACAAACCATGGAAAGCAATTGGAGGGTTTTTGTTTTTTAAATCAGGGAAGCAAACGAAGCAGAGAAGTCTTGCGGGTGTTCATGTATCCGTGATGTGGAATGCGTGTAACAGAGTGGGACTGAGCACCGGAGGAGCCCATTGCTATGGATTAGTGAGGAAAATTTTAACTTTAAATTTTTCAAGTCTTGACATAAAATACACAGACTCTAAGGATTTCAACTAATTTTTAAAATTGTTTATTTCACATTTACACCTTGGATAAATACCATGTAGCACTCTGCCAGCACTGATTTGGGGGACGTGAACAGAAAATGCAGAGTCTGCAGCCCAACAGCCGCATTGGAGGGGTGCACCTCATTCCCGAGGTGACTCTACAATGCCAGCCCTTCCCTTCTGCTGGACTCCTGGCTCTCACCCTCCCCTTTCTCCCAGCAGCCAGTCCTACATTAACCAGATGGCAGGAAGAGAGGCAGACTGTGTCTAGAGTCTGCCTGTCTTCCTGCCTTCGATCTTTAAGTGGGGATACACCAGCATTTACCCTAATGGCCTCAAGCATGAGAGAACCACATTTTATATCAAGCCTGGGCTTCCTAAAAGGAAACAGTAGAAATATTTACAAGGGACTTTAGTGTAGCCAGAACATATGCACACAAACCACAAGGAGCAGTCCTGTCAGCTAGTGTCCAAGAGGCTTCTCAGGGTCTGGGTGGCACAGGCCCCGCAGCAGGAGGCTGACGGGCAATCCGTTTGCTTTTTCCTGTGCAGGATGACTGCCAGGTAATAGCGCTGTCAGGAACTAGTGAAGTACCCAGGAATTGGTCATAAAAGACACAGGACTAGTCTCACTATTCCTTCATTTTTATCCACATGGCCTCTATGACTACAGAGGGCTTAGCTTTATGCCAGAGCCAGTAGGGAAGACTTTATAAATAAATGGTGTTGATTGTGAAAGACACTGCTGAAAGTCTCATTTTATACACTTAAATGTGTGTTGGGATATATGTTCTGGGAAGCAAATGTTTGTTTTCTTGTAGCATGTTTGCTTTCTTTTCTATAAAAATCCTCTTATTTAATCAATATTTAAAAGTAATGAGAGACACCTACACTTTTATATAAATGGGATAACCCAATAAGAGTCACACAAGCAAGGAAAAGGGAGGATGGAAGCCAAGAAGAAAACAGGAGGCAGAGGATGAAAGCCTTTACCTTAGTATTCCCAAAGCTGACTGTGGAAGTAAAAAGTTTCTGCACTAAGAAAGTGTGTCTAAGTTACAAGTAACAATCAGTTATGGTAAATTACAATTCTTCATAAAAGTCAAATTGTCCTGCACAGAGCAAAAGATATTCCCAAGCAATTTATCATATTTGGGCAAGGCCACTGAAAGTCACAAATATTAGTAACAAATTGAAAGGCTGAATAGTACTAAATAGTATTATTTAAGTCAGTGCTCTAAGATGAGGATCGTAAACAATTCGTCACAAAAGCAGCAACGGTGACCAGTCCTGTGTAGGAAGTCCTGTGCTCCTGCTTGGCACATTCTCTACTTTCTAACATCATGAAATTAATACATTTGTAAAAGGTACAAAGCTATTGTATTTACAAAAACTGCACAAAAGTGGATGTAATAGCCAGTGTGCAATGCACACCCATTCATGTTTTCCACAAAGAAAGCTGTCCCCACTCTGGCCGTGCAGACAGAGGGCACTAGCTTCAGGCAGACCAGAGTGGGTGGGTGTGCCCAGATAAGGCGCTCTTGTCAGAGCTGGAACAGCAGGTTTACAGCTACCAATCCAAGCAGTTATTCAAATCCTGTTGCCCATCTAACTTGTGTTTGAATGTGACCTGTGTTTGTGCTCTTAAACCTCTGTCTAAGAAAATCCACAAGAAAATTACAGAGATCAATACATGAGAGGTTCAATTAAATTGGAGCAGCAATCAAAACCATACCTAGAAGGAAGTGAGGAAAGCCAGAGCATTAAAGCTGGAAAACTGATATAAATTATATATTTTTGTTTGCTGCTTGTTGGGGCCAGCTCTACTACACCAGCAAGGCCATGTGTACAGTTATTGTCATGTCAGTTACCTGTGCTGCTGTACATGTGCTGTGCATCACTGCACTGTTGACACCTGTATGCTCCCTTACAGTAGGAGCTACCCCACACTACCACTCCTGCAGAGCTGTCTGTCTCTGATGACAACGTGAGTGAGAGGGAAAGATGAATGTCAAGCTGCTGGCTGCGTCAGAAAACTGAGGGAGGTAGGGCCTCTGGACCTCTGGTATCTTCTCATTGTGAATGGATCAGCCTATGGTGTCTCTTCTCACTCCATTCCATTGTTTTGCTTAAAATCCAGTGGTTGGTGGAATGAAAGTAAGAACACCATTTTATTTCAGCCTATTCTCCAATTGAAATCTGTTGCAGCCTTTTGAAGATCTTTGGCTTATTTCCTCACTAATAAGAATCGTGAAGATACTGTTTTATGTATTGTTTTCTTTTGCTATTAGCATAAATATTATAATTTCTTTCCTGGATGCACCCCTGAAAGATGACTGCTTCTTGTGTAATCATTTTAGTCTTACCTAAACCAGTTTACTAAATTTAGAAACAGGAGTTGAGAGTGGAAATAGCAGATATAGTGAATCAGATCTCTCAACAAGGGTTCTGACAGAGTGTCAGTTTTTCATAATTTTCTTTATATATTTAAAAACAAGTCAAGGGCTGGGCTGCAGTGCAGTGGCAGAGTCACTGCCCAGCAAGTGTGCTGCCCAGTGATTAATGCCCAGCAAAGCAGCAAGTAAGTAAATAAAACGTCAACAGATATAAGACTAAAACATATGACGTCATAAACATAAAGCTTTAAGACATTGTGTTTTGGTGACTTTTGGAGATGATATTGAATGCACTGCAACAAAAGGAAGTTAGGTAAAGTTTTAAAACAGCCAAAGAGGGATGAGAAGGTAGTGTGTGGGGTGGGGGGAGACATCTCCAGAGCCAAGCAAAGACCTGACAGATGGCTCTCCAAAGATGATAGGTGACCAGCAGGCACACAGAAGACCTTCACCTCCACCATCTGTAACAAACTGCAAATTCAGTCAGCCATCACGTCACACTCATGAGGATGACCAAAAAATAGCAGCCAAGAATTCGGAGAAGTGGGGACCCTTGCATACCACTGGAGGGATGTAAAGAGGTCCAGCTACTTTGGAAAACAGTTCTTCAAAAACAGAAACACACCATTGTGGAAAACAGGTTCTTCAACAAAACAAAATTGAAATTGCAATGTTATCTGTGATAGAGTGGTTTCATATCTGCATGTATATCCAAAAGATCAAAATTGTTTTGGAAATATGTGCACCCATACTCTTTGTAGCATTATGTGCAATAGCTGATAAGGGGAAGCATCACAAACACATCTGTGAAGATGAGTAGATAAAGAGGTTGCGTGTAAACGGAAGAGAACAGAGCCTTTAAAAGAAGCAAACCCTTTGATGAACAACACTGCTAAGTCTTGAGGCATTGTGGTTGGTGAAACAAGACAGCTCCAGAAGAGCCCAGGCTGAGGGAGGCTACTCCAGTGGAGTACTGTGCAGCAATGAAGTAAATAATAATAATCGAGTAAAATGCAGCAATAATCATGGAAACAGAGCTACAGTTACCAAAGGTGAGAGGGAGGGAGAGTTATCACTACAGATTAATAGTACAGACGTTCTATGGTGTTTATCATAGTAACAGATAGCAAACTAGCACAGTGGGCATAGCTGTCACTGCTGGATTCTATACTCAAAAAATGGCTAAGCTATCAAGTTCAGTGCTCAGACAACATTTGAAAAAGCCAATCACCTGCCATGATCCCTCATCGGTATGTGTCATAATCTGATTCTTGGTGTGATATTTTTTGCAGGCTTAATTTAGCACCCTGGGTAGGTGTGTTTTGACTTACTACTCATGAAAGACAAAGACCCAAGGGAGGTTTGGTTTGTGTGTGTGTGTGTGTGTGTGTGTGTGTGTGTGTGTGTGTGTGTGTGTGTGTGTGAAGTACACCTACCATTCTTTGTCTCAGTGGCTTCATCTTTTATGCAGATGGTTGGAGAACCCATCAGCAGGTTCTAGCTCACAGAACTCACGTGTGACATGCGTGCCTCCTTTGCTCTTATCAAAACAAGGTCCCAGAGCTTTCTATAGACTGGAGAGAGGTCAGTACATAAAGTGGGACTGTGTAAGCCTGGTAAGCTGTGTCTGAGTCTCCTGGATGTGTGTGGAGACTGGGTGCCATAGCAGCAGAAGTGTCTGTAGTCTCAGGAGATGGGAGGTAGAAACAGGAGGATCACCAGAAGCTCCAGGCCAGCTAGCCTGATGAATGCAGCAGAGAGACACTGTCCAACAGTGTGGAAGAAGACGATGCCCAAGCTTGAACTCTCACTTCTACACATGGCATGGCATGGCATGTGCATGCACACAAACACACACACAAACACACACACACACACACACACACACACACACACAAAGTGCTTTATGGTAGATTTGTATGCCTACCATTTAATCCTTGGTTATCAAATCAAGTCAAATAAGCAAAAGCAGAAGCAATAGGCATGCAGTTTCCTTGGTGGTCATCTGTTCAGGGTTTTGAGCCTTTAGTTTGAAAGACAAGTAGTTCACTGCTGCTCTCAGTTAAATGGTTTATAGGAGTCTTTGGGAAGGGTGGTCCAATTACCAAGAGGAGAGACTAATATAGCTAACTCATTTACAGTGTGTGTGACTCAGTTAAGTTATGATACTGTTAACCATACAAAAATGACAGAAGGAAAAAACATCAGAGTAAATTAAACATTCTGGCTTTTCATTAATGATCCTGAATATAAGACATATGCACAAGGTTAATGTTTTTTTTTCTGTCTTTAAACATCACATGAGGAACAGTTTCAATTTATTACAGGTTCAGTGTATTGACTTGTAAACAGAAAATTGCAAAAGCTTTTATTTTCCTTTTTCATTTTTTACTATGGCACTCTAAAGTGTTGAGCTTCTGTCAGTAAATCACACAAGAGGGTTTCTAAGGCCACTCCAAATCAGCTTTAGATGTTGTTTATTGCCTTGTGACTTTTGCTATACTTGGAGTTACTAGTTGATTATAAATTGTTCTTATTTGCAGTCCTTAAATATCGATGGACTGCGTCAACTCCAACTGTTAGAGCAAGTCTGTCTAAGAGCTTGTGTACACTGGGGAGGTGACTCTTCACAGAGAAGCACACTGGCTGTAAAGAGTGCGTGGGAGAGCTGGAGAAGAGGCTGCGGAAGCCAGTGTGTTGGGGAGAAGTGGTGAGACGTGCTGTCTACTAGGATAGCTTGTCACAGAAAACCCTTCAGGTAGGCATTCTTAACAAACATGACATAACGAGTGTGTTTAGAATTCCCTTTTTACTCAACATACTCTTGTGAAGTGTCCATTTGATACAAAACTTAGTTATGGACAAGGCCACATTAAAGTTTTCTGTACATTTCCAGAGGATCACACCAGGCAGAGTTCGCATTTTCTTTATAACTGTCATTGCTATGGCTGCATGATGTCCAATTCAGATACAATAAAATCCACTCTTGGGTATATTTGTTGAGTTATGCAGTCATAACACTAACATGAGGACTTTCCTGTTGTCAGGCACCCCCTCTTGTCCCCCACGAAGCCTGGCAACCATTAAACCTATTTTCTGCCTCCTGGACAGAGTGTGTCACCTGGAGACTAAGCCATGATTAGAAGCTAGGAACTTAACATCTGTTCCCAAGCTGCAGGGAGAGAAGCTAGAGCCTTGCTCAGTGCTGGGCGATGGCTGCCTGCCGAGGCCTCCATGCCAGTCCCTCTGAGAGAGTTGTGTGCATTCAGCAGTTTCTGGAGAGCTGCAGCTGCTCTGATGGCTGCACCTGCGAGGCACAGACGCTCCGCTCCTTCCACAGCCCCTTGCAGCCTCTTCCTGAGATAATAGTCTTTGTTAAAAAGGGTAAAGTAAGAGACTTTTCTGGGTCAGTCTAACACATACTCAAAAGCATAGAAGGGTCATAAGAACCTTTAGTTTAGAGCCAACCAATTAAAAACCACTCTCTGGTGTGCAGAATGGGGTCAGAGCCCGAGCCTGTGGGACTGGCTGGCTTGGGCCACAGCTATAACGGAACTGAACGTACAACTGAGGGCTGCCTAGTTGCTTTGAGTGCAGGAAAGAGCACACCTAGTGTCAGAAATGAAGTGTGGAGAATATTGAGACAAGGAATACCATTCTTCATGCTTTTCTGTAACCTGCGTGTTGCTTTGTGCGTCGGGTTCTTCTGATGCTATGTTGTCAGGGTGCAGCCATACTGTAGCATGTATGAGCAGAGCTCCTCCAGCCCACTGAGCAAGGAGATACATTTTGTTTATGCATTCACCCACCAGTTGGCATGTGGACTGTTTCTCCCTTTTGACTGTTATGAGTAATAATTCATTTATAAGCTTTTGTGTGAACATGTTTTTGTAACTCAAGTTCAAGAGGAGGTTGTTTGATATGACAGACTCTTAGAAGCCAGTGACAGTGAGAGCACTGCATAGAGAAGCCAGCATGAGTGAGAGCACTGCATAGAGAAGCCAGTGACAGTGAGAGCACTGTATAGAGAAGCCAGTGACAGTGAGAGCACTGCATAGAGAAGCCAGTGACAGTGAGAGCACTGCATAGAGAAGCCAGTGACAGTGAGAGCACTGCAGAGAGAAGCCAGTGACAGTGAGAGCACTGCAGAGAGAAGCCAGTGACAGTGAGAGCACTGCAGAGAGAAGCCAGTGACAGTGAGAGCACTGCAGAGAGAAGCCAGTGACAGTGAGAGCACTGCAGAGAGAAGCCAGTGACAGTGAGAGCACTGCAGAGAGAAGCCAGTGACAGTGAGAGCACTGCAGAGAGAAGCCAGTGACAGTGAGAGCACTGCAGAGAGAAGCCAGTGACAGTGAGAGCACTGCAGAGAGAAGCCAGTGACAGTGAGAGCACTGCAGAGAGAGGCCAGTGACAGTGAGAGCACTGCAGAGAGAGGCCAGTGACAGTGAGAGCACTGCAGAGAGAAGCCAGTGACAGTGAGAGCACTGCAGAGAGAAGCCAGCATGAGTGAGAGCACTGCAGAGAGAAGCCAGCATGAGTGAGAATGCTATCTAGAGAAGCCAGCAAGTGCAACCAGAGATGCCCACAGGGCACAAAGTGTAGCCTAAAGTCACCTACAAGACTATCACAGTTCATCTGTTCCCAGCAGTTCTGAGCATGTGAATCAAGGTGTAAGGAAAAGTGCAACAAAGTGAGTGACAAGTGATATAAGAAACAGATGTACACTCTGAAGTTATAGAAACAGGATTGAGGACAAAACCCAACACTGACTTAAACGGAAGATTAAAACCTCTCTTTGGGACTATAGCTCCATGCCAGGAAGCTCTTCAAGCTTGTCGCAGGGAAAGGGGAGATAACAAGAGGTTAATGTTAATTTCCTACCCATGCATCATCTTAGTAAAGAACTTGGAATTTTTAATAGGTTGAACAGTTGACTCAAGCTGTAGCACATGAAGAGAAAATAACCTCAGAATTAAGGTACCTCTCCACCTCTCAGCCTGCTATCTAATTCTTGAAAAGTGCCTCCCTAGTGAGAGCAAACTTTGTTACTCTCAATTGGGATGTCTCCAAAGCAAAGAGCAAGCGAGGAAACGTCTAGGCCTAGTCCAAGCAAGGTTAACTGTTATAACCCAAGCCAAATGAGAAAGCCTAAAGCAGACATAACTGCCATACTTCTTAACCCAGATGCACACCAAGTACAGCCACGTACTAAAAGAACAGTGTGCACGACATGGTAAGTTAATCCATGAAGACAAGGGTAGTGCACCATTAGGATATCAGTGCAATTCATTATGTTAATAACAGAGAAGACTAAAACCCATCTGTCCATCTCTACATGGGACTTGTCAGGACCAATGAATGGTGTGCTGTTGTAGCAAAACATCCAAGGCTGGGTACTTTATAAAGAAGAGAGGTTTGTTCAGTTGCTGGCTTTAGAGATTGAAAGATCAAGGTTGCCAAGCCTGTTTGAACTCTGGTGAGGGCCTCATTGTGGGTGACATTGCAGTGGTGAAAACACATGCAGGAGGGATCAGCCAAGAGGCAGAATATCAGGAATTTGGGAACTGGACTTTCTCTTTTCATAGTGACTTACTTTTCTATGAGCTAACTCCAGAACTAGACCAGTCCTTCCTGTGAGCAGCAATTAAGCTAATTGTCTTGCCTCACCTTCCATATAAATTAGTCAGTTATAATGGGTCCTCCAAAAACTGCAATTAGGGCTATCATGTATCCAAAGAAATATAAGTTCATATACTATAAAGATGGCTGCACTCCTGCATTCACTACTCCTACTCAAGAACCAAGCTGTGGAGTCAGCCTAGGTATCTATCAGTGGGTGAATGGAGGAAGAAATATATATATATATATATATATATATATATATATGTATATATATATGTATATATATATGTATATATATATGTATATATGTATGTATTATGTATACACACACACACACACACACACACACACACACACTCCATGACGGAGTATTAATACATCATAAAGAGAATGAAGGAAAATAGATGGAACTAGATGTCATCATGTTAAAAGGAGTAAGTCAGCTTCAGAGGGCAAATATCATGTTTTGTCCATATGCAGAACCTAGAATTTTAATAAAAGTTTAAAATAGAGTAAAGACAGTATGGAAAGAAGAATAGGACTCAGGGAGGGGTAGAGAAGATAAAAATAGATACTGGGGGATATGATCTAAGTACCTTATATAGGTACACAAATATCACAGTAGTGCTCAGTGCTTTATAAAACCAATATACGCTCTTAATAACAACAACAAAAGATTTCACCACCCATCCTCACAACACCGAGAACCAGACGCCAGCACATGAACCTTGGGGGAACTCATTCAAGCCATATCCAATAGATTTCTAATAAGATTGAGCCTTCATTAGCATATGAAGCAACGAAAATTAGTATTTCCCCGTATAATAATAGCTCTAGTCAAATTTATAACAATATGCAAAAGAAACCTTTACCAATTATATCACATTCTAAAAAATACAAGATAGAAACAAATTAAATTATACACGAGGCGAGGATGGAGCTTTACCGATGAACACCGTAGTAAATGGGCTTGCTATTGTAACACATTTCCCTTAAATTAGTGCAACCCTGCTGTGCAGTCCCAATACAGCCTCAAGAGAACTGGTTAAAGCTTGAAGAGTTCTCTCAGGGTTCACATGGAGGAGTGAATTAGCAGAGTGGCAAAAAAATGTTTCTAAGAAGAGACATAGTTAGAGAATGCTTGCCTTGGCAGGTCTGTGAGCACGTTAGGGAAAGCGCCTAAGTGGATCCACATGCACACGGGACCTAGAGTGATAGCAGCAGAGGCCAGAGCAGCAGGAGAGAGAGGATGGACTCTGCAAAATATAGGCTTGAGCAGGTTGGCAGTCTTTTGGAAAAATGCATATATATTTAGATCCCTAATTCATACCACACACTATATTTCAAGTCTTTAAAATGGAAGAAAATAAAGTAATATATTTTTATAGTTCTAGAGAAAGCCTTTAAAAACATGACAAGGAGTCCTGAAGTCTTAAAATGTTTAACAAATTCAGTTTCATGAACTCATGCTGGAAGAAACTATAAACAAAATTAAAGTGTAGACAGCCAAGTGGAGAGAATATGTGAAACACATGTAACAGGTAAAGGGTTAATATCCAAACTGCATAGTGTTCCCTCAGACCTGTAGGAAGCAGAGAAACAGCTCTGCAGTGAAGCGCTACCCCAAAAGAAACACAACCAGCCACTGCGGGTTCCAAGGCGCCTTCCATTTCCATCAAGGGAGCAAAGTATTCTAGCAGGTTCTATCTGTCTGACCGTCTGCATCAAAGTGCTTGATGATGCCCGCTACTTTTTAGAGTCTAAGCTTTTCTGGTGCTCTGACTTGAAGGTTAGATGCAGAAGCTCCTGAGGGGGGCACCTGATCAAACTGGACCATGCTGCACTTGACCTCATTCATACCACAGTTTTACTGCTGTCCTGTGGGAATTTGTTATAGCTGCATTTGTACCAGTAAAAAAAAAAAAAAAAAAAAAAAAAAAAAAAAAAAAAAAAAAAAAAAGCCAAGTTGGGCCACGTATCCTTCCAAATGGGAGGAGGTTAAATGAAATTTAGAGTATATGTTGTGTGTAATGCTGCACAGTCATAAGAAGGAGCCATTTCCATGATTTGTCACAGGCCAGTGTTAATATGTCAATCTAAAGCCTAGCCACCCAGGTCTGGAGCCAGGCTTGTCCTAGGCATGTATTAAAATGGAGGCCACGATCTTCTCCTCCTGGGGAGTGTGGAAATTAGTGAAATGCTTCCAGCATCATACTGGGCAACAGTATGGATCCATTTGCAAGGAGCAGATGCAAAGGCCAGTGCCACTAGCTCTGGGCTTGCTTGTACTTTGAGAAGGTTCTAGAAGGACGTCTGTCCCAGTGCTAATAGCAGTTCACCCAAGGGAAGGACTAGAAGCTCACTTCTTATGCTGATGCTGCTGGATGCTTTTGTTAAATTCTTTACTGAATCTGCACTTTAAAAACAAAAAACAAAAACAAACAAAAATCCAGCAAGTGCTGCTTTGTGGTTTTAAAGTTAACACATTCTTTTTTAAAAAACCGAGTAAAGGTGTCCTGTGAGGCGGCTCTGCTGAGGCAGCCCCTCGTTCTCCCCACACTCATTATCGCTTTTGGAACTTGATTCAGAGTCATTTCTGATCGTGAGTAGAATGAGCAGAATGACCCACAGTCCAGGCAGAGCACGAGGGCCTGGCTTGACCTCGGCTCGGTAGACCCTTTCCTCGCCCTCCCTTAGGGTGTTTCCCTGCACACAGCATCCCCTCCATGGCTCTGCACAGGCTGACTTGTGAGGAAGATAAGCAGTCAGGCTGCCCAGAGAGTTGACTGGGAAGCTGGAGGCATTTAGCCACATCTACCCCCATGCCTCCACCCTGCCTCCTGCCTGGCCTTGCCTTCTTTGAAGAGGCAAAACAAATGAGCTTCATTTATGTCCCCTAATTTTCACCCTTCTCCAAGCCTTCCTCCTTCCTTCCTGCGCCTCAGGCCAGGCACTTGTCTCACCTCATTCAAGGCTGCTGACCTCTGTGTCAAAAAAAATTTTTTAAGGGTTAAACTCATTTTCACTTGCTTTTCCGGTTGCTGAAAGCATCAAAAGAAAAACAGAATAAAGTGCTTAGTTCTGGTACCCAGCCTCAAATGGGTTCAAGAAGGCGGGCCAGCCCTTAACACTGGTGTAACTATTCTGTCTGTTAATCTGTGCAAACCCTGCTCTCCAGCAACTAAATGATGTGTGGAGACCTCGGAATTGTGTGATGTTTCTTACTGTCTGTCACACTGTCACAACCACCAGAATGACATCGTCTCTCAGTACTCTCACTGCCCCCAGCCGTGGATTTAGGAAGATCAGTCTGAATTACAAACTAAAGAAAAATATATTTGGTAGTTTGATTTTTTTTTTCTTCTCGGAAGAACGGCATATTAGTTTTCCTTGTAACTTCTGGTGTCTTGCTGAGCCCTGGGAGAACAGGACAGACAAAGTCCTTGGGTGCTTCACTTCCTCAGCATCGGCACGTGCACGTGCACAGAGTGCAGAAGCTGGAGGGACTCTCATCCTGTCTCCATCCTACTCCCTACAGTGTGTCATCCTGTTCTCAGGGCCTGCAGTATCCCTTACCTATCTATCAAACCTCTTACAGCAATAAGTAAGGTGTAGGTTGAAGGCTGGGATTGGCCTCCATTGTGAGGAGGAGAGGTATGGAAATGAAGATTGAAGGAAGAAGGCGGAATCCCAAATGCCAGGGTGACTGTTTACTCATTTGACTTTCAATGAAACTGGACTTTAAAAATGCTTTTATTTTTATTGAGGTAAATTTTGCAGTGTAGAATTTTACCATTTGGTCAATGTAAAGAGTGTGGTTCAGTCATTTTCTGTGTACTCTACATGCTGAGCAGCCATTACCACTAACCTAAGGCCAAAGCCTCATCCACAAAGCAGTCACCCTGTTTTCCCCAACCCCAACTCCTGCCCAGCACAGTCTGCTCCTGTAGTGTACTCTGTGGATGCGCTGTCTGGATATTTCATGTCAGTAGAATTCCACTGTATGTTCTGTCCTGTGTCTCTCATGCTAAGTGTCCTCCAGGTCTGTCTGTGCTGTGATTGCATTGGTAATTCACACCATGGTTAAATGGCCTTCCATTACATGAATGCGTCATGTCTTGCTTAGCCATCAGCCTTGGGTTTACTTGGTTCTTTTCATTCTTCATTTACTCGAGATAGCACTGCTCTGAGCAGTTATATACAAATCTTTGACCAACTGTTTTTAATTCACTTGGATAAGTGACAAGAACTAGAATCATCAGGCATGTGGTAACTGTTTAACTCTGAGAACCTTCCAAACTGTTTCCCATGATAGTTGTGCAAAAAAACTTCTTTGAACTGGGTCTTGTTGTGTAGCCCAGGCTGGTCTGAGAGTCATGATCTTTTTCTTCTGCATCCCAAGAACTAGGATCATGGAAAGCACCACCATGTACCTCAGAGCAGAAATCAACAATGTAGTATTTCTAAGGTTCTGTTCAACCTACAGTTCCTCTTTCTTAGGTGCCAGGCTCTTGGCTGAACCATGAGATCACAGAGATGAATAAAAAGCAAGGCAAGGAGTTCTGGGATGAAGACAGAGTTGGCAACAAGTTGAGCAAGCAGAGGACACCAGTCATGCTCTGGTCCTCAGAAGAGGTGATACTTGGTAGTCTAGTGACCACAGAATCTTGAGGTTTAAAAGGACTTCAAGCATTTATCTAATCCTTTTTAGAACAAGAATCCTCCATAAACATTCCAGTGTACCTGACTGGGAACACACATACATCTCAGTATCATGCAATAGTCCTTTACAAAGGACACTTGGGCAAGTGCCTAGAACTAGAATTGTTAAGTATCCAGTAACTATAGTACTTAGTAGGTCATCCAGAATAAGTCACTTGAGGAAACAGACCTACACTTGAAGGAGTACAGCCAGTGAGCACAGATCCTGGGCTGAAAACATGGGCCCACACCCCTTGGAGTCACTGCATTCAAAGAACCACCAGCCTGGTAGTTTGCTGGTTGTGCTGGTCATCTTCTTCACCACTTAGCGTGAGTCTCCTTCAGTATTGCAAAAAGCTTCCTGGCTATGCTCAGCTCTTTACGTAGGCTACAGGACTTGCAGTCCATCTTCTATGTCTTCAGGCATTAGTACCATGGTAGGCCAGGCACACACACTTAATAGAGTAAATCCCACTGCCTGGGAAGCAGCTCTGAGAGCAGTGTAGCTTTGAGAAGGAACTCCTTCTACCATGCAGCATATGTGTACACACGTGTGTTTTCATGTGGTATGTGGATGGGAGGAGGATAACGTGTGTGTGTGTGTGTGTGTGTGTGTGTGTGTGTGTGTGTGCATGCGAGCGTGTGCGCGCGTGCTTGCCTGCATGTGGAGGTCAGGGGACAACCTTCCCTGTCACTCCTCTGAATTATCTGCCTTGTTTCTAGAGGCAGAATCTCACTGGTCTTAAGCTTGTCCAGTAGGCTGGCATGGTTGACCAGTGACGATCCAGTTCCCTCTTGAGCATCACTCTGTGTGAGTTCTGGAGGTTAAATCCTCAGTCTTGATGTCAAGTACTCCACTGACTGAGAAATCTTCCCCACCTTTGACTGACTCTTCACTTTGTTTCTAGTCTTGGACTCTTGTCTGATCAGCTGCTGCCATGCAAAGTGCTCTTCCAAGCACGTCTGCACCCTTCCCAGACTTCTGACTCCCCCCCACATCCATGTCTGCACCCTTCCCAGACTTCTGACTCCCCCCCACATCCATGTCTGCACCCTTCCCAGACTTCTGACTCCCCCACACATCCATGTCTGCACCCTTCCCAGACTTCTGACTCCCCCCCACATCCATGTCTGCACCCCTTCCCAGACTTCTGACTCCCCACCACATCCATGTCTGCACCCTTCCCAGACTTCTGACTCCCCAACACACCTATGTCTGCACCCTTCCCAGACTTCTGACTCCCCAACACACCTATGTCTGCACCCTTCCCAGACTTCTGACTCCCCACCACACCTATGTCTGCACCCCTTCCCAGACTTCTGACTCCCCACCACACCCATGTCTGCACCCCTTCCCAGACTTCTGACTCCCCACCACACCTATGTCTGCACCCTTCCCAGACTTCTGACTCCCCCCCACATCCATGTCTGCACCCCTTCCCAGACTTCTGACTCCCCACCACATGCGTCAAGGTGATTGACAGGTGCAGTTGCTTGTCCTGCAGTGATCACACTCTGCCGTGCCTACCACATCCCACAGTTGGCTGCTTCTCCCAAGCCTCTTAATGCAGCACCCACTCACCCTTGAAAGCCCAAGTTATGAACTTTCAGGACATCTTTTGGTTTATGATATTGTTCTTTTTGCTTCCCCAGGAGGACTGTCTCTAACCCGAACCTTTAGTCTATTATATTTTCTCTGCCACCTTGGACTGGGCTAGAGGACATTTGAGGACAGGACTTTCACAGGGTGGTCTGGAAACCATTTGAATAGACTTGCTTCACCTCTAGGAGAGAGGGAGGGAGAACCATTATTTCGAGTCAGACATGTGCTAAAGCAGCACCTTACCGAGTTTTCAGAAAATAGAGAAAATAGTGTGCTTCCTCTATGTGTACTGCAGTCTGTAAGATGAGCTCTTTGGACATGTCTGGTGGCTTATAGCTGTGTTCCTGAAGAATCCTCTCCAGAGGACTGTGAATAAGGAGTTAAGGCAGTTTTTTCCTAAATGCAGGCAAGAGGACTTGGACACAAACTCCTAACCCTGGTGGTGCTATGCTCACAATCTACTAAGTCAGCTGATGTGGTGAATCACGGACTTACCTCTGTCCATCTGGGCGATGAGTGTTGACACAGACCCTGAGGGGACACAGTTGTCTAGGGAAGCTGCATCTTCCCAGGAGCCTCAGCTCAGAAGGGGATGCAGGTGCGATTCTGGGATGGCCATAATTTTGCATACTAGCAAAAGATCTAGTTTCTTTTACTGAAATGAAAAGTTAAGGGTTCTGTGGAAAGTCAGTTGTGTTTGCAGGTGTTTTGCTGGGGCAAACACGTGAAGGAGTGTTTTCATGAAGAGGACACAGGTGAAAGACTAAGGCAAACTCATGAAGGAACATTTCCCTGAAGCAGACACAGGAGAGGGGAGCTTCTGCTAAAACCTACACGTGAAAGGACATGTGAGGAGGGATTCTTTGCTAATGACACACATGTATTTGTCCACCATTTTGTAGTTGATCTGCATTTGTCAGGAGTCCCAGAGAGAAACGCACCACAGAACTTCTGTGTTCTGCTGCAGTTTCTTGCCACTTCCGTGCACTTGGGCTGATGGGCAGAGTGATGTCAGCTGGGACAGATGCACATGCTGAGGCAAGAAACATGGAGGACACGTGATGTTTGAAGGAGCATTAACTAGACCTCGACAGACAGTGATGGAGGCTGAGCCAGACTTGCTTACAGAGCTGGCTGTGCAGTGCTTGTTGGTCTCGAGTCTTTGCAGATCTTTGCTGCACTGAGAGAGGCACAGCTGAGAACTTCTCCTGGTGTCCCTCCTGGTTCCTCCTGCGACTGTAGCGGAGGCTGAGGCCTGGCTGTCCTGCTAGGTAGTTCCACCTCTGCTAATTCGTGTTTGCTGTCCTGACCCTACTGAGCTGGACTGCTGGTGTATCCGTGAAGTGTTTGTGAGTGGACAAGCTGCCACTGCTGACCTGTGAACTGAACTGCTGATTTCCAGACTGTCAGTCCCTTCAAGACTGATCTCCGCATAAGAGCAGAGACTCCGTGGCATTTGGTAGATTCTGGGCTAGCGAGTGGGTGAATGCAATAGAGGCAGCTGCAGTCTGAGTTCTCTAACTGGAGTGGAAATACCAATATCCCATAAGGTTGGAGCCTTTGGAAAAGTTGGGTTTGCTTGTATGAAATTAAGATTTTTTCTTTAATGTGTGAAGTATACCCTTTAATAATACTTTTGATTTGCATTATCTGGACTCTCAGCATTTTTTAATGTGTTAGAGTCTTTAGCTGGATGACTTTGAAAGGCTAACTTTAATAACATAAGATCTGCCATTTCCATAGGGCTTGGAATAGATTCCAAAATGCCAGAGAAAATTAAATGCAAAAAAACTACAGTCAATTAGTGTTCCAGAATAAATTAATGTTTTAGGTCTGACTTTAACTGACAGGATACTGAATTTCCAAGTTAGAATTGCCACCTTGTCTGTGTTCTGTACTGTATTCAGTCAGTCTGTTATTTATTGCCAGGGAGGGGGAGGGACATATAAGTAATGACTATTAAGATAAAAGCACAATTGCAGTGGTTTATTTTACACACTCATGTTTTGGCAGCCATTTAATTTATGTGATAATCTATACATTTTCATCAGTGAAAAGGAATCCTGCACATCTTTGTTCCTGAGAGGCAGGGAAGATGCAAGTTGGCTTCTCTGTGCGAACTGTGTGGGAGCTCTCACGACCCACTGCCCACACCTTAGGCTGCTTTGCAATCCCTGCTGTAGGGGAGAAAAGGCACATTTTCTCCTATCTGCATAACTTCTTTATTTTAGATACTCAACCCTAGAAAAGAATTTGAAAAAACTGCAACCATCTTTTTTAATCTTTCTTCTATTACTTCTGTTCCCTCTTACCAGTTCTTCCTTACCCGCTTACCCACATATGTGTGTTCCCAGTCAGGTACCTGATATTAAACCATTGTAAAAACACTGGAATGTTCATGGAGGATTCTTGTTCCAAGAAGGACTAGTTAAATGCCTGACGTCCATTTAAACTCAAGATTCTGTGATCCTGAGGCTGGGAGTGGAGCTCAATGGTGGGGTACTTGTCTACCACTCATGGGGTCCCAGGTTCAGTATCTAGCACAGCACACTAAAGTAAAACATTTGGTGATGCTATCTCACACATCCTAAGTGATGAGAAAATCTAATGTGTCTGTTTACATCTTAACCCAATGTACTTTTCAACATTGTTTATTAATTTCTAACGTAAGTATTTCAGCGTGGACGTCTAATCAATGCATTGTGGCCATCTAGTCAGTGCACTAAGCTGAACAGTTAAGAGATAACAGATACTCACTTTGTGTGTACCGCCTCACGTGGACCTCATGTGGACAGTCAGGCTCAATAGATACTGACCTGTAAATGCGGTCAACAAGTCTTTTGTTTCAAATCCGTGTCTGTAGCTTCTTGTGTTCTTGTAAGAGCTGTGTGTAGGACCGGCTTCAGGTAGTCTGGGACCCCGGCCAAGTTCTGGCTTTTGGTTAGCCATGCATTTGCTGGTGCTGTGGCTGTGCACTGCTGCTCGGGGAATTTAGGTGATGTTGATGTGCAAGCAAGTCTCAGGAACATGAGCTTTAAACACTTTTTAAAGTAAGTAACCCAGAAAGAGAAGTAAAAATACTGTTTTTAAAAGCGTGTGCTAAACAGTTTTGGTGTGTATGTTTAAAGGAAATATTGTCTCCATTCTTCATTAATACCCAGATGAGGACAAGTTGACTAGCACCGTCTTATCTTCTCTTGTTTGCCTTTATGTAGTCCAGTGATATAAACAAAATTACATGGATCATTTGCTTGACAAGTTCATTTCTACGTTAAATGTACAGTGTTGGAACCATAAAACTCTGAGAAATGAGCTTATATATTTGCTAGATAATGCAAATACAAGCACAGTAAAGGACTCTGCAAGAGCTGGGGTTCTTCCTTACTGGCCATGTTGATCTGATCCTTGTAGGAGCAGTTGCAGAATTCTTTGGTGAACCTGTTTTTGGCTAAGTAAATTAAACATGGACACAACAATGTAAGAGCACCTAACTGAAAGAAACCAGTAGACAGGGGTGGGCGTGGGGGTTGATCATGTCCTAGAGCTCTGTGCCTGCAGACTGCACAGGAAACCACCATTCTTCTGGGTTCTTGTGTTTGTTGTCATTTCTCAGGCTGTTGGTTTGTTTGTTTATGGTACTAGAGATTGAAACTAGAACCTCATTTGTACCAAACACACACTCTACCCCTGAACTATAGACTCCTTTTCTATATTCTTTGTGAGGCAGGGTCTCGCTAAATTTATCAGGCTGTCCTTGAACACACTGAGGAGCCCAGGGAGGCCTTGAATTTATGATTCTCCTGTCTCAGCTGCTGGAGTACTGGGGATTGCAGGCCTATGCCACCAGACCTGGCTACATGGTACTAGAGTAGCGTATCTGCATTTTTAACTATTCTATATTTATAAAGATTATCAGCTGGCTTTCATGCTTTTCTATTGGAAGAGCTTCTTGAGTTTCCTATTTAAATAACAAACTGTTGAAAGGGAAAGTTTAAAACTCTCTCTGCTTATTCCAAGTAAAGCAGCATGTGCACGTGTGCCTAGAAGGAGACACATCAGCTCTGTGGAAGTTCCAAGAAGGCACACTGTCAGAGACTCTGACTGCAGCCCAGAAGTGGAGGGCCTGCTTCAGCAGAATGGTCTAGAGTTCATTGCTAAACACGAATTAGGGAACCTCACCATCCCACCCAAGTTGGAAAAGTGGAGTCCTATGAACTAGAACTTGGAGTTATTCCCAGTCTGTAGTGGGCTGAGATAAAAGGAACAGACACACGGCTACGTTTGGAGATCCCTTCCCTTTCCTTCAGGAGAGGAAACTGAAGCTCTGAATGCCTCTGAGTGCCTTTTCCAGAATCACTAGATAGCAGATCACTAGATGTGAGATCTGACCTCTAGCCTCATGGTCACCCCTCTATTTCTCACCTTCCCTAAACTGTGTTCCATATTTTCTTTTTTAAATGTTATTTTAAGTGAATGGGTGTTTTGTTTACAAATATGCCTGGTGCTGAAGGAAGCCAGAAGAAGGCATCAGATCCCCTGGAACTAGAGTTACAGCTGGGTGTGACCGTCCATAGGATCATTAGGAATGAATTTTGGATATTCTAGAAGAGCAGTAAGTGCTCTTAACCACTGAGCCGTCTCTCCATACCCCCCAAATAAGTCTTAGGAAGTATTGACTGGACCAAGACAATATGCATAAAACAATCACTATAGGGCTTTCTGAGAATTATACTAAAACAGGTATTATTTGTGCATCCAAGAAAACTGAAAAATGAAACAGTAACGGCTTTCTGATTGCATCTCTGGGATGTGATCTTCCCGTTCATCTGCTCTGTGCTTCATTGCCGAGACATGTGCCGGAAGACTGCATACCACTGACGTTTCTGACGACATGGAGTCTTGCTGCCACTTCCTCAATCATCAGAGGTGGATGGAGAGTAAGCAGGGTCTGCATGAACCCCAGCAAGCTTCAAACAGATCTTTGCATTTTGCTACATGATAAGGATTTTTGTTGGCCCTCTGTATAGGCCCCCAGACCCAGCATCTTCCTAATGTACCCCAGACCACTGTATTTGAGGGTTGCTGGCATGCTTGCTGTCTGTGCTTATAGTCCAGCTAGTGTTCTCCTCCATCTCTGTATGTTTTCTCTCCTCACTTTGACAGTCCACACCCCAGAGTATCAAGGGAGGGTTATACTTTCCTCCCTCCCTCCACCTTTTTAGGGGGAGCTAAAAGTAAATGTTGACATCAGTAAGGCAACTTCCCTGCCGTTCCTGCTTGGCATGGGGTGCTGGTGGTATTTTGAGCAAGTTCCAGAATACCCCGTGTTCCACAAGCAAGTCAGAGTATCCTTCACAAATGAGCCATGCATGCTCTGAACAGCATCAGGATATGCTCTTGTCCAAAGCCATCTGCAGAAATGGGCTGCTTTCACCCAGTATGACCACTTGCTTAATATGAGTGGAGTCGGTAGCACTGCACAGACTTCATGCTCCTGGGATCCTTGGCCACTATGAATGTCCCTGGTAGCAATACAAAACCTATGAAAAACCTCACCTCACAAGCCAGATGAGCTCCAGTTTGTCTCTGTGCTCTTATCTTCCTAAGTTCAGCACTCTGGCTGAATTTTACTACACAGGGAGTTGCAACTGTTGCAAAGAACCATTTGTTAAATGGCTGGCTTTGTAGAGATGTTATTTAGTCTTGCTTCCACTGAGCTGTGATGTCTAACACTGCATTTACCTTATTTTTGTGTGTTTATTGTAGCGTCTATGCTCTGAACGCAGGCTTTAAGTTGCTGCTGTGTTGAAAATTGAACTGGAGTTCAGGGTGATAGTTAAAAAGTTAGATTCATTTTCAAAGCTCTGAAGGAAACTACCAAGTATAATATTCCCATTCTGTGCACACTAATGAGTACTTGGTAATGCTTTCTATGCACAGTCTGATTTCCCTCTCTGTACTTGGTTCTCCAATCCACACTACCTGTCCTCCCTGCTCCAGAAATAAAGCAAAAGGCAGAGCGTCTCAATCCTCTAGTCAGCTGCTGGAAGGAAAAACAGCATGTCTTAATTGAGAGGTCCATTTGTTTGTATTCTCTGAAAATAATTTATTAAAAAGTCATTTTGATAATACTATTTAATTCCTTGAAGTTCTAAAATTTCTCATCCTTGGGTGCTTTTAATTGCTTGAGATTAATCCAATCATTTCTCTCTCAACTTGTCATTTACAAGCTAGACATTTCTCTTTATAAGTATATGTGGCATTTCAGAGAGGGCAGTGGTTCTGCCTCCACAGCCTCACCCTCATGAGACCCCCTGCATTGAGGGCTGAGGTGATGCTTCTGTGCCAGCCTGCTGGTTTGTGTGATCAGTCACACTGCAGAAGTTGTGACATGCTTACCATTTGTTCCATCACAGAGTCTTTCCTGAGCAAACGAGAACTGTTTTTGATACATTGCTACCTCATGAGAAGGTTTTGTTGAAAAGTCCAGCATTGGGCTTACCAAAAAGCCTGTATCCTAGGCATGAAAGTAAGGTTGTCACAAGCTGCGTTGGCTTCTCTTTGTTCATCTCTGAGCCAAACACAAGCTTATGTCTTTTGTCAATCCTTTCTGGAAAGAAGTGAGGTTCAGAAAGGAGATTATCTCCTGTACATGGGTACTATGAGTGTGACCCTGACTGAGGATAGTAAGTACCAAACCGTAGAGCTACACTGAGGATACATGTTCTCTAGTTAGCTGTCCTTTTTCATCTGTGACTGGCCACCTCAGAGCTGCCCATAACAGTCAAAATAATACACACATACAGTACCAGAGAAACAGAAAGGGGTCTGTGTCTTCAAATGTTCTTTACCCTGCTGCTTGTCTTAAAGGGGTGGCACCCCCAATGAGATTTTCTTCCAAGGTGTGGTGGAAGGGTCACAACCTAACGTAATTCTGAAGATTCTTAAGTTCATTAACTCTAGCCATTGGAAAGGTTTTATAGAAACCTCGAGAGGGAACCTTGCCTTGAGGCATAAAATAAAATAATCTGAAATACATTATTTCAAAAACCAAGTCAAAGGGAATCCCTTGGCGTGAGGACTCTTTACACGCCAGGACTAGTTGATCTGAGAATGAGTCTAAAAGCTCTGTGAGATGTCATAGCTTTAGGCTCAGAAATCAGGGTTCTCTCAAAATCAGCAGTGCGGACAGGGAGATTATTACAATATAGCTTCTTTGGGAAGAGTTTCTGTCAAGTCCTCAGGATAGTATTGACATGCGGATCTGCTCAGTTGGGGCTTCATTAGGTCTGGAATGTCTCTGAACATACCCACCCACTATGGCTGTCACCCCCACTGCTATTATCCTCTTCCACTCTGCTAGTCCCACAAACCACATCAGATCTTCCTTCAGTCTCTGGGAATGCCTTTGCTTCCTAAACATCTAATGCCATAATCGACAGTTGGACCAATTGGTGACCACACAGTCTCCTCAGAGTGCAGGGTTGGGTTGAAAAACAAACCTTTTGTGATAATGTTGCATCCAGCCTGCCCTGACCCCAGCCTGCCCTGACCCCTGCCTATCCTTTTCCCAGGCAGCCTTACCTCAGCCCCAACATGCAAAACCTGCAGCCTTTTTGTGTGATTCACACACCTAGCTTAGGGCAGGAAGCACAGAGCCAATTCAGCTGCTTCAGAAATGGCCCCACCCAGATGCTAACATATGGGACGAAGTGAAGATAAGGTTTCACCTATCACAAACAGAAGAGGCAATTTGATCTAGCAAGTGAAGTGGTGGCCTGACCCTTATAAACTGTCACTCCTACATGCCAGAGCAGGGAAGGTCTCCAGACAGCCATAGCCAAGCAGCTCTGTTTCTTTCTTGGATTCCCAAACTATAAGACATAGTTACTGTCTGTGATTCTTACAAAGAATGCCCAGAAAATTTAAACACATTACCAAATACAGGCCTATTTACTAAGTTCTTTGTTTCTTTCAAATGACACTTATTTTTTTCCTTTGGTTATATATGAAAGTAGATAATCTGTATTTGTGTGTGAGAGGGTGGAGTGAGAGGTATATGTATATGTATGTGTGCAGGTATGTGTGCATGTGTGCGTGCAAGTATATATGCATGTGGAAGCCAGAGATCAACATCTGATGTCGTCCTCTATTTCTCTCAACCCTATATTTTGAGACAGGGTCTCTCACTAGACCTAGAACTGGAAGTTTTAGAGAGACTGGCAGGCCAGCGAGTGGCTTGGACCCACTTGTCTCCACGTCCCTGTGCTGGGGTTGACTGCATGTAACGTGGCTTTTCTATGGGTGCTAGAAACCTGAACTCAGGTCCTCATGCATGTGCACACCAAGGACTTTATCCACTGACCCATCTCCCCAGTCCCTGTCTGTATTTATTGTTTTAGAGAATTCACAGTGCCCTTTTGTACATCACAGGAGATAGGAGAGGCAAACATGGGAGCAAAGGGGAAGCTGTTGTAAGTACTGTGCTTTGTGCGTACTGTTTCTGTATGTCCAGGGGAAGCCTCTATAAACAGGCCATGTTGCCTTTAGAACTTACTTCAGATTTTGGTTGAGTTTACGAAGAGAAGCAGCCCCATGTCTCTCAGAAAAGCAGAGCTTCCCAAATACAGAAGAAATGGGGTCCAGACCAGACTTGGAACATGGCTATAATCCTGTGCTTGGTATATGGGGGCAGGAGGATAATGAGTTCAAGGCCAGCTTGGTCTGTGTAGTGAATTCCAAGGTAGCCAGGCCTACAAAGTAAGTCAGTTTCTGTCTGTATTTTTGTCTCTAAATAAATAAATATCCTCATCTTCATTCTCTCCTACTGTAAATCCCATACGACAAAGCTTAAGCACCTGCCTTGCTCCCATGGTATTTATCAAAGTATAGTGTAGTAGAAAATTTATATAGTATGAATACATAAATATTTAAAAACTATTGATCTCTACAGGAAAGGTTTTTTTCCTGTTCATTATACTTTTTTGGTTATTTTATTTACATTTCAAATGTTATCCATCTTCCCAGTTTCCCCTCTGCAAACTCTCTTCTATAAGGGGGCTCCCTCACCCACCTACCCATTCCTACCTCACTATCCTGGAATTCCCCTACACTAGGGCATCAAGCCTTCACAGGACCAAGGGCCTCCCCTCTCATTGATGCTCAACAAGGCCATCCTCTGCTACATATGCGGCTGGAGCCATGGGTCCCTCCATGTGTACTTTGATAGGTGGTTTAATCCCCTGGAGCTCTGGGGGTCTGGGTGGTCAATATTGTTGCTCTTCCTATGAGGTTGCAAACACCTTCAGTTTCTTCAGTCCTCCCCCCATGTACTACCTACTTCTTGGCCTCTGCTCCCATCCTCTGAAGCAGTTGGTGGAGAGGGAAAGCTGCTGGGGAGTGAGGAGCAAGTGGGGAGGGAGTGGGGAGCGAGTGGGGAGGGAATGGGGTTGTCTTCCCACAGAACTCTTTCTCCTTTCAGCCATTTCATCATCTTTTGTTCAGCATCAGACCTCCCCCCATATGCTAGTTTTTGCTTTTTGTGAATATCTACTGTGTGACTTCTCAGGCAGAAATGGTCATCAAGAAGGCCCTGCCAGGGTTGGGGATTTAGCTCAGTGGTAGAGCGCTTGCCTAGGAAGCGCAAGGCCCTGGGTTCGGTCCCCAGCTCCGAAGGAAAAAAAAAAAAAAAGAACCAAAAAAGAAGGCCCTGCCTACTGGGCAGTGGTAGCACATGCCTTTAAGACCAGCACTTAGGAAGCAGAGAAAGGTAGATTTCTGTGAGTTCAAGGCCAGTGGGCTACAGAACCAGCTCCAGGACATCCAGAAACACCAAGAAACCCTGTCTTGGAGAAGGAAAAAAGAAGACCCTGCCTGATTTCCTCTTTCCTAAGGTGATTTCTTTTGGGGGGGTCTAATGAATTGTGGAAGACCTCAGTAGAGGAGACTGGAAGAAGATGGAGGCTTGGGTTGGACATCCTGATATCTCCAGAGGGCTTAGCATTCTACCCTCAGAGGAGTTTTAGGAGATGTTTATATGAAGTTGATATAAACATGTTTCATGTGGAGTAACCAAGCTTTGCCAAGAATAGGTAGTTTGGGTAATTGATGAGACGCCTGTGGACTCCATTACTTTTAATGACAACTGTGCCCTTGTTGGTATAAATCATAACACAGGAATGAAAATGATGGATATATTCGTCAGAGTAGCTCATGAGAAGGGTTGCATCTTCTCTGTCCCAAGGGCACTTAGGTCATGCTTGACAGTCTTCCTAGTAAATGTTTATGAACTGCTTTTGGTGAAGACCAAAATAGAAATCAAAACTTTTATTATCTTCCCCCCTAAACCAAAAGACAGAGAACATTACTTAAAGTGTTAAACCAACACAGAGATAAATAAAAACTATTTTAAAGTAGGGTGGTAATTGGCAACCTGGACTTTGCATTATAAATAGTAGGAAGGTTCCTAGTAACTCACACACTTGTTTTAGTGGTGCAAGTCTCAGTCTGACAAATAGATAAAGTGAAGTTTACATGGTCTCCCTCCTTCCTTCCAAAGGGAGGGAAGCCAGTGCTTAGAAGGGCCAGCAGCCCTGCTTCTGCAGAGCATTCCATAGCAAGTCACTTACCTCAGAGGCTCACCTGCACAGGGCCTCGTTGCTTTGCTCAGAACACATGGCTGCATTAGATAGTCTCAAACAGTTCTCTAAGTGCAATGACCAGACCAAACGTTTCCAGGTTTCTTCTTTTGAACCTGGCTCCAGAAACACTTTTGCGAAGAACATTTAAAACTGTTTATCTCTTCCTCCTGTCCACACTGATTTGTTTGTATTCCATGTCTGCCTTCCACATGCCCATAAAACTCAGCTGCACCACAACCAGGGCTGAGGCCACCTTCTGTCTGTTTAAACTGAATATTCCTTTTCTGTTCTTTAGAAATATGCTCCCCAGGCAAAGCCCCTTTAGGATTCTGCATGTTGGCTCAGATCTATAGTCAGGTGTACCACAGGCGGAGACACTCACATGCTTTTACATTTTTCTGATGAGCCAGGTGCAGTATAACTCACTACTCTAGGGCTCTAAAAATAAAGATGCTTTAAATTAATACTCCTAAGACTCAGTGAGTAAGTGTTCCATTCAACACCACCACAGACTTAACACTGTGCAGTCTGACCCTTCTGCTTTATCCTGTGACCTGCATCCTCCTGCAAATGGTGCTGCAATCACCTGGGAGCTGACAGAACCAATCTTCACCTTTCCAGCAGATTTGATCCTGATATTTTCAAATAAATGTAACATACTGAGCAAGGTAATACATGCTTGTAATCCCAGTTCTTAGGCTGTAACATGGGATACATGGTGAAAGCCTTTCTCAAATGAATAAGTACATAAATAAGTAAAAATTTAAAGATCTCTCTTAAATGAAAATAACCCAAGTAGCCAGGTGGTGGCAGTGCATGCCTTTAATCTCAGCACTCAGGAGGCAGAAGCGGGCAGATACAATGAAACCCCGCCTCTGAAACTAGACTAAAGTAACCAAAGTCTCCAGACTTCTTGATAAACTTACTTTAAAAAAACCTTACAAAATATAAAAAGAAAAATCTAAACATGAATTGAATTTTTTACATATTTCAGGTCCTGGAACATTTAAAACAGTCTTCATTTTATGCAGTGCAGAGTTTCCTGAGAATCCCTAGCCTCCCCACTGTTGTCTGTTTTTCCCTACTTGGGTCTTTCATCTTCAACCACCATGTTTGCCCATCATGCATCTGCTTAGGATAAGGAATGCTGTCAGTTGCTTCATATCAAGCACACGTTTGATAGCTGCATACTCAAAGGGGTTCTCTTTTTCAGGACTTGCTTTTCACCTGTTGGCAGCTCCTTTCAGGAAACAAAGCACGATGTGTCTGACACTCACTCTACTGCTCTGTCTCACCCTCATTCTTTCTCGTTCATCTTAAGGTAGACATGTTTCTCCCAGAGCCTACAGAGGACGACACTGCTATAGCCAGCAGAAATGATCCAGCAGGAAGGGAGTCCTCAGTATTTTGAGAAGGAACTGACTGGGCAGAACATGGGAAGAGAGGCTCCTGAGCTGGGAGCCGTTTACCTCCTGGAGGCCATCTTCTAAAATGAACTTGACATGGTCCTTTGAATTATTGTAGCTCTTGGAAAACTGCAAAAAAGCTATGTCTGGAGTTTGGGTATTAACAGAAATAAGTGTGCATGGTTTTGCTTTAAATTAGGCATATTAATTATGTTAAATCTTTTACAAAACAACTTTTCTCCTAATATGAAGAAGTAAATTTAAGGAACACAGAGGCTTCTGTTGCCAAATGGGAAATTATTCTTTTCTATTTAAACTCTACATTTTAATTATGATTTTGTTTATTATCAGTCATAAACATATGGAAAAGTCCACAGTGGCAAGAGTTTGTCTGAATTTTAAACTCCCTTCTGCAGATCCATCACCTGGGAGAATGGCTGACATTTATAGTTGCCTGGTACCTATTTGTTGAGTCATGAGAAAATGAATAAATGAGTGCTTGATATTATTCACCACTGCTAATAGTGTTTCTAAAACAATAAAGGTGTCCTGAGATGCCAGATCCAGCTAGTATTACAGTCAAGTACACGAATGCTGGTTTTTAAGTCTTCATTTGCATATGCTAATGAATGGATGAGTTTTTGATTCATGCCTCAGGCAGAGTACTTGCTTTATATAGAAGTTGAAATAAATAGAATAGAAAGGTGGTAAACAAGAATTTTATAGCATATTCAATCAAATAAATGGATACAAAAGCTAGATTTAATACTAAATGCTGTATACCTTTAAGAATATAGTCACAGCATTGAACTGCCTGAGGATCCAGCTATACCTCTCTTGGGCATATACCCAAAAGATGCCCCAACATATAAAAAAGACATGTGCTCCACTATGTTCATCGCAGCCTTATTTATAATAGCCAGAAGCTGGAAAGAACCCAGATGCCCTTCAACAGAGGAATGGATACAGAAAATGTGGTACATCTACACAATGGAATATTACTCAGCTATCAAAAACAATGACTTTATGAAATTCGTAGGCAAATGGTTGGAACTGGAAAATATCATCCTGAGTGAGCTAACCCAATCACAGAAAGACATACATGGTATGCACTCATTGATAAGTGGCTATTAGCCCAAATGCTTGAATTACCCTAGATGCCTAGAACAAACGAAACTCAAGACGGATGATCAAAATGTGAATGCTTCACTCCTTCTCTAAAAGGGGAATAAGAATACCTGTGGCAGGGAAGAGAGAGGCAAAGATTAAAACAGAGACTGAAGGAACACCCATTCAGAGCCTGCCCCACATGTGGCCCATACATATACAGCCACCCAATTAGACAAGATGGATGAAGCAAAGAAGTGCAGGCCGACAGGAGCCGGATGTAGATCACTCCTGAGAGACACAGCCAGAATACAGCAAATACAGAGGCGAATGCCAGCAGCAAACCACTGAACTGAGAATAGGACCCCCGTTGAAGGAATCAGAGAAAGAACTGGAAGAGCTTGAAGGGGCTCAAGACCCCATATGTACAACAATGCCAACCAACCAGAGCTTCCAGGGACTAAGCCACTACCTAAAGACTATACATGGACTGACCCTGGACTCTGACCTCATAGGTAGCAATGAATATCCTAGTAAGAGCACCAGTGGAAGGGGAAGCCCTGGGTCCTGCTAAGACTGAACCCCCAGTGAACTAGATTGTAGGGGGGAGGGCGGCAATGGGGGGAGGGTTGGGAGGGGAAACACCCATAAGGAAGGGGAGGGGGGAGGGGGATGTTTGCCCGGAAACCGGGAAAGGGAATAACACTCGAAATGTATATAAGAAATACTCAAGTTAATAAAAAAAAAAAAAGAATATAGTCACAGGACTAGGCATGGTGGCATATACCCTTAATTCTAGCACTCTGGAGGCAAAGGCATGAATATCTTTATGAGTTTGAGACTGACATAATCTACATAGTAAGTTCCAGGCTAGCCAGAAACCCTGAAACCCTGCCGACAGTTAGGTAGATATTGGTGGATGGATGGATGGATGGGAGGATGGATGGATGGAAGGATGGATGGATGGATGGATGGATGGATGGATGGATGGATGGTTGGATGGATGGATTGATGGATGGATGGAAGGATGGATGGAAGGATGGATGGATGGAAGGATGGATGGATGGATGCAGGAAGGATGGAAGGATGGATGGATGGATGGGAGGATGGATGGATGGATGGATGCATGGATGGATGCATGGATGGATGGAAGGATGGATAGATGGATGCATGGAAGGATGGATGGATGGGAGGATGGATGGATGGATGGAAGGATGGATGGATGGATGCATGGAAGGATGGATGGATGGATGGATGGATGGATGGATGGATGGAAGGATGGAGGGATGGATGGATGCATGGATGGATGGATGGATGGAAGGATGGATGGATGGATGGGAGGATGGATGGAAGGATGGATGGATGGATGGATGGATGGATGGAAGGATGGATGGATGGAAGGAAGGATGGAAGGATGGATGGATGGATGGATGGATGGGAGGATGGATGGGAGGATGGATGGATGGATGCATGGAAGGATGGATGGATGGATGGATGCATGGATGCATGGATGCATGGAAGGATGGATGGATGGATGGTGGATGGATGGATGATGGGTGAGTGGATGGATGGATGGTGGATGGATGGATGGATGGATGGATGGAAGGATGGATGGATGGATCAAGCCATGCTGTGGTTTTGCCAGTTTGTAAAGTAGCAACTGGTGGTTAAACTAAATTCATAGAAGAAATCACTCAAATTCCTCTATCTTGATACTTTTCAAGGGCTTCCCACTTAATGCGAATGAGAAGGACCTCCATAGGCTCATATGTTTGAAGACTCTGTCTTTAGTTGGTGGAACTGTTTGGGAGGGATTAGGAAGTGTAGTCTTGTTGGAGGAGGTGTGACTCAGAGAGAACTGAGGTTTGAAAAGCCCACTCCAGCATTAGTCTCATTCTCTCTGCCCCCATCTTATGGGTCAGCTGTGAGTTCCTAGCTCCAACCCCAGAGCCATGCCTGCCACCGAGCTTCCAGCCGTGGTGCTGCTCGTGGACTAATCCTTTGGAACTGTGAGTAAGCCCCCCTCCCCCCTTGGTGGAGATGTCTACTTATAGCAATAGAGCAGTAATTAGGACAGGTCCTTTGACAGTTTTGTGAGTACATGCTTCTTTAGCAGTAGCTATAAGCAACAGAACCGCCAGAGTTCCTGAAGTTAAAGGGGGTGCTAACTGCTTGGGTATTTTTTGGTTCTCCTGAATAGTACTGTTCAAAAAGGATTTTTTTTTTTATTTCGGACTGAACTTGCCCCATTTCCATAAAGGGACTTCAGAAATGTTGCAGTTCTGGAAAATGCATTTTCGAGTAAAAGAACTGGAAATGTATAGACTATATTAAATTCTACTGTCATGTCTCTATGATAACTTTGGTTTAGAAATAAGTCTCCATGCAACTGACTGATTGTTCCATGAAAGGCAGTGAGCCCTGTTCCCCAGTTCCACTGCATAAGCAAGGAAAGAACAGAGGCTCAGGCCTGAAGCTCAGCCTCCCACCAGTCATATTTCCCTGCATGAGCCCTTTGCATCCATGCACTCTGATTTTTTTTAATTGCCCTTTCAGGGTAGTCACAATGCTAAATGTAGGTGAGTCCAGAGCCTGATAAAGAGCAATCCCTAAATGCATCTCTACTTTCCCTTTCATTCATTTGGTTCTGGTGTTTGAGCAGACTGACCTCGAGAATGAGCTGTTTTCCCTATACTCCCAAGCACATTCCCCCTTTCCTGCTCATCAGAGGCCCTGGCCAGGGATTAGCAAACATTTTCCAGCTTTGTCATTTCAAAGAGAGTAAAATTTTTATAACACTGGTGCATTGTATCAACTCATTAATGTTCTTTATTTTTGCTAATGAAAAGCATTTTTTAAAAAAAAATCTCCCATTAAGCATCGTGTCACAAAAGGAAGGCTGTTTTAATAACTGAAGAGACTATGGCTTGTAAGTAGACTCGTGCACTGTAATCTCCCACTGGATGTGGGAAGGCTGGGCTGGTGCTGAGAAGTTCTCCCTGAATGAACAAAGATACTTCCCTCCTTTGTGATGATAGCAACACTACTCTATTCCCAAGGTACCCTGTTCTCTCAACAGCCCCCAAGGTGGGCACAGGCTGAGACCAGGCATCCGTCCTCCCTGTTTCTCCAGGGAGGGGGCCTCACCGTCCTAACAAGCTAGCTCAGCTGTTACCATTTAGGGGCCTGTGGTGAGCCCAGAGCTTGGAGCCCTAAATGCCCATAAATCCAAGAGTCTGTTTTTAAACATGGGTAATGGAAAAAGACACACTGGAGAATAGGAGGGAAGGTGTGAAGGCCACTCAGTACAGCAAATCAAATGAGCTTCTGACTTGACGCAGTGGAAACCCGAGGTAAGGAGAGCAGTGAATTATGTAGCTTATACAGGTCTACCACAAACCTTGATGTTAGCCAATCAGTGAGTGGCTTGCTTCCACCCCCCAGCCCTGGTGGCTCCAGGAATACTTAATTTGGGTTCTATTCAGTTAAAAGCCTTTAGTAAGAGACAACTGGGTCTGGAGTTCTGGGTTAGTGGCCAATGTTGTCTTTAAACTCTGGCCAGTCTCCATAAGAAATACTGTTTTTACAAATCCCCAAATGGTAAAGTGCACATGCTTCCTGACAGCTAGGATAAAGTTTGCAAATGTGAAAAGAACAAAAGCAGCCTGGGCAGGTCATTCCAGCAGTGACAGTGATGTTCTCATTGGCTGGCTACTGGATCTTACTCTGAGGAATTCACAAATGTATTCAGCAGATAGTTCAGGTGTGCATGAGGGCACTTCAGGGATTTTGGTAGAAAGGGCCCAATACAAGTTCACACAGCAGGGTGTTGTCAGGCTAGCAGAGCCAGGGACTGTCAATTTGAAGCCCAAACATTTTGCTAAGAATTGTACCGCTGCTGGGCTCACTCTCTCTTGTTCGTGTGTTCATCTATTTGGAGACTGTTCTCTGGGCCCTGGGTCTAGTGATTATCAAAGGCAGGCTGCTTGCTCTAGCTCTTCATGCCAGACATAGAGCAGATCTAGTTTGACTTAGTTCTGCGCATTAGAAAAACATCCTTTTATAGTTTTCCTAACCTCGTGTCATCTTTTTTCTTAGATTCATGTTAAGCTGTTCTTTTCTAGTAGCACCAAGACAAGGTTAAAAGCCTGAGGTCAGACCCAGGAAGGTTCTAGGATGCAGGACCCTATGTCCCAAGCAGGAGGGTAAGCAGGCTTACGACTATGATGACCACGGGTTGATTGGTCCCAGCCAGTTAGGGCTACTCATTTGTCTTAGTGTAATTATTAAGTACTCTAAAAGGTACTCTTAGAGGTACTCTAAAAGTTTGGATGGTGAAGTACATGGCTGTTCTACCGACAGTCATATGACGACGATATGACTGACATAGAATCCCCACACTTACCCAGATCTTTCTGATGAATTTTAGTGTGCAGTCTCGGTAACAACAATGCACTCTTGAATAACAAACCTCCCCCCACATCTCTTCCATACTAGAAGCCAACACAGAAGTTGTTCTAGATCTTAGAGTTTCTGAACCTGGCCAAAGGCCCATCTATTTTACAGCAATCTAATGTCTGCTGCCACAAAGGCAAAGAAGCACAGTACCATACCAGAAGTGCAGGGGTATGCTAGAGTCTGTTATTTATGTTCTTGATTGGTGATGTAGAGTAAGACTTTTTCTCCTTCACTGGTAAATATGGCCAGTGCAGTAGGACATGCCTCTTCACAGTGTTGTATTGTGAGTCACTAGGACATACTCAAAACTCAGCGCTGGGTTTCTTTCTACTAACTGTTTCTTGCCTTTGCACCACCCGAAAGTTAAACCTCAGCATGTAGAAGACCGTCTGCAGGGTTCTAAGACTGTCTGCAGGGTTCTAAGCCTATGCTTGCACGTAGAAGACCGTCTGCAGGGTTCTAAGACCATCTGCAGTGTTCTAAGCCTATGCTTGCACGTAGAAGACAATCTGCAGGGTTCTAAGACCGTCTGCAGGGTTCTAAGCCTATGCTTGGCCTCTTTACTTATTTTCAAGAGTTATTTCTACTCTGTGTGTGGATGTCTACACACCCATAGAGCCAGAAGATGTTGGAACCCTGGGAACTGGAGTTACATATGGTTGTAACTCCATCTGGGTTCTTAGCTACCATGTGGGTACTAGGAACTAAACCTAGTTCTCTGGAATAGCAGTCACTGCTCCTAAACACTGAGCAACCTCACTAGCCATCACCTCCCCTTTACATTTATGCATATATCTAGGTGTGTGTGCAGAAGTGGACAAGAGCGGCGGATCCCCTTGAGCTGTTACTTCAGGCAGCTGTGAGCCACCTAATGTGGATGCTGGCAACCAAAGTTCAGGTCTTCTGCCAGCTCCCTTAGCCATCGAGCCATTTCTCTAGCCTCCCATTACCCACATTGGCATCTTAGCCAGTCTTTAGCAAGCGTGTGATCTTCCAGTTTGAGAAAGTTTGTTTTCAAATAACATGTTCTTCTTTCTGAATTGTACGTTGAGAAAACAGAACAGATCTGGACTTAAAGTCAGCCTTGGGTTTGAAACTTAGCCATGTAGGGTAAGAGGCCAGTTGACTTTTTCCAGATTTCTTGTCTGATTATTGAAGAAAGACCCCCACATATTTTTCTTGTAGTGATTCTTGTAAAGATTTTGGCATAGAAGTGCTGAACAAAACCCATTAGACTAAAATCTTTCTATTACTCAGAGCTCTAAGGGGAAAATAATGTTAAGTGGGTCAAGAATGAGAACCAATGTTTTATAACAGGGTCACTAATAAATGGTGTTTCTTCAACAAAGAGATGATAAAGAAGTAAGTAGCCCCCAGGAGGCAGGAAAGGTCAAACAAGAACATCCCTGGCCGTCTGAAGTATCAAGTACACATGATTCTTGAGAGGTGAAGTCAAGACATTGATAATAGATAATAGGAAGGTGATAGGGGATAACACCATTGCTGCTGTGGTTCTCTGGCCAAGAGAGGATCGGGGCTGTTGCTATGGTCACTTATTTCCTATAGTCAAGGCTTCTTCAGGAGAACTTAGCTGTCTTGCAAAAAAGGAGAGGGAAGGAGAAGGAAGTGGAGGAAGAGGAAGAGGAGGAGGAAGAAGAGGAGGAGGAAGAGGAGGAGGGAGAGGAGGAGGAGGAGGAAGCCCTTACTGTGATTCAGCTAGATGCTTTAGGAAGCAGCCGTTCAGGAAGTATGGACTTTTGACCGTTACCTCCTCCCTTTCTCTAACTAACGTCTCTAGACCTTTCAGAGCCTCTATATTATAGCAACAGTGTTTCTCCGACAATGCAAACTCCATCTCTCCTTCTGTTGAGAAGTCTGGGCTAATGACTGTTTCTCACCAGCTCACATTCTCTTCTGCCCCAGTTTCCTCAGCCATGAAATGAGACACACTGGCAGGCAAAGGTCTAAGTGAGCACATCTGTGCACACGTATGTCCCTATGTGTGTTTGTCTGTATGTCCATTCTTTCACCCGGCCCCCTTCCCTCCCTCTGACTGAGCTGAGTGTGGTTTTTGTCAGGTTTTTACTGTTTCTGTGTTGCTCTAGAATTCCTAACCGCTGTTCCCTCTTCTTAGACCCCTCTTCTATGGCCTGGCTTAGCTCACTTTAAGTGGAAAAACGTAAATGCCATCTCCATGAGGAGACTTTCCTATTCTGCATATTTGCGTTGACTTGGTGCTCGTTCTTTACCGTGGCATTTGTCAGTATCTGTCAGCCTTTGTGTGCTTAATGTGTCTGACATTGATCACATAGGGTGGTAACTGTCCGTGCTGATCAGCCTCACCCTGCTAAGAACATGAAAACTCCCTGCTTCACTTTTCCTCTCCTCTCCAGCACCTGGTCTGTAACACCTACGTCAAAAGGCTCATCTGGTACTTCCTAAATGAATTCATGGTGGACACAGCTTCATTTTGTTTTTCTAAAGCAAATACCTCAAGCTGGAACTTTATTTAAAAAAAGTTTGTTTAGTTTTTATTGGGAACTGAAAGCTCAAGATTGCGCAAGCCTGGGTTTTAGCCTCTGTCAGTAGTCCTCTTGGCTATGTCATAACATGGAGAGAAAGAGGAAGACACCAGGCTCATGGTGGGTGGGGGATAATCAAAGCCTGCTCTCCTAAGGACTGAAGTCCTACAAAAACTACATTAATTTTTCCCTGTGACTAACACCCGCAAGCCCCACCCACCTCCTGCAAGTTCTGCCACCGCACATCACCATGAGGGTCAAGCCTCTGGCTCATGAACCTTTGAGGACAATTACTTCCAACCCATAGCAGAGGCTAATCGGGAAATGCTTTCCCCAGGAATAAATGATTCCAGGTTTTATAATCATACATGGAGTATTCTCTTACTGAGTTTTATATTATACATTATTAAGATTCCAGGAATATGGAATTTCAGAATTCACTTCTAATTATTAGAAATTTTTTTTAAAAAGATTTTTCACCCAGTTTTTTTGGCATCTTAGGCAGTCTTTAGCAAGCATGTGATCTTCCAGTTTGAGAAAGTTTGTTTTCAAATAACATGTTCTTCTTTCTGAATTGTACGTTGAGAAAACAGAACAGATCTGGACTTAAACTCAGCCTTGGGGTTGAAACTTAACCATGTAGGAAAGCCATAGTTGGAAATTTTCTCTGAGTTTCCTATGCTTATTTATGATCATTTGAAAAGCACTTCTGCAGGAACTCTGTACACTGGGAAAGGGGAAATGAGCTGGTAGTGATCAGCAGAACGTGCCCGTGTCACACATTGCTCTGTACTGACCAGTATTAGGAAGTGTTCTGTGAATAGTAAAATACAGAAAGAAGTCTTTAGGTCATAACTGTTTACAATATGAGGCCTGGCACCATTTTTTTAAATGCTCCGAGACTGAATGAAGCACAGCAGACTGCACAGGCTGCACTTTTGGCCATTGACTATAGGCTCCTCATTGACTATAGGCTCCTCATTGACTATAGGCTCCTCATTGTCTATAGGCTCCTCATTGACTATAGGCTCCTCATTGACTATAGGCTCCTCATTGACTATAGGCTCCTCATTGACTATAGGCTCCTCATTGACTATAGGCTCCTCATTGACTATAGGCTCCTCATTGACTATAGGCTCCTCGTTGACTATAGGCTCCTCGTTGACTATAGGCTCCTCGTTGACTATAGGTTCCTTGTTCCTCGTAGTCTTCTAGATTTCCCATTCTTTTAGTAGACCTTTTTTTAAGCAGCAAAATAAATGCAACAATTTAAAGCAGAAAACAACAATAAGCAATAACAAACTAGCAACAGAGTCGAGGCTTTAGGACCATAAAGAAGAAAGGTGAGAATGGGATGTGGGAGCTCAGGAGGTAACGGCTGAGCCCGAGGCTCCGTGTGCTCTCCAGGCATTTCCCTGTGTCTTTGATGTCTAAGTCCACCACACACATGCTCCTACTGTCATCAGACACAGGGGCCTTTCCTGTCTGACTCCACACTGCCCCCACTCTCTAACTGATAGCTACCATCACTATCATGTATGTGTTCCTAGTGTGTTCTGACTCTCCAACAACTTCATTCATTCCTCACAACCACAGTAGAAGTTGGCTTCAAAGGAGGAAGGGTTTGAAGATTCTCAGATGGTCAGGAGATTACGATGTATAAATCAAATCCTATTTTGTCTGATACCAAAGGTAAATAACTTAGACCTCATAGGCCTCCAACTGTGGTACTAAAGACCAACTGCCATCCACTACATTGGAGCCTTTCTGGGTCCCCACTCAAGTCAGCCCCTCTCCAGTTCTTTGCCTTGTGACGATGGGGCATTCATTCCTGTTGGCACAAGCCCCCCAGAGCACGAGTGCTTTGAGTGCAGTCAGCGCTCAGCATCGTATGGGATCCTGCAGGATGGTGAGTGCTGGCCCGCTTCCATCACGATGGAGCCCCAGGGTACAGCTGTATAAAGAAATTTAATTTTGAAATTCCAAAGACACATGCTAGGGTTTTCTTTATTTCCTCCTTACTGCTCTAGAAATCATGAGAGGCAGGGGTGACTGGCACCTGGGGCCCCCAGGTGCAGTTTTAAAACAATCAGCTCCTGGCCAAGGCTCGAGTGCCAGGTAAGTGTGCGGCGGTGAGCTGCAACTGCTTGAAAATTGTCACTCAGAGTCCCCTGTGAGGCAGTGGGAACAAGTGTCACCAGTAAGCTGTGACCAGATTCTCTTGCTTCTTATTTCCTGGTGAGAAACAGTGAACTCGTGGTTAAGAAAATGTTTGTGTTTCCATGTCGTAAAGTTAAAGATGATGAAAACAGTTATATATGCACGTAGGGGCTGCCTTGGGGCTGCCCACATGTCATGAAGCCTGTGGCCACAAGATGTCACTATAGCACCAGTCCTGGATGTCAGATTAAAATTGTGCCTCTGGTTTCAAACTGCTGAGAAGCCCAGTTGCTGGATCTCCTGCCAGTGTCTTCTTGCATCCCCCTGCACACTTGTCCATTGTCTTTAGCCCTACAGAACGGTTTTCTACTCTCTCCAGATTAAAATACTTTTCCTAATCTTGCTGATACCATACACAACCTTGAGTCCTCCTATATTGATACTGAATCAACATATGTATTCAAGTTTTCACAAAATAATTTTAATTGTAGCATAGTTTAATCTCTTAGCCAAAGAAGTTTTGATGGGATGGGAGAAGATGATGTCTGCTAAGAGTTACTAGCCTTGCCTCCTCTGCAGTGTGCCTCCTCTTCTTTCTTTTTCCTAGCGTAACCCATAGGCAAAGAAGCCTGAGGCAGACTAGCCACACAGAAGCGGGCATGGCACTTGAGGAAGCGGGCATGGTACTTGAGGAAAGACTATGCACTTGCAGAGGCTTCGTAGAGAACATCCAAAAGCCAATCACTCTCAAAGTGCTAAGTAGATCAAAACAATATCTTTATTATGGAAGGGTGAACCTTCTTCCCACAGTCACCTAATAAAGTAGCAGCAGAGCCTGGATTTGGACCTGAGTCTGTTTCTCCAAAAAGCTGGTAGGGGAAGAGCCATGTCATTGTTGTTCAGATATCCATAGCATAAAACAAACCACGGGAGCCTTAAGAATCCACCCCAGAGCACGGCTCATGCCTGTAATTGCAGCACTCAAGCAGTTGCTGCAAGTTCAGGACCAACCTGGTCTACATAACAAGTTCTAGATCAGCCTTCACTATAAAGTAAGAACATGCTTCAAACAAACAACAAAAAACAATATGCAGTCAAACATTTGTTCAACACATTCATAAACAAGAGTTTTGGCTCTAGCACAGACACCATGTTATGAACATCAACCTATTCCTTCTCTTCCCACAAGAAACTAAAGTCCATCGTGCATTGATAGGCACATGGGTGGTAGGACGCTGAGGGCAGTGGGAGGGTTGGCTGGAGGAACTGCTCACAGGGGAAGGTCTGTGCAGGACTAGTGCAGCTTTCCTAGAGCTGCTCCTTGGACCAACCTGAGATCTAATGAAGGGCGTTGCTGAGGCCACTCCTTCCTGACAGTCCATGATTCAGAGATGGAATGTGAGGACGGACGGGCAAACTCCAAGCCCACAATGGTGGCCGCCCTCAGCCTGAGGAGCACGGAAATGAGAAGAGTATGCTATTCCCTTCTTTACATGGTCTGACCAAGAGGACAGATAAAAGCAAGACAGGAAGAAGGTAGACCTTGGTTTGTCTGATCCTTTTGAGTTTTCCAGTGTCTGGTGTAGAGGCAGAGAGAGCACATCGAAGCTTCTGGAAAGATTTGCGAGGGATCCTAGCAGAGGCTTCTTTAAAAGTAGTGTGTCTGTGTGAGGAACTTGTTGGGCATCTGCAGATGAGCCACAAGGATGACTGGACATGTGAAAACAAAACAGGGAAGGAACGTTACAGGTTATATAAGCAGGAGCCCTACCCAGAGAACTCAAGCAAGCTTCTTTGAGAATAAGACTCTTGGTGTCTCAGTGCCACCAGCCATAACTAGCCCTTTTTATCCCTGTCAAGACATATTCCAACAGGACCATGTAATTGTCTCCTCCATAGCTGTGAAACAGAGGAGACATCATGGAGAGATGTTTATTGAATTTTCTCTCCTTCCTTACGAGAATTTTAGTGTAATTAAGATGCAGGGAAGCTTTAATTTTACCATGTGGAGTGTATGGAATCCACCCTTTGCTGGTTTAAAGATTGACTGAGTCAGAGACTGTCAATGGTTATAGAATCCGGATAGTTATGATGGGTTTTGTGTGCTGTGACTGTGTACAGTTTTAATCCTGTGCCAGGGCAGCAGGCCTCACTGCAGCATGTGGTCACTGACGTGGGAGCTCTCTTGTTAGAGTGATCTTGAAGTGTAAATCTCAGTCCCTCCTGTATAGTGGCCGGCATGGCTTCCCGTTGTCTGGAGTAATGCTCACTCCCTAGCCACAGAGCCTGTGAGAACCAGCCCCCCCCCCACCTTGGCCTTGAGACGTGGCTCTTTGCACATTTTCACCCCAGGCCTTCGCCTTGCCTTTGCCTCAGCACAGTCCTGTCTCACCTGTGCCCAGCTGGCTCCTGTGGGCGTTTAGGTTATGGCTGGAACATTGCCTTCTCAGAAGAGCCCTTCCCACACCACCCCTCTCCCAACCACATCACCTGGGAGATCGCCTACTATGTTCCTAAGTCTGTGCTGAAAGAACTCCAGAACAGCTCTGTCCTTTGAGAAGGAATGAAATATCCAGCTGTGGAGGCAATACAGACACATTGAATGAGTTAGCATATGATGTCAGGTGCTATGAGAGGACCCCCTATCTCCTTATGCCCTTTGTGTGTTCTCTTTTCTTCCTAGAAGGTCCTACCTGACATACTGTGTATGAGGGGATATATTTACATTTGTTCCCATGAACCTCTCTACCCTACTCATCATGTAAGCCCCACTCCCTATCCCTCAGAAGGGATTTTCTCCTTTCTGTTCACTGTTATTTTTCTAGTACTTGGAATAGTTTGTGACACATAGTAAATGTTCAATAAACTGTGCTTGAATAAGACAGCAGACAATGCAAAATAAAAAAGCAGATCCTCCTTGGGGCTTGTCAAGGAAGGGGTAGGTTTGAGTCCATTGCAGGAGAAAGGAGAACAATAGAAAATGAGGTAATGACATGTTCAAGAGCAAGGGCAGCCAGCAGGCATGTGAGATGGGTATGTTTGATATAGAAAGCAAACCAGTAAACTTTGTTGTTTGTGTCTTGACCTTGAAAATAATGTCCAATGCATCCTCTCTGTGGTCCTCTCTCCTTTGGTCTGAGTGAGTGCCAGGGTAAAGGATTGGAAGAAGGCTGGCCTCCACACACACCATGGTGTTGGCATTAAAACAGCAGAGCCAAAGTAGTCCACCTCAGGAGTGTGTGGGCAGCTAGGAATACCCTACTATTCCAGGGATTTGAATTCAGTTTATGGATTGTCTGGGCCTCTGATCCCTCCTCCCCCACAACTTCCAGGTTTCAGTGTGTTTTTAACTCCTGGGGAGGCTGGAACAGGTAAGAAAACAGTATGCAGATGACTTGATGTGAGCTCCAACTGGCCTCTAAGATTCGAGGAAAGATGAAAGGTGGGGTAGCTGGCCAGCTTACTGGCTGGCTTATAACAAGTCTTCTGTAGCTGAGCCTGGCCTTGAACTCCTTATCCTCCTGCCTCCACCTCCCAAAAGCTCTGAGTCACTACTCCCAAATGAAAGCTTGCAGGTTTCCCCACTGATTTAAGGCTCTCCAGTCTTCAGCAAAGGACTGGCACAGGGAGATGGCTAAATGGTGTGACTTTAAAACTGGGGTAGCTTTTCTCCTTGCAGTTCATGCGCACTGTGGCTGTCATTCAGATGCCACTGGTGTGTGAAAGGGCAATATTCCTATGCTGTAGCCCACCACTGGAAGAGCACTTGTTTGGATGCAAGCCTCATAGAACAAATGTCCTCACAGGAGAATGTGGAGACCTCAGTGTCAGGGAGATGTGGGGCCTGGGTCGTTGTAGGTAGATAGACCAAATCCATCTTCTTCCTGGGTCATCTGTCAGGAGCACAGTGGCTGCTACTGAAAGGATTCACAGCAACAAATTGTTGAAGTGTAATATTTCAGGCCTTTTATGAGCATAGCATTTTTTTCCCACACAAATCCTTTACTTCTTTGGAAAAACTATTTTTTAAGTGTGTGTGAGCGTACATCTGTGTGTGTGTGTGTGTGTGTGTGTGTGTGTGTGTGTGTACGTACACCTGTGTGCATCTGTGTGTGCATCTATGTCTGTATGTACGTGTGAACATGTGTATGAGAGTGTGCGTGTATGTGTATTTTTATAGCTTCAAAGCCTAAAATATTTTCAATTACAAACTCTTCTAAAAATATCTTAAGCATACAGAAAACAGTGCAGCTGTGTCTGCCCTCTTTCATTGTCTGAGGATCATCTGTTCCCTCACTTTTAAACAACCTTTTTGTTTTAGTTTTAAGTTTACAGAAAAATACAGAATTATTTACTATTCCCAACCCCAGTTTTTTTTTAATATTACTGACATCTTGGTTATATTAGTATTAGTGATACATTCTTACCCAGAGTAGAGTTCACGCTTTGCTTGGATTTGCTTAGTTTTGACCTGATGTCCTTTTTTGATGACCTGTAACTGTTAGCCAGTTTCCCCATAGCCTTTGTGACTGCCTGTTCAGTTCCTTAATTTTCAAATGAAAATTTCAAAATGAGGAAAACAAAACAAAGAAATAAAACCTATTCCCTTTCCCACATGGTTCCTGGAATTGCCCAAAAGAATGTATGCCAAAGTTCTCTGAGGACTCTGAAGCTTTGTCAGTCTCTGAGTTTTAAAAGTAGGACTTTCAAAGCTGCAGATTACAGAGCCCCCTTCCTCCCCTCCCCCTCTCAGTTGTGGTTATGAGAGGTCTGTGATAGGATTGGCTAAGCATCCAGCCAGCCCTGTGTATGTGGCTCTGTGTGTGTAGTTAGGTGTGTGGCTGTCCTGTGGACGACCTCCATCTTCATGCTATTGCCTTCCTCGGGACAGAGAGCCTCTTCAGAGGCAACAATTTCCTGATTACTTCTACTCCAGAAACTCTTCAAAGGTTAACGTTGGACAACCCAGTATTGAGTTTTCTGACACTTATATTTCTCACTGCTTATATTTCTAGCTGGAGTTCATGGCAGATAGATCCCCAGGGTAGGGAGAGAAACACCTCACCCTCACGATTCCCTGTGAATCACTGGTCATTGGCTTCACACTTGAAACTCCAGGAGCCAGAAGCCAGTGTCCTTTGAGAAAGGCCGATGCTGCTGGCCTTTTCTTTATTCCTTTCCCATGTCTCTTAGCTGACAGTGGTTGAAGAGTGTGCGGATTAGAACCGAAGTATAGCATCTATTTGGGTGGCTGTTAACTTGGATTTTAAACCACTGTTTGTACAGCTGTGAGATCTACTGCTTGAGTTGATTTAACAAGCAACCATGGGTTGGTTTCCAGCCCAGGTCTACCACTAGTTGCTTTCAGAAAAGTTGATCTTGGGCCCATTGCTAGGAAAGTTTGCTGTGATTTTATTGAAGTACTAGAGGCAGTTTGTTGTTCTTGCTGGCCACACCCTGTGTCTCTGTCAGTGACTCAGATATGAGTGCTGAAATTAAGATTGCTGCCTGGCTGGGAGTCTCCTGGGACACGTTTCCTCAGTCCTCGTCTCACTGTGAGCCACAGGGGGATAGGATTAAGGACCGGTACCATCAGTCCCTCCTGGTAGTTCATTAGTTCCTGGTATTACTGCTGTCCTGAGAGTATTCTACTGCGTCAGAGAAGCCTGAAGCCTTCGGTTACCCATGGCACAGTTACCCAATTCAAGAGGACCAGACTGCTTTGGTCATTTGAGTGCAGTGCTTCTGGGAGCTGCCCCTAGTACCTTCAGCAGGATCAGAGTCCCTGGAATCTTATTTGAAAGCTTGATGCCTACTGCTCCCAGGCCTGCGCATCAGAAACCCTAGGTGCCCCTCCCCCCCCACCCCCGCAGCTGGACCAGGCTGCAGGCAGCGTGAGAAGCTCTTTAATATTCTAGTACATTACCCACCCTGAATGGCCTTCTGTTTCTGTAAAAGGGTCAATGCTGGGTGCTGGTCCAGAAGAGAACCTCCATAGGGCTTACCCCATTCAACACTACAGCGCTCTCAGGCCTGGCTGAACTGTGTGCAGGTGCTTCGCACAGTGGGGCTTTCATCTCAGTTCAGTCAGAGAGCCGGGGCTGTGCTGAAGCCTGAGCACACTACTAAGCTCTAGGGTTGGGCAGTGGGGCACACTGGGAAGCAAAGGGTTAGTCATGCTATGGAGACATCGGTTGAGATAATGGAAATGCCTACAAGGCTTTTCTCCAAGTTTCATTTAAGGACAGACTAGCGGAAAGATAAAATCTCCATTTTAAATGCAGATTCATGTGTAGTTTCAACACAAGTTGGGGGGAGAATACCAGATGTGCTTGCTTCCACACACAGCATTCAGCCCCACCTCTGAGCTTTGCCTCTCAGAGGCACACACACAATACCTGGCAATGCCTTTGAACCCCAGGGTTCTCCACAGAAGTACTCCTAGGGCTTGCTTGGTCCTTCAGACCACAGAGCCACCTGGAGAGCACACTTTGGGTCTGTATTGCGCAATCTTGCAAACGTATTACCAATAATACATTTCCTCACAGACAGGTAAGACCTTTCTATGGTTTGACTCAGAGGGGTTTTCTTTGTGTGTGTGTGTGTGTGTGTGTGTGTGTGTGTGTGTGTGTGTGTGTGTGTGTGTCTGTGTGTGTCTGTGTGTGTCTGTGTGTGTCTGTGTCTGTGTGTGCGTGTTGTTTTGAGAAGAAAAGAACTGTTTATGTAACAAATAATTCCTTATTCATGAGTCTCTCCATCTTGTACTCCTAAGGTCAGGTGGGGAGATTTAATGTGAAATATGAACTGTCTTTGCCAGTTGCCATGCCCTGTTGTCATGGCATATGCCAGAAATAGAAGTGACTGTTTTCAATGACAGATCAAAATTTAGTGCTATGCTGATGGTCCAGAATGAAGGTTTTCTTTTCTTTTCCCCTCCTTTTGCACATGAATGAAATACATATCCGTGCATTTCTGGTTATGATTTAGCTGACCGAGTAGTTCAGTTATAATTGTATTATTTTTACTCCTGAAGATCATTACTTTTGGTGAAAAGTTTTAGCATCTAGACCATTAAGATGTGGATGCTGAGCATTATTTAAAATGATTTTTTTTCCTGGACTGTGAAACGGCTTTATGGGCAAATAGAACCTAGAATATGGTGTTTGCATTTAAAATTAAATGAAAACATGGATTTTTTTTTTTTTTGGTTTTAAGTTGACTCCCAGTGATTATATGCTGCCTTCTGTGATCCATCTCCTGTCTTTAAATCCCTATAATGTAACAGAGAGACATGTCAGTCAAATAATGTATAATACCATAAATCTGAGGGTATGAATATTATAAAAGTGCTATGTGGGAGAAGCCAGAGGACATGGTTCATGTTTATTTTGTTCATTTGTTTTAGATGCATTATGCTCTAAGATTGCTATACCTTTTATTAAGTGTGGGTTTAATCTAACCTCCGGAGCATCTTTGTCTTTAATGGCCTTTATTTCCCAGACTCCGATTACCAACATGTTAGAGATCATCCTCCCTTGGATTTGAGAAGTCAGGTGTTTGTAAGGCACAATGATGATGTAAACATTCGCCAACCTGAATTGGGTTCTTATGACCACTGTCTTCTACCTCCCTGTAACCTAAGAGAACAGAAAGTGGTTTCTGTGACCTCAAACATCCCCAATTGGGGTGAACCTTTCAAAGAGACCAACCTTGAGATCAGTGTTGTCTCCTTGTTTTCACAAAATATTTTTGTTTCATATTATCAAAATGACTAGGGAGAGAATCAGTTCGGTATTTGCCTTATAAGCAGGAGAGCCTGAATCCTCGGAGCCCACATAAAGAAAGCATGATAGTGAGTCTTATAATCCCAGAGCTGGGAAGGGAGAGACAGGCTACACTAGTTAATTGATGAGTTCTAGGCCAGTGAGAGACTCCATCTCAAAAGAGAACCTTTGGTAGCTGAGTAGTAATACTGTATGCAAACACGTCCGTTCTTTCATAAACATTTAAAAATAATCCTGTTTGACCATGTGACCTGAAGCCAGGTGTTTGAACATGGACTTCTGTAGAAGGCATACGATGAGATCTGAAAGTGAACTTTGAAGAGCCTGAAATTGAATAGACTTAACCCATATTTATGAGACAGGAGAACCCTCTAGGTGATTATCTTTTTCCTCCTCTGTGAGGGCTTCCCCCCCCCCCCTAAACTCTGTAGTCTCTTGTCTGTTGACTTGATTAATGAATATTTTGCCCACTAAAATTGGCCATTAATTATTTCCTTGGGTTGCAGCAATAATTACATCTTTCAAGTAAAATCTCATTAGCATAATAAGCAGAAAACACCCTGCCAGGTGATATGGGATTGTGGGGAACTAGTTAGGGAAGGCCTACCTAGCTGGTTCACTGTGCAGCAGTCAGCATTTGTCTCCAGCTGGATCCCAGCAGCTGCTTAGAGTGAATCATCCACGAGTGGGGGTCACTGGGAAGCAGTAGCTTTGTGAATAGTCTTGTCAGGAAATACTGCTTAACGGCACATAACTGTGTCGTGTTCAGTAATTAAGTCCTATTACCATTCATTCATTTATGGGCTCCTCTGTAATCATAATTACTTGACACATCTGTGCTAAGTACTAGGCACAGAGGAGGAGTTGGGAGCTATTTTTGGAGAGACTGGGTCTGTTGGGAACAGTAACACTACAGTGTAATTCGTCCTTTCACTAGATGGGGCACTAAAGCAGACTCCACCTTGTAGGGCAGTAGAAGGCACTGGAGAGAAGTAACTTTTTGAGTAGACCTTAGAAGATGAATCCAAGGATGGTCAAAGAGAAGTAGGCAAGTTTTTTCAGGTAGAGAAGCAGTGTGTATCACAAAGGTGTATCATCTAGCACCAAAAAAAGTTAAATTCGGGGAGGCAAAAGGAGCCTGGGGTACCCAGGACCAAACAAGAGCAGGATGCTGAAGGAGCAGAAGTGACAGTATGGTCAAAGCCTGGGCAGACTGGCATCATGGAGAAGGAGTCACTGTTGTCATAGAGAGGGGTCACTGTCATAGCCATGGCTCCCAGTAGACAATTGCAGCCACTGTCTTAAACCACACCTAGTGGGGAGTGATAGAACAGAAACCCACCTACCCTGTTACACTCCTTTTACACTGTCATTCCACCCTGGTGCCTCTAATGGAGAACCAGTCACAGAAGAGCAGGGACAGAACAGGGGGTTCAGAACAAGGCAGAAAGGAAGAAGCAGGCTAGTGGGAACAGGAAGTATAGTGTGCAGGTAAGATGTGTATAGAAGGCAGGGACATTAAGAGCTGCTGGTGTAGGTCCTGAAGGAACAACAATCGAGAGACATGCTTGGAGAGTTTGATTGGTGCAGTCAAAGTGTAAATATTGTGTATACTAAGATTGTATTATCATGCAAATAATAAAGGGGGGCTTAATGCATGTTGTTGATTCGGAATTTAGCAAGATTTGTAATCCTAAACATCTTGTTTAGGACTTACTAGTAGGTCATGAGATAAATTTAATGAACTGTCCCAGTGTTTGAAGAAATTTATTAATCAAGGTACATTACATTTTACTAAAGTTTAAATGATGTTTTCTAAAACTTATATTTGAGTCCGAGAGATTAGTGTGCTAGTTAGAATTTAGAATGTATATCTAGGTGTGGATTGCAGTGAAATATTGAAAAATTCATTGAATGAGGTGAGAGTGGGTTGAGGGAGAGACAGACTAGCAACTACGGTGGGGGTGAAGATATTCTGCAATATACTGTTCTTAAAGCATATTCTTTCCTCTACATTCCTTTGAAAGGCCAAGCTTCACCCCGAACCCCACCTCCACAAGATGCTTCAATGCCTCGAGATAGTGTGGTCATATCTAGACTATTAAACATTGTCTTAAAGCATAGAAAAGGGCTGGAGAGATGGCTTAGTGGTTAAGAGCACTGACTGCCCTTCCAGAGATCCTGAGTTCAATTCCCAACAAACACATGGTGACTCATAACCATCTGTAATGGGATCTGATGCCCTCTTCTGTGTGTCTGAAGACAGCTACACTGTACTCATATATAAATAAATAAATCTTTAAAAAAAAAGCTTAGAAAATCCATTAACATTTCTGCCTTCCACTTTCTGAACTCTACTGATAATAAAGCTTACCAAATGCCAAAGTTGCTGGAGCCCACTGAGGGACCTGAGTCTTTTGCTTGCTTTGATGATGTCCATTTTACTCAAACATGATACAGAACCTTCACATTTCGTTTGGATCCTGATATCTCATTTGTTATCTCTTCCAAAGCATTCCAAAGAATTCCATGAAGCACCTTTCTAATAGAAAAAACAAACTAGTAGGGAAATGTCAATGTTGACTGTCCTTGTCAGGAAGGAGAGAGGACATGACACATCTCTGTCCCACATGAACTTAAAATTGATACTGGGGCGGGTTTGGGGGGTAGAGAGGGAGGGAGAGAGAAAGGGCTTACCCCATTCTGCTGGTCATCTGATACTTCACACCATGGTAATAAAACCAAAGCCAACCAGCCTCATGCAGTTCATCTTTATACACAGGCACTGAGAGTCAGCAACATACATGTTCTTAGAAGATGGGCGCCGTGCCTGTTAGGGAGCCACCAGGCCTCTGACTGGTATCCACAACTGAATCAAATTCAAAGAATAACATGCGAGGCAGAATGCCTAGGGAATATGCAGTGTTTCTGAAATGTATAAAATGATATTGAGCCATACAGGAAGAAAAACATTTTTAATATGTAAAAACAAAGAAAAATCTTACATATTAGTGGTTATATGCTGTTTGGTTTAATTTAGCAATAAGAATTAATTTGTGCAAGAGATATGATTCACTTTATAATCTAGAAAAGAGATTAATGTCATCCTTGACTACCTAGCAAGTCTGAGGGCAGCCAGAGCTGTGTGTGAGCCTCTTACAAGAAAACAAAAGCAACTGGAGAAGGGTTCAGTGCTGAGACCAGTTGTCTCTACTTGAGGAAGGCAGTGAGAGCAGCAAAGAGGCAGGCCTTTGGAAGTCAGATGAGCACACTGGAGACCATGTTCCTGCTCAGTGTTTGCTCAGGGTCTTCCCACCTCCTCTGCTCTTCCAGAGGAGTGCTCTGCTGTGAGGGCTGCCATGGAAGCAGCTGGGCTCCCTTCATCCATGCATGGTAGCCCTGGATGGTAAGGACTTTCATCTGCTCTCTCTGCCACTTAGGAATGGTTGATTGTTCACAACTCTGAGTCCACAGTGAGCACCAACAGCCTGAAATATTAGTATCTGTTAAGATTTATTAGGCATTTTCCATGTACTAGCCCCTATACTCTGTGCAGTAAACAGCTTAGCTCTCTTAAATTCCCTTGACCACCTCATAACAACTGCATAAGCTATGAGTCACTGACTTTGTATCAAAAAAAAAACAAAGCTCAGCCTGAGAAACTTGTTCCAGTCGTGAAGTTAGCATGCATCAAAACAAACCCATGACTTCCATAATGTTGCCTATTCAAGAGAAAAGCTTTATTTAAAAATATATATATTATATATACATATATATACATACATACACACACACACACACACACACACACACACACACACACACACACACACACATATATGGGTAGAGTTGCCTAATCCTTCCGCAGAAGCCAAGATTGTCAGGAGCCATCTGCCAAGTGGTAAGTAAGAGGACCAGGGACTTCCCAATGCCCAAGTCCACACTGTCAGTGGTACTGCTCAGTGTGTGTCCCTACTCATAAGCGTGTAGAACAGACTCCAGAGCCATTTGTCCCAAACCATGTGTCACCGCTGAGCCCCATGAGACTAAACACTGGGTTCCTGGTCCCCCTCTGGGAACACAGCATGTGTAGTTCCCTGAAGGCCAGCCAGAGGTGTTCAGTTCAAGCTGTAACCAATGCGTACTTAAAGATAGAGCCATTGCATAGCCCTGAACCCAGAGGTCAGCTCTGCCTCCCGTGGCTGGTTGGCTTTTGTTTGGCTGCAGTTCTTTGACTTCCCCTGGGAGACTAGAAGAATAGAAACAAGGGCTTTGGTTTTGTGGGAGGCAGGGTGGAGGTGGGGGTAGGGGGTAGTATTTGCCAAATCCTAGATGAAATGGGCTCCTAGAACACAAGCTTCATGATGGCCTGACTTGTTACCGAGGTGAAGAGTAGCCAGCACAGGGAATACACTGCCTGAACACAGGGAACACAGTCTTCCAGAAAATCCTTGGTCCCAAAGCTCAAGTGATGGAACCTTGTTAGTTTTAAGAAATAACCATTAGTGGTCCCCACACAAAAGAAAAGGTCCCTAGTCATCAGAATACACGAAGACTGCTTCCCATTCAAGGTCTGTGAGTTAACTTTAAAAATACATGGAGACACTAAGTTGATTGCATCCTTACTAAGCTTGGCCACTGGAAAGTGGAGGAGGTGAAATGTAAGCAGTGCTTCAGGGGATTCCACTAGGGAGCGGGAAAATGGCTCTGAGACCAGGAAGATCCCTGGATTTGCTAGTCAGCCAGTCTGGGTGAACTGGTGAGGTTCACGTTCAATAGAAATGCCATCTCAGAATAATATTTACAGTAAGGTGGAGAGAGACCAAGAAAAACTTTCTACATCTACATCAACTTCTGGCCTCTACATGGATTCACACATACATGCATACACAAAACACACACAAACAAAAGATTTCACCACATGGATTTGCTCACAAAACTTTTGCAACATGCTCAACCACTTGTTTCCAGTTTTGCTTTTGGGGCTTGGAAAAAGACTCAAGTTGTTTCCTTTGATAATTTTCCCAAGCAGTTCTTTTGAAAAATTGTGTGCGTGCATGTGTGCATGTGTGTCTGTCTGTCTGTCTATCCATCTCTCACACTCTATATGTATGTGTGTCTGTCTGTCTGTCTGTGATGTGAATTGTGTTGGGAAGACATACTTATGGAAATCTAAGGACAATTTTGCAGAATTCCTTTTACCTTTTTGTTTCCAAGAATCCACTCAGGTTGCCAGACTTAATACAGCCAGCTCTTTACCACTGAGCTGCTTCCTACTTCCTGATTCCCACGCCTCCACAGTCTTCAGTGTAATTGTCTGGGGTGTAGGCGGTAAGCCCTCAGTCTGTCCAGTCAGCTAGGAGATACTAATCTGCAGTTCTAGTGGAGAGCCACCAGTCTCCAGGCCAGCGACCAAGTGGATGAGAGGATTTTACACAGCAGTTTCTGTGTAGTGTGGGAGCTTCAGTCTATCGGACAGCTCTCTCCATGGTCCCTCTTGTATTTTACTCCAGTTCTTACAGATATGTAGATCCGAAGATAGTCGCACCATAAACAACTCCTGCATGTTAGCAGAAAAGCAAGTAGTTTTTTTCTTAAGATGGTTGTGATCTCTTTAAAATTAATATGAAGTGCTTCCCCTAGCAAGTGTGTCCATCCTGTGGCCATAGACCACATACATGTACCTGGGACAACTACAGATGCCACACAACATAAAATTGTAAACTGACTTAAAAGATAAGTCTTATGCTTTCTTTAATTTTGTAACTTGATTACATGGTTCTCTAGTGTGAAATTCATGGATGACAACATCTGTTGCTCAGAGCATAGTCTGCTAGAGAGCTTGGGCTTTGTTTCTGTTTTGTCAGTGCCTACCACACATCACTTGACATGTATACATTTAACCTTCCATAAACACTGGTTATTCTTGCTTATTTTCAGCTTGGTTATTTAGTGCTTCTCTAGTTGGATTACTTCATTCTTAACTTCTTTCTCCTTTGGAATCCTAGCTCGTCCTAAACACATTTCCTGAAGGGAAAGGGAAAGACAGTTTATTTTAAGCAGCTAGGAAAGATGTCACGGTGTGTGTAAGTTTCAGGTAAATGGGATTCATAGTGTCAGAGTTGCCCTTTAAAGAAAAAAATCTCTTTTGTCAGGTTAAGGGTAGCTTGGGTTACAAGAAAAGAAGATGAACAAATGGGGACAGATCTGCATGAATACATATTCAGATTGCGCCCCCTCGGAAGTCAGAGCTCGTAGGTGGTGTTGGGACGCGTGGTGTTGGGTGATGGAAGTTGTGCGCTCTCATTTTTCACTTTAATTGCCTCCCTGAAAAGATCTTGACAGCTGCAAAGGTTACTGCTTATCGCATTGTTGGTAACTCGGAAGCAGTGTGCAGTGCAGTCTGCTTCATTATTGCCCACTAATAACCAATACTGGAGAAAAGCTTGAGCAACCAAAGCCATAATTTGACATGAAGTTTCTCTCTTCTTCCTCCCATTCCTTAATCCTCCCTCTGCAGAGTTAGCCTCATGATATGGCAATGTGGGCATTACTCTACCATTGTTGTTAGTGCCTCACTAATTTAGTGCAGTGCATATGATCTACGTTCTTTAATCCAGAAAAGCAAAGGCACACATAGCTCATGTTCCTCATAGAATGTGAGCTAGCATTCTGATTGTGTAGAATGTTGGTTTTATTGTTGTTTGTATGAAGATTTGGCTTCATTTACTGAGAAGCCATTGAAGAACAGGATCTGGAGTGGAAGAGAATTTCATTCTCTCGGTTGCAGAAGTACTGGGGGCCAGCCCAGAAGAGAGGTGGGGTTTCCCTGCCCAGCTACACCCACTCCTGCTTGGCTTTGCCTAGAATGACTTCCATGTACAAGATTATCTTGTATTGAAGTAGATGAGTAATAGTCATTCTTCCAGTCACCCAGAGGAAAAGCACTGCAAAGAAAGGCACACACTTTCAAGGAGACTTTTAAGTCCTGTAGTTTACTGACCAGGTTGTAGATTCAAAGGATGTTAGACCCAAGGAAGGAATGCTGGGAAATGTAATCCTTATATCAGGCAGTCATGTTCCAGAGCAGCATGATGTAAAAAAGAAGGAAATGTTTATTGAGAACGCCATGCACCCACGATGACTCACATTTGAACGATGAGTTTTAAAGCATTCCCATGCATCAGTAAGCTGTTGACCATCAGATGCAGGCAACTCACAGAAGTGCCGGTCTTAATTTCAAAATCCGTGATGGGCTAAAGCTCTGTCTGAGCAGCAAAGCACCGCCTTACACTCAAGATCCATTCCTTGTTTTCTCTCTAAGCTGAAAGCACTGTATTAGCAATATTTGAGTGATGAAAAAAGAAGCCTATGACTTACACGTTCATGCTGAATGGAAGCAGCTGGATTTGTAGAGTAGCTCAGTATCTTAACACCAAGAAGTAAAATCAGGGCTGGAGAGATGGCTAAGCCGTGAAAGGCTAGGCTTAGAGCCAGAGATATAAAAAGGAAGAACACAGATTATAGCAAGAGGGTGATTCCCTTAGGAAGAGGCCATACCAGATCCACCTACACTGAATTAAAGACCCCGGTTTGACTCACCCTCTCCCAGCCTTTTATCCTCAGTTGGGAACTGTCCCAGTCACTTGGTTTCAAATGCAGTGTGCCCCCAGGCCTGTCCTTATCCCTGCTGAGCTGACTACTGGCTGAGTTTCAGGACAGCATCTTTAATCAGGGTGCTTGAATCTTTGCTGTTTGCAGGCATTCCCTGGCTCTGCTGCCTGTTGGAATGTGTGGTAGTGTGGTGAGATTCCTTAGCACTTCTGTTCCTGTCTGCATCAGGAGCCCTTCATCCTTCTCTTCCCTGAAGCTCCAACCCCTTGGTTCTGCACAGAATCCTTCACACATGAGCGCAGACCTCACTTGGAAAACATCAAATATTTTTCACAGTTTGAGGTTCTGTGTTGTCGATAATGAGGTACTCACTCCATAACATAAGAAAAACCTTGTGTTTCTGTTTCTTTTACCAATTTTGTCTTCTTCCCCTACCCCTGCTCACTGTTCTCTAACAGAAGCCATCTTAGTTTATTCCCCCAGTGCTTCACCTTTGAGATTAAGGCTGACTATCAAGAGAGTCTCTCGGGGCTGGGGATTTAGCTCAGTGGTAGAGCGCTTACCTAGGAAGCGCAAGGCCCTGGGTTCGGTCCCCAGCTCCGGAAAAAAAAGAACCAAAAAAAAAAAAAGAAAAAAAAAAAAAGAGAGAGTCTCTCAGCCCCTCCAGAAAAAGTTTGCTTTGCACTTCATGCCTCTGACATACAAGCCAATCTGAACTTCACAGACTGTTTGCTTTCTCCTTCTGTTCACCTGCCCAAGCTGTTCTCTATTCCGAGTCCTAGAAACTTTTCTTCCAAACATTGCCCTGACCATCATAGAGAATCATTCCACGTTTCTGGAGCAGTTTATATATTTGTTTGTTTGTCTTGAATCATTGAAGGGTGTGTGTGTGTGTGTGTGTGTGTGTGTGTGTGTGTGTGTGCGCGCGCGCATGTGTCTGTGTTGAGCATATACATATGTACACAAACTTGTGTGTAGGTAGTTGATAGTCCACCTCCTTTGAGACTGGGCCTGACATTGTCCTGGAGCCCACCTGGTTAGACTAGCTGACCAGTAAGCCCGCCCTGGGATTTCAAGTGGTGCCATTACACCCATCATTTTTACATGGTTGCTAGGCTTTGAACTTGTTTTTGTGCTTACAAGGCAAGCATTTTACCAACTGAGCTATCTTTTTTAACCCTTGGATTATTGTTAACTGGTTATTACAATAATCCTCTTGCCCAGTTGTGAGCTACTGAGAATTTCCTCTAAGCAGGGAGTACATGACAATAATTCAGGATGTCTTTTAGGAAATGAATTCAGGTTCTCTAACTCCACTAAGCAAGCCAGGGCTCCTAAGATCTAAGTCCCAACCACCTTTGTGTTGCTGTCCTATGGCCCACTGAGTAGCCTTCTAGCCTCTTGATTTAGAAATAGGGAAACCCAAAAAGTGCCTACATGTAGCAGCTCCATTCTTGATAAACACCACATGGGTTTCCAGCAGGGTTTCTCTGCCGGGCACTGACATTGGAGGTCGGGTGGTTTGGTTAGTGGGTTATCTGACTATGTGCAGTGTAGGATTTCCAGCAGGATCCACTAGCACCCTCCTCCCAGTGTCACAGAGGATTGCCTGCCGTTCAGAACCACCCTCCTCAAGTATCTCAATTTAAAAACCTATAACTAATGAGTATTGTCTGGTAAACTATAGTGCCCTTCTGTAAGGCCCACAGCTTTTCCAGCTCAGTACCTGCTGCCTTAGAGTTACACTAGTTTCCCACCATCACCTGTGAATAACTCACTGTCAACTCCATCAGTAAAACCTTCCCACGTGAGCCCTTTTCTCCTAGTATTTTGTCTCCTGTGTAGTGCTCTGATCTCTGTGCAGGGATCAGTGGCTTACCGGGTCTGTGCTCCTCGCTGGTCTGATCGTAGCGCTCTCTGAGCCGACACTTACCCTTGTGTCTTGTGCCTTACTTCTCACCCTGGATGCTCATTCAGTTACTGAGCCTCCACCATTGGACATGGACTATTGACAGCCTTTGGCTTACATTTGACTTCTAAGACCAGGTTTTCTAAATAGCTCCTTAATGGGTGAGCATAGGAATTTGAAGCTTGATAAAGAATTAGGAAGCAGAACAGCAAAACCTCTGCCTACACTAGTCACAGGGCACGCTGCACTTGCAGTATTTGTGCATACCTCTGAGCATTGTTTAGAGAGCTCCTGGTTCAATCATGTCTAGTCATGGACTTGTAGCAGAAAAACTCGGACTCCATATGTGAACATGAGTGGTTTTTAATAGATGCTGTTATTGTGTTGTACAGAATCCCTGACTTTTAGATATCAAGCTCATAAAATTTACAGCAACACTTAGGTGCATCTGGATTTCACAGTGATTTGGGGAAGGCAAGAGTCTAAGTATAATTTGCAGTGAGCTTCCTGTAATGGAAATTGTGGCCTGGGAAAAGTTTCAAATGACCTGTCTATAAACTAAGGAAAAGTTGATCCATTCAGAAAGGCTGGTTAAATACACTCATAGGATTTTTTTTAAGTCCAATGCCAACAAGAAATATTTATTTCAGCATCAGAAGTAGACCAGCAATGAATTTTAAAAGTCCATCTTTGTAAATTGTCCAACAAATTTAGTTTTAAAGATGGGGTAACAAAGACTATACATGGACTGACCCTGGGCTCCAACCTCATAGGTAGCAATGAATAGCCTAGTAAGAGCACCAGTGGAAGGGGAAGCCCTTGGTCCTGCCAAGACTGAACCCCCAGTGAACGTGATTGTTGTGGGAAGGGTGGTAATGGGGGGGGATGGGGAGGGGAACACCCATAAAGGAGGGGAGGGGGAGGGGTTGAGGGGTGTTGGCCTGGAAACCGGGAAAGGGAATAACAATTGAAATGTAAATAATACCCAATTTAATAAAGATAGAGAAAAAAAGATGGGGTAAAAGTTTCAAGAAAATCCATTACATTTGTAGATGACTGTAGAGTTTGTGTGGAGCCCAGTGTTACACCTGGGTGGAAGCAGTGAGCTGCCTCACCTGGGGGTGATCGAGCACTGGCTCAGCAAGACTCAGAACATGGAACTTGTGGTTCTAGCCCTCATGACACCAGCTTCATTTAAGGAAGTTTGTCACAGAAATGTGTAGGCCTGCACCGTTTGCACTTTGGTTCCAGCATAGCTACCTGTCCCTTTCTTCTTCCCTGTCCCTCTCCCTTTCCTCTCCTCCTACTCTTTCCCCATGTTTTAGTGGCTTTCTCTCAGGTTCAAGGCTTTTCCTACACTTCTTAGTCATCATTTCTTGGTTGTTACTGGCTTACCTTTCACAACCACAATGGAAGGCTGGTAGACGCCTGTGGGTGGAGGCACAGATGGAGCTCGTTGGCTTTAGACAGAACTACAGGAACATTATTTAATTAGGGAAGCACCAGATGTCAACATCTGGGCTCTCTTTGCTCTACACCTGCCTAATGGAGTAGAAGAAGAGTCCTGACTGGCTGCCAGTGTTCTACAATATGGCCTCTAACCTCATGCTCTCCTTCTCTGTCCCTCCATCCATAGGCACTTGATGACCTGCTTAGCTTTCCTCCATGACCTTTTAAAGAGTTCTCTGTTTCAAGGCTTTCAGCTGTCTCCATGTTATAGCATCTTTTAGTGCAGGGTCCCTCAGGTTCAGCTCCTGGCTCTTATGCGCCTGCTGTAGGGTCTGGAGATAAAGATAACTTTATCCAAGCCTTGCTGTGTCCTCATTCTTTTGTTGCATCCCAAAACTTACCTCCTATCTCTACTGTTTACTCCCCTTGGTGGTTTTTTCTTACCCTCTACCACATTTTCATGGGGGCCCTGAACGGACAAGGAGACAAATGTGCTTGACCCAAAGTCTTCAGTTTTCCCACCATGGAATTAATCATGCCCTGCATGTACTTGCTGGGCACTGGAGGGCAGAGGGTGGCAGCAATAGGATGAGCTGAGACAAGTCGCTCAAGGCTGCAGAGTGCGGAAGGATGAAAGTATTATTATGGTGCAGGAAGTCCTGAGAGCGAAGAGGAGGGTTCGACAAGTCCTACCCAGAATGCTGGGCGAGTGATGAGCAAATGAGGATCTGTCTTTGTGAGTTTGGCAGCTAAGGGGAAGAATGGAAGCTGGGAGCAGTATCAGAATCACTGAACGATTACAAAGAAAAGTGAGGATTCCTCTTCAAAATCACTTATCCAGCTGGCTGGGCATTTGACTCTCTGAAGTCCTCTACTTCTACTCTTCTACTGCTATAGCCTTCAGCCTCCCACCTACATCTTTTTAGCCAACACACACACACACACACACACACACACACACACACACAGAGAGAGAGAGAGAGAGAGAGAGCGAGAGCGAGCGAGCAATCACTGTGATGCACTTAAACAGTAAGTGGTATTTGGAAACTGTAGAATGTCAAGGAGGTCTCTCTACAGATCAAAAGCATATCTTCTTTTCATAGTGGCCTCACAACCTACAGAGAGCTCATTGCCCAAGTTTTTCTTAGTGTGGTTAAAAGGCAGCAGTGTTGGTTGGTTTCTGGCTTTATTAAATCATAAGTAATTTGGGATATATAAAGTCCTGGCAAGGTACCCAACTAAGTCATGGCCAAAGTCCATGAGTTCATGACTGAATGTTGGTTGACTCCCCAAATAACACCAATAGAGTTTTCTTGTGGGCTTGACATTGGAACTAGGAATGAATATTTATTTTAAAAAAAAGTACACAAATACAAACAAAAAAGCAGTGTTGTAGTGCTCAGCTGTAATCCCATCACTCAATTCTGGAGGTTAAAGCAGGAGAATCAGGAGTTCAAGGTCATCCACAGCTATATAGCAAGTTTGACTCCAGCCTGGACTATGTGAGACTCCCCTCAAACAAACAAATTACAGGTCCCTAGCATTGCTTGTCATTGGTTTCCAGTGACAGAGACTAGTACAGATGAACAAGGGCATTAGGGGTTCAGCAAGGTGGGAGAGGGCCTTTTGTCACACACATCACACATCACATCGCATTCTCACTGAGGGCAGTTGAATGTTCCTTCCTGGGCTCAGCCATCACCTTACTTTGTTTTTAATTTTTTTTATCATTTTTTGTTAGCTGCTATTGCTTGAGAAGCAATTGGAGCTAATATTGTGACAATGAGGACTTTGCCTTTCAGTTCGGTCTGTGAAGCCTTGAGTGGCTAGGGCACAGCTAGGAAAAGCTTTCCCATTGTTCCTGGGTCTGGTGATAAAGATCTCAGTCCTCATCACAGAACAAACTGCTGCCCCAAGAGATGGGAGGGATAGCAGCTGTCCTGGAAACTTAGCAGGGGTGGCATGATGCAGTCTGTGTCTTCACTCTTCTGGCCCTACCTTGCTCCACCGAGAGTTTGTCTTCCTGACACTTCTGATCGTGCGACAGTGGGCGGGTGCTGCCAAGTGTCCCTGTACTCTGGCCATGTTGTACAGACTGCCAGATGAGCTGCCTCACGAGCACCACTGAAGGAGAAGCACACAAGTGTTCTCTCTAACAACACTCTGACACGGAGTCTATATCTCCAGGAAGTCACTTCCTCATTTGATTGGCACTAAGAACGAGCAAGCCAGAGAATTGTCTGAGAGATGACAGTATGTGCACATTTTATTTCCTTTTAGATTACCCATTGCAGGGGCTTATTGTAGTCCAAACCACTTCTGAATTGCATGTTGTATGTATAAGGAAGCCTTTCTTTGTCAAGCTCAGCACTCTCTAGTGGTTAGAGAGACTCTCGGGTACCAGGTGATGATGTCCCCTTTGCCTTCATAATCTCTGGACGAGATCCCGGCGGAGCTGGGGAAGCGTCCTACTTCATAAAACCAGTCTATGTCTGGAGTCTGTTTCTGTGAAGGGTGTTTACCATCAGAAAGTTATGTTGCTGTCAGAGAGGAAGAAGTAATGAAAACAGCCATCATACTTTTCTGAATGTGAAGTGCTCAGCAGCATAATTAAAACCCATAAAACAGCAAGTCATAATCACCACACAGCCACTAGCAAGCAAGTGACAGCCCAGGCTCATTTGGGGCCAGCAGTTGATGCGGTCTCTCCAGTGCCCTTGTTTAGTCTTTTCCTCACTTACACCAAGAACAACTTTTCCTTTCCAAGAGGGCACATCTTTGGTGGATGTTCTAATTCGGGTTGCTTTGAAGAGTCATTTAATCTAAAAGGAAAGTTGAGGCCTGAGGGCATCTGTTACTAGTTACTAGAGTCTGCATTCCAGGGGGAAAGGGGTGTGTGTGTGTGTGTGTGTGTGTGTGTGTGTGTGTGTGTGTGTGTGTGTTGGGGAGAGAGGGAGTCCTTTATACCTAAGGTGCTTCCAGTGGTTTGTTTCAGAAAAGGTAACATTTAGAAGCTCCCAGAGGTCTGCCTGCAATTTACCTCTTGAGGCAATGTAAGTATAAGTCAAACTTGGGTTATAGAATATGTTGAACAAAAATAAAATGGAATTTTAGACTCTTGCTTTACCAACTGAATGTTGCACATGCTTGATGCTCTGTTGAACAAGATTGCCATTCAGTTTGTGTGGCATCAACAGCAATACCATTCAGTTAAACATCAGAGAGCTATGGTGTGTTAAAGAAGATACTGGACTCTCCTTCTTCAGAGAGTTACTAGAACTTTTCCGCATTAATCTGATTTCTAATACTATGATGAAACAGTTGAGAGGCTCAGCTTATTGGGAGGAAAGATTTTTGTGGCTCACAGTTCCAGAATCTCAGCCTGTGGCTGGTAGGCTGCATTGCTGCAGGCATGTTAATACAGAACCCATAGCTGGGCACACGCAAGTGATTGGGATGTGCTGGCTTCGTCCTGGCTTGGAAGCTGGGGAAAGAAAACAGGGTCTCGGGTTGGGGATTTAGCTCAATGGTAGAGCACTTGCCTAGCAAGCACAAGGCCCTGGGTTCGGTCCCCAGCTCCGAAAAAAAAAAAAAAAGAAAACAGGGTCTCCTCATTGCTTCAAGGGTACATCGCCAATCACCTAACTTCCTTCTGCTAGATCCCACCTCCACAAAGTCTCAGCACCTTCTAAGTGTACCACAGGCTAAGTACAAGCCTTCAACACACAAGCCTGTAGGAAAACTTCAAGATCGAAATTATTACAAGCTTACAGTAGAAAATTTAATATAAATGTATATACCCGCACGCATGCGTGCGCACACACACAGACACACGCACAGACACACACACACACACACACACACACACACACACACACACACAAATAAAAGAGAAAAATTCAGGATAGCTTGAGAAAGCAACATTTAATACATTTTACTAAGTATACCAAGCTTAATGAGGAATGATTTGGAATGCTTAGAAGATGGTTTATAGGAAGACTCTTTGATTAGAAGCCAAGTGCAAGAACAAAGGAAAATGAAAGATGGCCTAAAATGTTTACTGGCTTCTGAACCTTTCACCCCTTCAATCAACAAATTGTAGGCTTCTAGCAGTGCCTGTCTCTTCAGCCTAGTTCTATGCAACACCCCATCTCCAAAGAGCAACTGCCCATTCGCGCCGCCGGAGCGCAAATTCAAAGTGTTTGGTAGAGACTTGAGAGACCTTTGGCTGGGACTTGTGCTATGACCTTGTTTTTCTAACCTTCCCTCCTTCCCAGCTTCATGATTTCTGTCTCCAGTGTTATTTGTTACTTTGGTGCATCTGTCACCATTTGCACCCATGGCCTGTGTGGCTTGCCAGTGGTGGTTTATGCAGACAGGACACTCTGCCCTTGAACCATGGTTCTGTCGCTTCCCCTCCGACAAGCACACTCTGCGGAGGACAGCAAAGCTGTGTTGAGACTGCAGCAAACGTGGATGAGTGTTAAGGGTTCTGTTTGGAAATCATGTCTCCTCGGAAAGGGCCTTCCGTGTGTCCAGACAACCAGTGAGTTTATTGCTCAACCGGAGACCAAGCCGCAGCCTCAGCTGCAGGCACAACTGGGGATATAAAAGGGGAGAAAATGCGAATTACTGATCTGTTCTCATTTGCTCTGCCAAAACCTTGGCCTTGGGCTTGAGGGAGCCTTTCAGAGACTCTTTGTCTCTTATTTCCTAGTTCAGCTTCCCAGGGCTTACAGTGCCAGAGACCCAAGGAAGGAAGATTTCTGGTGGAGCTCCCTGGAGTTCTTGGCATAGGAAAAATGACAGCGTGAACATGAGATTCTTAACTTAGGCATAATGAATAAAGCTGGCTCTGCCACAGTTGTATAGTCTGATAGTCAAAAGCAATGCCAACCTGATTATTTTTACCACTCATGTCCTGAGCCACCGTGTCTCTCCCTTCCTCCGTCTCCTGTTAATGCACACTGGAGTCCATATATCTCAAATCCACCATTGTAGTAAATGCATTGCCAACTGTGTCAGTCATGACATCTGGGTAGGAGTAACCAGGAGCTTTCAATCGTGTGATGGTATGGGCGAGGTTTTAATGAGAAGGAATTAGTGTGAAGTGCTTTAACCTTTCTTCTTCATGGAAACAACACCCAGTGACTCCCCTGCCCCATGTTTATTAATAATCATTTCTTTTTCATATATTCAGGAAGTGATTTCTCCACATGGGAAGCTTGGGAATATGCCTCTGGTTGGGAGGAGTATATCCATTACTGGCCTGCACTAGAGAAGCGCCATTGTGGGATGTTGCTATGGGCAGGACTCTGCCCCTTTGAGGGAAAGCCCCAGTGAATGTGCTGTTTGTCGACTCTGAAGCACTGAAGACTTTCTGATTAAGAGTCTAGAAAAGCTATAATCAGCTCATTATACATTCAGAAAGGAGACGAGTCCTCCAGAATATGAAGCTGGACTCAGAAGTGCTCAGTGAACAAGAACAATACTCCATAGATTTTCAAATTGATGGGGCTTTTCAATGTAAACTAATTTGTTCCAGTATTGAAGTGAGCGTAATTAACAGAGGCTTTCCTTCTTAGCCAGTTAACCAGTGAAAACCATGCCCACGTCGTAACTGTAAGCAGTGAAAGCCAATATTTATGAGGGGTTGTGCAAGAGCTTGTGTGACAGATGGGCATTTTATCACTGTTGATGTTTGGAATTTCTTGAAAAGCAATGTAATATCTTGTTTTTATGAATGAATGAACAAATCATTGTGCTTTGTGGACTGAGTTTTCCTACTCTAAATTAATCTTTTTCTCTCTTTACCCTCTGTTACTTTATGTTAGGGAGCCTCGTATATTCTGATGTTAAAAAAACAAAAACCTAAAACTAAAAAAAAATTGTAATTGTGTTTTATTTCAGATACAGATCCACGTGTTTTAGAAAAGCAGGAACTGCAGCAGCCGACCTATGTCGCCCTCAGTTACATTAATAGGTAAGCTGCCCAGAAAGACAGCTGTTTGCTGCTGCTTTGCCCTTTAGATGTATCTTCTTTCCAGAGTAAATGCTTTCCATTTAAAAACAGGCAACATCTCTGTGGAGATTTCTTGTTTTCTTTGTTGAGGGATATAGATTGTAGCCCACTGTGCATAAGTCTGAAAACATGGTGATTTATAAGCTCATTTTGGAAGCATTTTGTATGCAGAGTTAGAATATGCTATTTTGACTTCATAGGGCAGTGTGAGAGATTAGTGGATTTATGTTTGAATGAACCTTTTAAATCTTGGAGTGAAAAAAGTACTTTTTATGAATTCAAAACATAGTTGGAGTATCAGAATATATTGGAATGTAACAAGCTGAAATCATTTAGTTTCAGAAACTCGTTTTGTCGCAGCTCATCTTTTAGTAGAAACACTGTCAGCAGCTGCCCCCATATGTGTAGACTAACATGAGTTTTCACTTACACTGATTCTGAGCGTAACTTTAGAGAACTGTTTTGAGTTTGAATATCAAACCTAAAAGAAGACTTAATGTTTCAGCCAACTCAAATGATTAAGGAGACAGTAATTTGGGGGTGAGAACTCCAAGTCACCTTAGAGTTAAGAAAACATACACTGTCCAAGCAGTGTGGAGAGAGTGAGAGCAAAATTAGTTTTTAATGAGAATGTGAACTTGCTGCCCATAAGTCAGTGGGTGGATTTCTATCAGCTGTCCCTTTCCCATAATGCTTTTCCAGTCTCTTTGTGCCAGAGTGCGGACCAGGGTCTGGAGAGGAAATCTGCCAGTGACTTATTTGCACTCTTCAGTTTGGTATCATCTAGGAAACAGAGTTAATTCCTGCCTAGACACAGTTTGAGTTACTCACCTGCGCTCAGCTTCAAGTACTTGTAATGAAGCATGTTTTCAAAGAGATTTATTCATGAAACATCTGAGTTCATGCCATTTTGGATTTTCTGCTCCTCAGACTTACTAAGGAATAGCATAAACTATCTCTAGTCTGTCACCACCTATATTCTGACATGTTGCTAGAATACACTCAGGTTACATTTGATTATATAAGGATGTCTGAGTTTTTCAAAGATCTTGTACTATTTCTGATACCTACCAAGAGAGCTGAAAAACCTTTAGTTGTGTATTTATAGAACTGTACTAGTTTAACCTTCTGATCCTGACAGATCTGTCTGGGCTCTCTCTGCTCTAAAGGAACACACATCTATAGCAGACTACAAAGCTTCCTAGTGAGCTCTTTAGGAAGAAAGTGTGTGCAAGCTTGCCAGGTTATCAACTCTGAACAAAAGACCCTTTTGTGAGATGTACTATGCTGGGACTCTTCACACTCTGGATATTTGTTATGGGGAGTAGATAAAAACAGAGTGGTGTGGGAGCAAGAGGGTCAAACAATTGAGAACTACAAACCCATCTGTAATGCAAAGAAGAACACACACACACACACACACACACACACACACACACACACACGAGAGAGAGAGAGAGAGAGAGAGAGAGAGAGAGAGAGAGAGAGAGAGAGAAAGAGAGGGGTCCGGGGAGATTGTACTCTGGGGTACTTGGATTCAAACCTGCTCAGGAGGCTCCAGAATCCAACCATTGTGCAGCCAGATTTACTGGGCTTTCAAAGAGTTAAGTACTCAATGAAGAGAAGAGAATAGTCTCGAAGAATGTTGCAAATACAGAATAGGACGTGTGGCCAGAGGGGGCAAAGATATAAAATACTATAGAGTGGTTACTATGTCCAATATAACCTCATGCCAACAGTCTGCTTGGAGACACAATAGAGACTGTAGAAGCTAAGCCCTGTAGGAGAGCTGTTTGTGATTCCTTTGTAAGGTGCACCACATCACACAGCTGGAGTTGGGCAGATGTAGGAAGTAATCCCAGCAGCTGTCAGCTGCAGTCGCATGGACACCTTAGCCTTGTAACCAACGGGAAATCAGAGGGGTGAGCTGCTGGGCAAAGCAGGTGAACTTCACCCTCAAAGCTTGCAAAGAGTGTGTGTTGCCCCTGGATAGCTCTGCAGATTACTGTCCAAGATGTTCAGGTAACTGCCTTAAGGAGACATAGTAACTATGTGGCCTTTTTGAGTCAGGGTCTCACTATGTGGCCCTGGCTGCCCTGGAACTCATTCTGTAGATCAGGCTGGCCTTGAACTCAAAAAAATCTGCCTGCCTCTGCTTCTCCAATGCTAAAATTAAAGATGTTTGCTGCAAGGTAGCTTTTGTGGCTCCCCAGAAATAAGTATGAGAGATAACATCAAAGATGGAATAGCATATATGGCCGTTATATGGGCGTTAGAGGGCGTTAACTATTCTGTGCTCTCTACAGAACACCTTATTAACATCCGTAAATCAGAATTCCTAAATATTTAATTTTCAAATGTGTGTAGCATTTGATATGTGATCATTCATCACATGTGGCTATGGATCCGTGGTATCTTGTGCTTCATTCTCATGGTTTGCTGCTGGACAGAAGCATCTAACTATATTACATCTCTGGTTCTCCTCCTGGGACTTGCACTGCTGGTGCAGTGAGCTGTACGGTTTGACCTCTAAGAATGATTTTAATTTGATTTAATGTTCACTCTGAAAGTTGAATCACAGTTCTTCCCAGAGCAGTAATTTCAAGAGTGATTCAGGAGCCCCCCTCCCCCCACAGCCATTTATTCACAGGAGGATATTATGGGCTTTAATGTTAGGGAGTGTGAGTTAAGTAAAATAGATTTCTAAGCTGTGTATGATATTGCACGCCTGTGACCCCCAGCAATTGGGAAGCTGAGGCAGGAGGATCAGAAGTTCAAGGCCAGATGGGTGCAAATGATTCCCTGTCTCAATTCAAGTTTTATACACATCATATCCTCTTGCTCTGTGCTTGATATCCATCTTAAGTCTCTAAATGGGATGATGATGATGATGCTGGTGTGGGTACTTTTGTTTGAGGCACCTAATAGGAATTAGTGTTCTGAAAACATCACTTTAGCTTGCTAAGGTCATATCACCTCCACTCCCTCCAGCTTTCCCACGGAGCGAGATTTTATATAGACCGATTTTCTGTTCTTTTTCTAATTCAAAATGCAGAACTTCCTTTGTTCTCATGCTCAACTAGAGAAAAGAAAGACAAAATTGTGCCCAAACACCCTCACTAAATCACCTGCTAATTTTGCTTGTGAATTGCAGTTTTCCTCAGGAGATTTCTTCCCTTACTCTCATGTAGGCACGATGCAGAGTTGGGCTGCTCATATCAGGGTTTTATGTGCTGTTCATGACCTGTGTCAGACATCGCACATCCTGCCTGCTTGCTTATCCTCATCTCTAGTAATTCCTTCATTGCTGTATCCACACAAAACAAAATCAGCACCCGTGGCACAGCGATCTATGTGAGCAAAAGGCCATGGGTTTCTCCCATCAGTCAGATCTTAATGAAGGTTGACAGCAGAGAGAGCTGCTTTGGAGGAGCCAGGACAGTGCACCACCAAATACACCTCATGAGTGCAGGGACATTTCCTTTCCAAGCTCCAGGACAACACTGAGCCTGTCGCTGACCCTTAGTAATGTTTGCTGAGGGATGCACAGATGTCCCTGTGAGTGACAAGTGAGTGCGTAAATGATTCTGAAAACTGTACGGCTTCTTCTGTATGAACTGCCCGTGTTCAGAGAGAGCCGTCTGGGAGAAACTAAAACCCTGTTCGCCCACCCCACCTTCATCCAACTTACAACATGAAACTGTGCTGGCTCCCACGTATTATCTCCTATGCCGTAATAAGCTTTAGGTTCTAAGTTCAAGCCTGGGCCCTGAGAGAAAGGAAGCTTGAGGGGTTGGTGCCACCATCATCTATACCCCTTTACTGTATGTAGTGTGAAGGGTGAAGCCTAAGCAGAGCAGAGCAGCTCCTCAGAGCTAAAGCTGGAGCTAAGGGTGCTGTGACTCCTGTGTCGCTCATCAGGCTGGCAGAGATGACCGAGGATGAGCTGCTACAGATTTTCTAACAGTCTGCACGAGGGTATGTCTTAGTTGCTTTCCAGTTAGTTGTTGCCAGAAGACACCGCCATGACCGTAACAGCTTACAGAGGAAAAGGGCTTACTCGGGTTTACAGTACAGGTGGTGGGCAGAGGCAACAGGTGGCAGTTAAAGGAGCTGGAGCAGGAAGCTCGTGTCTTCACTGAAAACTCAAAGGAGAGAGAGAGAAAGCAAGCGAGAGGGGGGTGGGGAGGAAGAACAGAATGGCAGGTGGCTTTGAAACCTCATAGCTTGCAAGGCCACACCTTCTAATTCTACCTGAAAAGCATCGCCAACCAAGGAATCACAGATCTAAGTCTGTGTAGGGCATCTCATTTAACAACCACAGGGTCCTCCGCCAGGCCAGGCTGATGCACTGCACATGACGAGGGTGCAGCTCCCACAGAGGTGGGAGTGGAAGAGGGCCCACGTTGTATCCCAGCTGGTCAGCACAGAGACGTGTTAATGCTCCACACCCATGGTTCTGATCCCAGAAAGGGCTCAGCTTTGAAAAAGTACTTCCTTCTGTGAGCAGTTGTGCTTGAAACCAGGGTCCCATAAGCGCTCCAGAGGAGGCAGAGCAAGTCAGTTGGTCTTTGGATGCAGACGGCATTTCTACAAACTTGAGTGGATCCAATATAAAATCTGTATGCGTTCAGCATGGCTGGCCAAAACCCAAACTAGCTGCTGAAGCAAAGCCCAGCAGTCTTCATAGGATACTCAGTAGCATGGCATCCAGTGTGCGGTCAGAGAGCACTAGATGCAGAATTCTACTTAGAGAAGAGAAACAGACTCAGTGAGACCCTGTCTAAATGTTGCATGGGCGAAAGATGGACTTGAAAGCAGCATCACCCTGTGTTCAGTGATTCGGAGTGAAGACACCCTGACTAAGGTCTTGTTTTCAGGGAAGGTCTAGACTCTCTGTTTTGATCTCCCCGTCCACTAGGATATAAACTGCCTGACTAAGGTCTTGTTTTCAGGAAAGGTCTAGACTCTCTGTTTTGATCTCCCCGTCCACTAGGATATAAACTGCCTGACTAAGGTCTTGTTTTCAGGAAAGGTCTAGACTCTCTGTTTTGACCTCCCCGTCCACTAGGATATAAACTGCCTGACTAAGGTCTTGTTTTCAGGAAAGGTCTAGACTCTCTGTTTTGATTTCTCCATCCACTAGGATATAAACTGCCTGACTAAGGTCTTGTTTTCAGGAAAGGTCTAGACTCCCTGTTTTGATTTCTCCTTCTACTAGGATATAAACTGTTAATGAACACTTCCTTCCTTTTTGCCACATTGCTTCTCACTCCAAAACCTCCGTCATCCTCCCACCCTTCTCTCAGTTGAACTAATTTTTTGCCAAGTTATAATCAGTCATGGCCTTGTAGAACATGCTGTAATTAGGGAAGCTTGCACTAGCCTTCTCTTATTTATACAAACAAGGCTGGAGCATTTGATTTTTGAAATGAGTGCCCAGATTTCTTTTTTCATAAACCACCTCTTTATGGTCTTCTAAGAGCAGCCATGTTTATTGCAGTGCAAACCATGCTTTCCGAGTCCCTCCTTTGTCTACCGGATCCGAAGTCTCTGCTGTGCGCCCCAGCCTTAGACTGAAGTTTGTAGCCTAATGCATGCCATAAACATGTTACATGCTGTTGGGTCTCAAATGCCAGACACTGAGCTACCATTTTCTTACCCGTGTTTTATGGACATCCATTGAAGCAAAGCTGAGGTGGCTCCTTGCCAGATTTCCCCTGTAATGTCTCTCTCCCAACCTGGCCGGCTCACTGGGCTCTGCAGGGACTATACATTCTTGTGGGACACTGGAAAACTGAGAGAGAGCCCTCTTGTGTTTTGGCTGCAACAACGTTGGTTATGTTGCTTGCAGAAAACACAGGGTAGGGAAGGGGAGTCTGTGGCACTGGGCAGATGGTGCACATGGCAGGATGGGTCTCCAGCCTGCAGAGATGGCCGCTCATTCCTGGTCCATCAGTGTGCTCAACAGCTTGCCCACATAGTCACCTTGCTTCCGGTCAGTTGACTTTTAGTCTCTTGTGTTTACTCATCAGTATTTCTGAGTAATCTTATACATCTTTAAATCCAGTTCTAAACTGTGTAGCTTTTTCCCCTTGTTTTATTTTTTAATTTTTTTTGAGTGTATTTTTTTTCCTTTCAAAAACAATTCAGTAATGCTAAGTACCACCTAGAGACAAGCACAGGTTTTTGCTCTCTCTGCCATTTCCAGGACTCTGCCCTAAACAATTTTCCCCATTGATGTTCTTCCTGTGGCCTCCCTGGTGCACCGTTGGCCTCAGAGTTCTAGTGTCTCAGCCCTTCCTGCCTTGGTGTGCACACTCAGGATGGCTGCTGGGAAGCAGCTTTGAATTTACCAGTTCTATACATTCCCTTGTGCACACAAACTTGCCCCTTAATTTACTGTCCTCAATCTTCAGCCTCAGATAAAACTCACATGTACCACTCTACCCTGCAGCCACTGGGACTCACTCCTGCACGTGGCATTGTGAGTCACCCGTGGCAAACACAGGCTATTCAGCCTCAGTTCTACCTTCTGCCATTGTCCCGTTATTTTTTCCTTTCTATTGAAACTTACTCAGCTTCCATTATGCTGAGATTCCCAAATGAGTTCCCCATCCCCTCCTCAGCATGTGATCTCCATAACCAGTGGAGCAGAGGCCATTCCTGGTCTGAATGCCCTGCTCTCACCTCCAGGTTCATCCCTGCTCCTCCCATGCCTGCCTCTAGATGCTCTCTTCAGAGCTGGCACAGCACGTCCTTCTCCTCGTTGGGGTTTCAGACCCCTTCTCCTTGGCTCCTTTGGGTTGTGCCACATGTATTGTAAGGTCTCTGTCCTAGGAGTTCCTTCCCTACTTCTCTCCTTTCCTGTTAAGAGACCTGACATCTTTCTTCAGACCTTACCCAGCTCACACTGATGATGTTACTACAGTTTGGAAGCCCCTTTCCCCCTGATTATGTAGCAAGTTTGTGGCCAACTGGGCTACATGGAGACCCTGACATGAAGAGTAAATTACTTTTCTCTCTTTAGCCACTAACCTGTTCTGGTTGGTGGCTTCTATCTTTTTGCCATATAAATAGTAACTTCCCTGAGCCATGTCCGCAGAATTCTGGTTTTCTCTGTATTGGTCACTTGTAGTCTTCTTCCCTGGCTCTATTTGTTGTATTCCATGACCTTAGCTGTCACCTAAAGAGGACTCCCTGAGCCCTCTGTCCCAGTTACTTCAAATTCTCGTTTCTGGCTGTCTCACTTCTGTGGCCACAGGAATATATTGGGCAGACTGTACTAACCCAGTGTCATCCTGTTATGTCGCTTCCCTTCCAAAATGGCCTCTTGATAACATTGTTCAGTGGTGTCTGCCTACCCAATAGTTTAGAAAACACCAAGTGTTTCTAGCCTCTAGAAAGCCATCTTCTATTTCTCTCCCTTGGCCCATTTTTCAAAGCTCTCAAGCTTCCCTTATGCAGTATCTGTGTCCATTCCATCTGTTTATCCTGCCACTCCCTGCCACTCCCTGCTTAGAACCTGCTGTTTTCAGTAGACCAGGAATTTCCCAAGCTCCTTCCTTTCTGCCATTCTCTGTAGCACCTACAGTTGCCATCAGATGAGCTCTCAAAGGACCCCTCTGTCAGCCCCATGTATAGAAGCTGTCCATGTCTTGCCTTCTGCTTGGGTACTTTCTAGTTCCACTCTGGCCTTGATAATCCTGTTCATCCAGACACACTGAAACCTATTTTGCAAAGGGTCCCCAAACTCCGGAAATTATTTATGCCATTGGTCAAATTTCTTTCCCAGAATTATAGCATTGATATCATTCACTATGGCCACTTAATAATGTAAAAATTTAAACTGTATACGATATATTTGAGAATAGCTTTTCTCTCAGTTTTCCACCAAACTTACCACACCAAGCAAATAAATGTCAGTTCCATGGGGGGTGATTCAGTTTTATCCATATTCTCCCTACGTGCAGACATGTTTGTAGGCAAGATGCTCCAGGGCAGAGCATGAAATGTGCCTGATGGAGGGAAGACATATATGTAGATCACACACCTGAAGTTCTCTTTTGCTTTTCTTTAATATCTTTCCAGATCAATATAGATAGATCCGATGCATTTTAAGTTACATTCTGAGATGTGAGTATGTAATGTTAGTCTACCTCTCTACCATTGATTGTTGGGTAGTTAGGTCAATGCCAGGTTTGTTAGAATGTTTTTGTGCCCTTTATCACTAATAACCCCACAGTAGGGATTAATCATTGTTTGATAGGCCAGTGTGGTGGTCTGAGTATAGTTGGTGCAGGGAGTAGCACTATTAGAAGGTCTGGCCTTGTTGAAGGAAGTGTGTCACTGTGGGGGTGGACTTTAAGACCCTTCTCCTGGTTGCCTTCCAATCAAGATATAAAACTCTTAGCTCGGGCTGGAGAGGTGGCTCAGCGGTTAAGAGCACCGACTGCTCTTCCAGAGGTCCTGAGTTCAAATCCCAGCAACCACATGGTGGCTCACAACCATCTGTAATGAGATCTGATGCCCTCTTCTGGTGTGTCTGAAGGCAGCTACAGTGTACTCATATGTAATCATAAATAAATCTTTAAAAAAAAAAAAAAGACTCTTAGCTCCTCCTGCACCATGCCTGCCTGGATGCCGCCATGCTTCCCTTGACTATGATAATGGACTGAACCTCTGAACCTGTAAGTCAGCCCCAATTAAATATTGTCCTTTATAAGAGTTGCCTTGGTCATGGTGTCTCTTCACAACAACAGAAACACCCAGCCAGCACTTTTTTGCATGTATGTCTGCCTGTGAGAAATCTAAGTCAGATGTCTTTCACTCTGAGTCATCACACTGACAGTTTAATCAAAACCTCTTACCATAGCCAACGGGCTACAGGATCAGGACAGCTTCCCACTACTCCAGCGGCACCTCTTGTCACCAGCCACACTTTCTGCCCTAGAGCACACTTGAGCTCTTGCCTACTCAGAGGCCATGGTCCTTACCAGCCCCTGAGCTGAGACAGTCTGACCAGAGCTCATGCAGGCTGCCTTCCTTCTTTGCTGGTTGGACTCCCCTACACTGCATCCCCGATTTTCCTGTCCTGAGCCCCCGTTTTCCCTCATCATTTTTCATAGTCCTTCTTGCTGCCTGCAGTCTGTTGGTTTATTTGATGGTGTGTTGAGTCCTTGTCTCCCTTCTAACTTGAAAGCTTCACAGAGTCAAGAACTTTCTACATCCACAGTTCTTAGAATGTTGTTGCCAAGTGAGTATGCAATGTGTTTTAGATAAATGAAGAAATGGTGTGTGTGTGTGTTGTGTGTTGTGTGTGTGTGTGTGTGTGTGTGTGTGTGTGTGTGTGTGTGTACTGTTGCCCATCCAACGTTTGTTTCACTCATCTTTGTTTCCTTCTGTTTTACACCTGAGTGTCTGGCAAATACATGGCATGGAGTATAAAACTAAATCACTGAGTGGCAAATTACAGCATGAGGGATGAACTTGGTGATCCCCTCCCCCCACTGTACACATTTACAAAATGACTCAAGGTGCTATACTTCTCTTATTTCATTTGGAAATTCAGATTGCTGGCAGTAATCTCCTTGATTTACCGTTTTCCCCTTATGTGCAGCACCTCGAAGTTAATTAAGAGGACCATGAATCTTCCCTCTGTAGCTCTGGTGCATTCCCATTTGCAGAGCTCGCTCACACTGCTGAGACTGTTGATTTGGGACTCAGCTTGAAACATTACTTAATTCTCTCACATTGGGGTTCATTATGCTGAGCCCAAAGCCTGGTCCTGCCTTTGAAGCCCTTTCACAGGCAAGCCGTAGATCAGTTCCATGTCCCAGCTTCTAAATAACCTGCTCTCATTTCCTCCACCACGGCCAAAACCTTGGTCACTGGCTTAGGAGCAGCACAGCTAGGTAAGCTCCCTGTCCCCGGGAGGCCTTCCTGTCCTCAGCAGCACTGCAGAATCTGCCCTGGAGTCCCTCACCATTGAGCTCTACACAGCTGCTTCCCAGCTGTGTCAGTCAAAATGAATCCCCACAGATGTGCCATCCCAGCAGCAAGCAAGGTCACTAGCAAGCCACCAGGCAGCCACTAACCAACTCCTCGTGAGTTGTACTGAAGTGGAGGTGTTTAAGAGATGAGCTGAATTAAACAGAAGATTATGTCCCTGTCCCAGTGTTCTCAGCAATGGCCACTGGCTGGGCACTACTATGTGTGGCACCCAGCTGTGTTTCTGGCCGTGTCAGGTGTGTGTCACAGCGTGTACGTCCATCTGCGTCTGAGGAAGTAGGACCTGTTAGCATTTTCTGTGCCTTGGACCCTGTTAACAAGCAAAAGTGCTTAGACTGCAACCCACGGTAATGTTTTTAAACTAAATGAACTAAAATATATAGGATTACAAAGAAAGCCAATACATAAAATACAGTTGTCAAATTAGTAAAAATGACGAAGTTGTGATATGACACGCGTTTCTTAACTAAGAGGAGAGAGCTTAAGCACGAGTTAATAGCTCCCAGAATTCACGTGAATGAGGCAGAAACATTCTGAGAGTTTGGCTACATTTATACTGTGATAGAAATAGATACGTGGCATCGAAAGGTTCATGGTATTTGACTAGTGTGGATACTTGGGAAGTGCTGTGATTAGTTTAATAAACTCACGATTGAAAACACTGAATGCCACATGCCATTTAGAGGTTCAAGCGCCTGAGTCCTGGAGATGCCACAGTTTTCAGGAGTTCAAGTCCTCAGGGCCGGGACCTAACACATTTGTATGTAGGGGAGTGGGTACATATAGAAACCAGAGGTCAAACTCGGATGCTATGTCAATGAAGCCATCCACCTGCTGAGATACATGGTCTCACTGGGTCCTGGGGCTCATGCATCATGCTAGGCTGGCTGCCTGGCCAGTGATCACGAGACGTGGAGCTGTCTCTCCTTCCCAGGGAGCAGATGAGGACACCATCTGGGTGTGTGGAGTTGATCTCTAGTCCACGTGCTTGCAGCAAGCACACTACAGCAGCTTCCTCGGCAGCCCTCCGGCACAGATGGTATGGCTCTAAGGTCTTTGCATTCTTGAGGAATCATGACTCCTCTTCATACCAATGCAAGCCTTGCATAAGATAGTACATGTATTTCCATATCTTTGCTAAAACATTTATAGTCCTTCTGTCTTACAAGCAGTTCCTAGATAAGTTACAAAGATCTGGTTTCTTGTGAAATCTCTTTTTTCTTAGATGAGACACAAATCTACTTTAAAAGATTGCTCTGGACAAGCACACACACCTTCCCCACCCCTCTCTTAACAGGACTCAGAAATTCATTGGCTTGCCCAAATCCACACAGCTAGCAAACACAGTGTTGTGTGGGGTGGAAATGATACTGAGACTCAGGTCTCTTATGTACTAGCACCTGATTTTGTGACACAGTTGCTTCTGAAAACCTGTAGCTTGGTATTTACTCATGCCTAGTTCTTTAATCAGACATTCAGACCATTAGGAATTTTCAGACTTAAATAGTTTAAATATAAAGTTGTATTTCATATCATTATCGCTAGTTGCTGATACAAACCAAAGGAATGAGGATTTTTTTTATCCCAACCTAAGCAGGTGGTAATTCAGTTCCCGGTCACTGCACTCAGGGCAGTGGGGTCAGGGATGGTGGCTTTTCCCTTGCCTGACTCCAGTTAGTGCAGTTTCCTCAACTGTGAACTCACCCTGCACTGTCACTGAGACTGTTGTGTGTCTGGTGGCTGAAAGGTTGACAGAGGCCATACTCAGCTTCCTGCTTTTCTAGATTCTGTACTCTCTCTGTAGTGTTAGGTGATAACATGAGTGGGTGTAATTTACAGATGGTGGGGCCTGTATACCATCAGTTCTTGTTAACCCTTTACCCCTAATGATATATACTCAGAATACAAAACTCAGAAGTTGAATCTGGCTCTTTGGGCTGATTGGCTCTCCTTGGAAGTAACCATGTATATATTTTCTTGGATGTGCCTCAAAGAATCAGTTTCCGGTTAACAGGAGCTCCAGTGACCCTCTCAGGAAGCACAGTATCAGCTGGACAGGCCTTGGGCTTTTCCTCTTTGTAAGATGATGACCAGCCTTGTCTTTCACCCAAACAAAGCAGTGTGGCCCCCTCCACTGTGGAGAAAGAGTGCTGTGGAATGTGTGGACCATGTCCTGACTTAGGGAGAGCCGATGCCCTGCTGGTGCAGAGTAGACCCATCTTACTTTTGTCTTCCTTATTGAGATGAAATCATATGGAGCAGATTGTCTCAGTAGTCATTATGCTCCTTCCCTATGCCCATACAAACATCCATGCTTTTTAATGCCAATTTTATCACAGGGTTTGACACCAACCAGCTTTAATGATGTTCAGTTCTCCTGGGCCAAGGAAGTGGGATTAAAGGTCAGTTTCTGTGTTGCATCGATCTTTGCTAGGCTACAGAAATTGTTCTGAAGCCTCAGAGCCAGAAAGTTTGTAATAGTTGAGGTACACTCTACTCTTAGATCATTTCCTTTTCTTGAAAAAAAGAATTTTTATCTTTAGCATAATATTTTATAAGAGCAGAAGCTCAAGGTCTTGTTTCCTAGAGTTTAAAGGAACTTACTTATATATCAAAATCAAGACTATGTAATTTTTTGAGACTTTATATATGAGTACAGTGTACTTACTTTATTTCCACCTGTCCAACTCCTCTCATCTCCCCTGAAACTCTACCTAGGATTCCTTACCTCTGGCTGTCTTTGTATTGATGTGGGCATTGTGTTGTACATGGACCAATTGTGCTGGGCACCGTGGTCACTTACTCATTTTGACTAGTTATGGTTCTCTAAGTCATCTTCATCTGCTACAAAAAGAAACTGCTTTGGTGAGGAATGAGGGCTACACTTGTATGTGGGTCTGAGGATCAATATTTAGAAAGTAGTTAGAGAGAAGCTATATTGATTAAGGAGAATGGCAGTGGTAGATTCTCCTCCAGTGTCTATTATCGCTCCAGCCATTGGCTGACTAGGTCAGAGTCAAATGCTAATTTAGCTTAAAAAATTATTTTAAATCCTGCAAGCTCAGATTCCCTGGACACAAGAACCCTATAGTCACTCAAAGCCACTGAGTGTAGACAGGTCGCTTTCTGTCTTAGGGACCTGCCTGGTTCTAGCCTTGTTTGTCTCAGTCACAGTGTTTCACTCACTGCTGATGCCTCTCACATCTACTAGTAAGTTCACTGTGTAGACTGAATTATGAGAGCAGTGCAATATGTAGGATGGTTCTAGCAAAGCAAACCCAGAATATTAGGAGCCGTGCCATCTGATTCCATATAGGCCTGATGTCTTTCATCAACATATTATTAAAAGCTGTGGTTCTTTAATTTTCACACCTATTTTAACATATACAGACTGTGTAGATGAGTGGGATTCACTGTGATGTTTCCATGCATGCATATCTCTTATGCCCATCCTCCTCCTTCCCTCTACACAACACCCCCCCGCCCCCACCCCCACCCAGCACTCTTCTGAATCCCTACTAAGCTCCCTTTACTTTCAGGTCATTTTTAGTAGTTTCTTTATATTAATGAACACAATATTAGTCTACCTGTGTCTGCCAAATTTCACTTAAATAATACACTCTACTTTTCATCCATGCTCCTAGAAATAGGATTTTATTCTTTTTATAGCTGAATAATATTTTCTTGGCAACATACTTTAGTGAATTATCCATATTATCCTTTTAATTAAATATTCTATTTATTTCAATATCTTTATTTTAACATTCTATTTATTGATTGGTTGATAAAGGAACACATTTGGTATGGGTAGAGAGGTTAGAGGGCAACCTTTGGAATTCTGGGATTCTAATCTGGTAATTTGTGGGTTCTGGAAATAAAACACTGGTTGTCAGACTTGACAGCAAGCACCCTTTCCCACTGAGCCATCTTGCTAGGCATCATGTGCTGTGATGATTTATTTTGTTGGTGGTGGTTTGCTTTTTGTGTGCTTGTTTCTTTGTTTGAGATAAGCTCTTCCTAAGAAGCTCTGACTGGCCTTGAACTGGCTATGTAGACCAGGCTGGCTGCAAACTCACAGCAATCCATATGTATCTGCCTCTAGGACTAAAACCATGTGACATGCCTGGCATGATTAGTTTTAATTATCAACTTGACACATCTCGAATCACCTGTAGTACATGGTTTTAACAACTTTGGTGGTTTGAGTGAGACTGGCCTTCACACACTCATATATTTGAATACTTGGTCTCCAGTTGATAGAACTGTTTGGGAAGGATTAGAAGGTGTGGCCTTGTTGGAGGCGATGTGTCACTGGAGCACTCAAAAGCACACACCAGATCTAGCCTCATTCCATCTCTCCCTCCAACTCATGGGCCGGGTGTTAGTTCTCAGCTCTTGCTCCAGCTCATGCCTGCCTGCCATACTTCCCACATAATGACTATGGACTAACCTGCCGAAACTGTAGGCAAGCCCCCAATCAAATGCTTCCTTACAGAAGTTGCTTTGGTCATGATATTTAATCACAGTAACTAAGACAGCAAACATGAGCAGTTTGAATTCACAAATGGCTAGCATTAAGACATTTGAAAACTGAGTGCTGTGAAGATGCATTCTGTTCAGCTAGTCACATCCCTGAAATACCTCAAAGAAAAAGGGTATGCACTCTGAGTTTCCTCTGTCTTAGGCACTTTTCTATTGCTATAAAGAGACAGCACGACCAAGACAATGTATAAAAGAAAACACTTAACCAGGGCTGATTTAGAGTGTCAGATGGTGAGCCTATGGCCAGGAGCACGGCTACAGTCAGACATGGTGCTGGAGCTGCAACCTAGAGCTCACATCCAATCCACAAGAAGGAAGGGGCAGTGAGAAAGAGACACAGTCAAAGGGGAAATAAGGAGAAAGGAGGAGGAGTGAAAAGAGGAATGAAGAGACAGAGAGAGACAGACAGACAGATAAAAACAGAGAGACTAGGCCTAGTGTTGGTATTTGAAACCTCAAAGCCTACCTCTGTTGACACACTTCCTCCATGTGGAAGGACACACCTCCTAATCCTTCTTCAAAACACGTCCACCAACTGAGGACCAAGTTTCAAACATGTGAGCTATGAGAGCTGTTCTCAATCAAACCACCACAGTTTCCAACAGTATTCACAGGAAATTACACTTTGACTTTACAGGACTTTTCATATACATACAAACTCAAAATTCGTGTGTGTGTGTGTGTGTGTGTGTGTGTGTGTGTGTGTGTGTGTGTACACCACACTCTGTATTACCTTTTTGTAATTCTCTCTTCCTTCTTTTCTGAGATAGTTTCTAGATGATGTAGTCAGACTGTATGGGAACTTATGAGGTAGCCCAGGCTGAAACTAGTGGGAATCCTAATGACTCAGTCTCTCAAAAAGCACTCGAATATAGGCATGAGCCACAGCACCTATCTCCCTTTACCTTTTGATATAAAATTCCATTGTAAAAACATTCACATATAACTATAGTTCTATATTATTATTTTCCTGGGTATATATGTACTCTGTTATTGTAATGCTAGACTATTTGATTCAATATCTTATTAAAGTAAGTTTTCTCTTTATTTGAGTCACATCTAATAAATATGGACATTTGGTAAAACAAAGAGGACAATGGGAATATATAAATACCCTGAGTATTTCCTTCTAATGTATTTTTCTTTTCTTGTGTGTAATTTTTGACAAAGTTGGGATCATACATAACACAAATTTTGTTATCTGCTTTTCTCAACTATACTGTGATCATTTTTGCTTTTTAAATATATTTTAAACAACCATTTGGCAACATTGGTCCCTGGCACATACTTAACCATATCCTGTTATTTCACTGTAATGTTTCCATTTCACCTTTTATGAATGATGTTGTAACTCTCTATGAAGTGTTTCTAGAACTGGGATTCAAGACTATGAACACTTCAACACTGATAGATGATTAAAATTAGTACCATGAAGAATATGCTTTTTTTTCTTACCAGTGGTGAATAAAATAGTCTATCTCCTCACTGGCATTGATTGCACATAAAGAAGATATAATTTCTAACATGTCTTCTGAAATTCCTTCCAGAGGAGCTGACTATACGATACAGATTGAAGCCAAGGCTAATAATCCTGTAACCCTAGAGTAACTGACAAATCAGTCATATACAATTGCCAAGTCTCTTGAATGAAACTGACTTATTAGGTGTGGTTCTTGATTAATAAAGGTCTCATGTTCAATTTTGTTTCCTCTGTGTCACCATTTATGATCTGCTATGAAGATACAAAGACCCAAGGGGGCCAGGTAGAGAGAAAGGCATATTGCTTTTTCTCCTCTTTGCCTTCTGATTACCTCTTACTCCAGCACCTTCTCCTCTCCCATTCTCAACAAAGGGAGGTCTAAGGTGAGAGGCTATAGTAAGTAAAAATAGCTAGGCCTTTTCTAGTCTCTTGGTTTAATATCAATGTTATGGTGGTTTGTGTAGGAATGTATCCCATAGACTCATGTGTTTGAATGCTTGGGCCATAAGGAGTGGCACTGTTAGGAGTTGTTGCCTTGTTGGAGTAGGTGTGGCCTTCTTGGAGGAAATGTGTCACTGTGGTGGCAGGCTTTGAGGTCTCCTATGCTCAAGCTAGACCCAATATGACACAGTTTCCATCTGCTGTCTGTGTATTGATATAAAAGTCTCCTCATCTTCTCCAGCATCATGTCTACCCGCAAGCCGCTCTGTTTACCACCATGACAATAATTGACTAAACCTCGGAAACTGTAAAACCTGCCCCAGTTAAATATTTTCCTTTGTAAGAGTTGCCATAGTCATGGTGTTACTTCACAGCAATAAAATCTTTACTAAGACAGATATAAATACCAACTAGCCAAGTTCTCAGATCTCAGCTATCCTTCCAGTGGACCAGGATGCCTCTTAGTGTTCTGTTGCATGAAGAGATACCATGATCAAGGCAACTCTAAAGAAAGAATTTAGAGCTGGAGAGATGGCTCAGCCGTTTAGAGCACTGACTGCTCTTCCAGAGGTCCTGAGTTCAATTCCCAGCAGCCACATGGTGGCTCACAACCATCTATAATGGGATCCGATGCCCTCTTCTGGTCTGTAGGCGTACATGAGGGCAGAAAGCTGTATGATGTATACATAATAAATAAATATTGTTTAAAAAAAGAAAGAAAGAATTTAAGGACTTTCATATCGTTTCAGAGGTCTAATCCATTATCAGCATGGCTGGAGACAGGGCAGCATGCAGGCAGGCAGCAGAGCACTAATTCAGAACTACTACATCCTGTTCTACAGGCAGAGAGAGAGAGAGAGAGAGAAAGAGAGAGAGAGAGAGAGAGAGAGAGAGAGAGAGAGAGAGAGAGAGAGAGAGAGAACAGGAACCCTGGGCCTGCAATAGGTTTTGAAACCTCGAAGCCCACTCCTGGTGACACACTTCCTTCAACAAGGCAACACCTCCTAATCCTTCTAATCCTTTGAAATAGTGCCACTCCTTGGTTGCTAAGCATTCGGATATATGAACCTATAGGAACCGATTCTTATTCAAATGACTGCATTCCATTCTCTGTCCCCCGTAGGCTTGTAACCATATTATAATACAAAAATTCATTCAGTCTAACTTCAAAAGTCACTATAGGCTATCACAGTCTCAATACTTTTTAAAAAATTCAAAGTTCAAAGTCTCTTCTGAGATTTATGGCCACCTCTTAACTATAACCTGCTGCAAAATAAAAATTAAAAAGCAGATCACATATTTCTAATGTACAATGGAACAGAATATACATTACTATTCCAAAAGGCAAGAGGATATGAGAGAAAATACTAGACCAAAACCAGCAGTGCAAACTCCAAATTCTGCATCTCCATATCTGACATCAAGGTGCTCTTTAGATCTCCAGCTCCTTCAGCTTTGTTGACTGCAGCACACTTCTCTCTCTCAGGTTGTTTCCACTGTCTACTAGAGCTTTTTCTTCTTGAATAGTAGTTTGGAAATGTCAGCAGTCACAAGGGTTAGAACCCCTCTGTGTAGATTATCTGTAAGAATAAAAGGTATGGACACCGACCTCCTTGACCTCCTTGAACTTCCCCAAACATAACTACATGAAGGAAGCTGGTAAGCATCTCTGTGTTTTAAAATATTATATTTTTATGGGACACATTTTTGAGAATATAACTGAGTATATTAATGACGGGTTGATTAACACTTCTTGGCATTTACTTATGACCCCCCCCCAAAAAAAGGTCCTTGTATTTTATAAATTTCAGGTGATTTAGACTTGAAACAACCTAAGGGCTAATGAAAAATGGAAGAGAAAAAAAGCGCGTGTGCGTGTGCACACACACACACACACACACACACACACACACACACACGTATACTTCCTGACCAGAAGCAGTCCTCCCTCATCCCTAAAAGAGACCCACTCTTGGACATCTTGTTTGGATTTAGCTTCTGAAGTTCGTCTTGTTCCATCTCTAGAACAGTCAGTCAGGTACAGAGACGTGGCCGTATGAATGGAAACACATGAGCAGTTCAGCCACTGAACATCCAAAGGCAGGAGGAGACAAAAATATTAACTGTCAAGTGACATGTCATGTGGATACATGCTTCTGGATTTTGTCATAGATGTTCGATCCGACAGCTACTGAAAATACCCCAGTTCTGTAAATCATCATATAATCAGCAAAAGCAACTGCTTCAAAAGTAGCAAGCTGGCTTCACTTTCTACTTCTAGAAGACCTGCTTAAAAAGTACTCAGCATCCTGACAATTCATTCATCAGTCTTAGGATGAGGGGCAAGACTCTCTTGCTTCCACAGTCCCAGGTTCTCTGACCTAACATCTAACCCGTTCTTTTATAGAAGTTCACTGGTGACCTGTTTGATATATATTTTGAGCATTCTTTTTTTTTTTTTTTGACCCATTCTGAACTAGAGTATCCTTTAAGGTCAGGAAAATATTTTAAAATATACAGATTTTTAAGGCTTATGGAACAGTTCTTAAATGTGCCTTTATGCTACTGTGAAGAGACGGACCCATACAGAAGACAGAAGTAATAAATGTGTGAATAAATGGTGTTCCCATTCCTTGTATCTGCTCTCTGTATGATAAATAATAATTTCCAGTTTTCATGCCTGATATATTAGACCTGGGATATAGGTCTCCATGGGATGCCCTACACCCTCACCTCTTATCTCACTGACAAAGGTCTCCCTCCTTGCCCAGATATGGAGAGCCTGCCTGGTAGGTACATTCAGTGCATGTTTGATTGCTCTGTCTAGAGGTTTGAAATATTTTACATTCTTATATTCTTAGAGTTTTCAATTAGCGAATTTTAATTAACTAATTGAGACTTCTTATTAAGAAGGTTTTATGATTTGTCATAGTGTTTTAGCAGTGTGTGCACCCTATTCCATTAAGAAGCCATTATCCTGAGCAAGTGCCTGTGCCCCCTTATCTCACTTTGTAATTGCAATTGTGTAGGTACAGGGCAGAGGCATTTGTAAGGCAGTGACTTAAGCAGGAGGCTCTTGGACAGCAGAACTTCACAGCAGTAGAGCGAAGTTATGAGGACACAGCACTCCAGGTCACCCAGAGCACCTCGTTTAGATTTAGTTTTGAGTCAGTATACTATGTGTGTGCATGTGCATACAGAGTGTGCCTTAATATGTGTGTATGAGTGCGGACATCAGAAAACAGCTAGTGGAAATCAGTTCTTTCAGGGCATCAGGCTTGCCAAGTACCTTTACCTATTACAGGGCTTTTTGACAGCCCAAATCCATTATTATTCAGTGTTTCTTGCTGTATATATTTTTTAATGTATCTGTTTCCAGTGTCCTAGGCATTTACAGTCCAGTCAACTGTTTTTTTTTTTTTTTTTTTTTTTTCCGGAGCTGGGGACCGAACCCAGGGCCTTGCACTTCCTAGGCAAGCGCTCTACCACTGAGCTAAATCCCCAACCCTTTTAAATCCTCCTGCAGATGGAGTTAGGGTATGGCTTTTGGTCATCCTTGAGACCCTATGCTTGGTATGACAAAACAAAAATCAAATAACAATAACAAAAAAAAAAAACAGAAAAAAACAACCCTGTAGAATATACAGTCCCAGTGAGATGAACTATCCCAAGGATCTCCTGAAACCTGAGTCACCTCACCTGTCCTGGAAAATCAAAAGCACAAAACAACTCCACTTCATACATAAAACCATGTTCACATCTCATTCTTTAAACATCCAGTGAAGTCTGCCGGGGACACAAAGGTCCTACATTACATCCCCAACACACACACACACACACACACACACACACACACACACACAATTGGTTTTTAATATCTGGGACACAACTCTAAGGAACAGGCCCTCAGTGGGGCTCTTTGGCTTCGTGGTGGAACCAGAGCAGTTGCAGTGGAGGGACTTTCCTGTTTTATATGGCCTCTTGTTTTCATTGAAACGTAGAGGGCTAAAGACCCAAGTCCCTGGTGCCCTTGTTATACATTATTCACCACGGTGTCTCTCAGGGCAGAATAAAAGTCTGATCCTTTAGAACCTTCCCCAAGGCTTCCTGGACCCTGTGCCACTACCCTGTCATGCCAGGATGTCACCCCCACTGTCAGAGCAGTGCTGAGTTATTCTGGTGGACAAAGTCACCTACCTGAGACCCAAAGGGAACTCTCCCCAGCAGAGAGACTCATTGCCTAGACTAACTAAAAGGCAACATTCTCCATGCGAGTGTTCAAGGTTCAAAATGGAAGCCTGGAGCCGTTCTTCCCTCAGAAAAATCTCTTAACCTTGCTGGGCCAGGGCTCTCTCTTCCATGTCAAGTTCATGCTTTACTGTGGCCCTGCATAGACTTAGCACCCCATGGACCTGAACAAGTCCTTCAGTGACCTTACAATCAATGATAAAGTGAAAGTGTGCTCAATTGCAGCTTGGGCTTGGGGACTGGGCTGACTCCCGCAGCAGAATCTCAGATCTCAGATTTTGTCTTGACTCCCCAAAAGCCTGAGACTCAAAACAAAACAAAACAAAACAAAACAAAAACAAACAAACAAACGCTAGTGATTTAGTTTTATAGAAGCCAGGACGTGTTCAAGGATTTAGGAAGGTGATGTCCGTCAGGAAAACACTCACCAGAAAGCTAATTAATTGAGTACAGTCAGTGTGCCATAGAAACCAATCTTTGTAGCCAGCTGGGAAAGCCCCTGTTAAAGCAGCCAAGAGCATTAACTTAGCACAGTTAGAAATTAATGTAAATTACTCTTTTCTAAAATCACTGAATTCAGGAAATGTGTCTTGACCTCATTTTCATGTGAATGACAAAGGATGTGTTTCATTGATGACTGGTTTGTTTGTTTGTTTGTTTGTTTGTTTTTGCTTTTTTTCTGTATTTACAGATCTGATGAAAAGTAATGTTGAATAAAAAGACTAATATGTATTTTATGTATGTAGGCCAGACCATGCGAACTTACTATTCCAGGTTCTTTTTTTTCTTTTATTGGATATTTTTTATTTACATTTTAAATGTTATCCCCTTTCCCAGTTTCTCCTCCAGAAACCCACTATCCCATTCCCCCTCCCCCTGCTTCTATGAGGGTGCTCCCTCACCCACCCACCCGCTCACTCCCACCTCCCCACCCTAACATTCCCTACACTGGCATCTGGCCTTGACAGGACCAAGGGCTTCTCCTCACATTGATGCCCAACAAGACCATCCTCTGCTACATACGTGGATAGACCCATAGGTCCATTCCAGTGTTCTCTAAGAATGATAGTTTAGTCCCTGGGAGCTCTGGGAGGTCTGGTTGGATGGTATTGTTGTTCTTTTTATAGGGTTGCACATCCCTTCAGCTTCTTCAGTCCTTTCTCTAACTCCTCCATTGGGGACCCTGTTCTCAGTTCAAAGGTTGGCTGCCACCATCCACCTCTGTATTTGTCAAGCTCTGGCAGAGCCCCTCAGGAGACAGCTATGTCAGGCTCCTGTCAGCATGCACTTCTTGGCATCTGCAATAGTGTCTGTTTGGTGGCTGTATGTATATGGGATGGATCCCCAGGTGGGGCAGTCTCTGGATGGCCTTTCCTTCAGTCTCTGCTCCACACTTTGTCTCCACATTTCCTCCTGTGAGTATTTTGTTCCCCCTTCTAAGAAGGACTGAAGCATCCACTCCTCGGTCTTCCTTCTTGAGCTTCATGTGGTCTGTGAATTGTATCTTGGGCATTCCGAGCATTTGGGCTAATATCTGGTCATCAGTGAGTGCATACCATGTGTGTTCTTTTGTGATTGAGTTACTTCACTCAGGATATTTTCTAGTTCCTTCCATTTCCCTAAGAATTTCATGAATCATTGTTTTTGATAGCTGAGTAATATTCCATTGTGTAGATGTACCACAGTTTTTGAATCCATTCCTCTGTTGAAGGGCATCTGGGTTCTTTCCAGCTTCTGGCTATTATAAATAAGGCTGCTATGAACATAGTGGAGCATGGGCCTTTGTTGTATGTTGGGGCATCTTTTGGGTATATGCCCAAGAGAGGTATAGCTGGGTCCTCAGGTAGTTCAATGTCCAATTTTCTGAGGAAACTCCAGACTGATTTCCAGAATGGTTGTACCAGCTTGCAATTCCACCAACAATGGAGGAGTGTTCCTCTTTCTCTGCATCCTCACCAGTATCTGTTGTCACCTGAGATTTTGATCTTAGCCATTCTGACTGGTGTGAGGTGGAATCTGACTGTGGGTAAGTTAAAGTCAACTAGGAGACTGACAGAAAGTCATGTACAGCACTTTGGGAGTGATTTGTTCACACACTGGGAAGGCTGTCTCCCCAACCCTACCCCACCCTATCACTGCCATATATTTGATTTCCCAAAGCTGACACCTTTGTTGGCCACATTAACAGTGGATATACTGAGTCCCTTTGAGTTGCTAACTTTGACCTCGTGAATGAGCTGAGTACAGCTGGGCTTTTGTTTAGGAGCTGGAGCACAGACTGATACTATCAGTGGACATGGAGGCCCCATCAAGGCTACCCTGAGTTAGTGTTTCCAACTTAGTGGCCACCCACAGCTTAAAATATTTTCTTGCAAAGTCACTGTCTCTCTATGGCATATGACAGTACCACACTTCCAATGTGTCTTCTTTGTCTCCACTGTGTACCCAATAGGACCTTACTGGGCCATTCAGACTGGGCAGGGTAGCTGGAGATGAAATCCAGTCTAGAGGAGTACTGTGGTCCCTGGTACCCTAGGCATCCACACTTGAGAACTAAGCTAGAGTGAGACCCTGGCATGATTATTATACCAGAACAGAGTTGTGCTGATGTCTCCAGCCATCTGCAGAGTGCCATGTGAAGCCTCTGTCTTGCTCCTACAACAGCCGGACTAGGAAAGCAACAGAGGAGTTAAGCGTGCATGGTTGACCCACCCATGGGAACAGCATTTAGCACTTCCAGGGACTTAGCCCATGACTCACACAGCCTATATTTTACACTTTTTGGCCCTAATCTGTCAAGAACTTTTGAAACATTGACCTCAATATACTTAGTTTCTAGCTGTTGGGCTGAATTTTTCTTATCCTATATAACTCTCCCACCATACCCACAAAGAATGTGAGTGTCATCTGCCCTCTAATCAGAGCCATATTTATAAGATAACCCTAGTATCCAAGCACTCAGAGCATGGATCCCATATAAGTTGTCACAGTCCTTAGAGACCTGCTCTTGCCTCCCTGTCTCAAGGCTGAACTTGTAGTTAGCAACCTCTCCAGCTAATGTGTGTCAGATGCCGTGTTAACTAAAACTTTGGATCATGTGTGTGCGCGTGCACGTGCGTGTGTGTGCGTGTGCGTGTGCGTGTGCGTGTGTGTGTGTTTGTACATTTAAATCTCCAGTACCATCTTCTAAATGGATGCCAGGACTTGGTTTGGACACTTCATGCTCTCTGGCTGTCATTAGCAGAAAGCCTAATACACCTAAAGATGTCCAGGCTTAAAACTTACTCAGTAGGGGTGAGATTGTTATGGCCTGAACATGTATCTGAAACGATACGTGTTCAAAAGATTGGCTGGCCATCTTTTCAGGCATGAGACCTATCGCCTTAAATGACTTGTCTTCTTCTGTCATTTAATAGCCTGCAAAGTTTGAGTTTGATATCATCCAATATTTGGTCCATGTTTTTAAAATAAAGTGAGCCAAGTTCTGTTCACACTGCAACTGACTATCCCACTCTACTTGCTGCCTCATAGAGCCAGAGAAATGGCATTTCTTCCCCTGCCCAAAGACGATTGTGTTTAATATTATGAAGCTCTTTGTTGATCAGGATGAGGTTCCATTTGGTAACATTTAAGGGATCAAATAGGTAAGACTTTTTATATTGAATATTGTTAGCAGGTGCCTTCAAATCCCCATCATGTTTATACTCTCATAAGAATAAAAATATCTTAATGTGTTTTTTCCTGAGCATGGTTCAAACATGTTTTAAATGCATTCCTGTGCCTGTGCTTATAAAGAGATGAAAACAGAGTGCAGTTGATAACATCTGATTTTAATGGAAAAGGAACATGCTCGCCTTCAAGTCCCAGCCATGTAGCTGGCTATGGTTTGCCCCAGTTCCTTTCCCTCAGTGATTCATGGCCAGGAGAGAGACAGCTCCCATGCCAGCTAAAGCCCAGCCACTCTTAGAAGGCCTGAAGGGATTGGCTTTTCTTTCAACTGATCTGTGTTTCCGATGTTGGTTTACTTGAGGGCCCCATGAAAGAATGCAACATGGAGTGGATGGATTAGAGTGTAATTGTGTGCTTATGGGCTGAACTGAACTGTCCATCACTCCCCAGAAGAGAGGAAGGGATGCATAGCACAGGCAAAGGACAGAAGACATTTTACTTAATGCGGGATCAGTCCCCTCTTCTTTTCTAGCTAACAAACTTAAGTTGACCCCTCACAACCTGCCTTTAATAGAAGGACTCCCCCAACCTCCTCAATCCTCAGAGTTAGTTACACATTGTATGCAAGGGATTGCCTCCACCTCTGTGGTAACATCAACTTCCTCAAGTTCTGTGAACTGTCTTCCCACTGTGAGCCCAGTGCCTCGACTCTTTACACACCCTTCCTCCCTGACTTATCACCAGGTTTTTATTGTGCCAATATTTATTGAACATCTACCTTTAAAAAGGAACTTTGAAGACTAGGACTTTGTAGTCTGTCCTGAGGAAGAGCAGGGATGGGTGTGGAAGAAGTCAGAACCATATTTCTGCTCTACTGTTCAATCTGAGAAGGACCTAAGACTCTAGGATCAGCCTGGGGTACCATCCACAGTCATCTGCTCCTCCTTAACACCAGACACAGTTCTCTATTTGTCGATCCTGAAGCTGGAAAGCACCTACAGAGCCCTTCTCCTCCTCCTATAATATGTAGTTACTATTTGATTATTTACCTATAATATGCAGTTACTATTTGATTATTTACCTATAATATGTAGTTATTATTCAATTATTTACCTATAATATGTAGTTACTATTCGATTATTTACCCATTAATTTTGGGTAATTTGTGGGTATATACTTTACTTCAGTTTTGGTGTTTGAGGGACCAGGTCTTATTCTGCAGACAGGTAGGCTTAAGAGTCTTAATCTTCCTGCCTCAGCCTCTCACACACTAGGGTTACAGGTCACCATATCCACAGTGTTCTCTGCCTTTTGAAAAAAAAGAGCAGTAACAGCAAGACCTAGCTAGACAAGGAATCAATTCATTTGTAAAGCGATACAGAATCTTCAGTATTGCTTAGTGAACTTTTATTTTTCAAAAGAGTGGACACAACTAGATTCTAGCAGTCACCAAGGAAAGAGAACAGAAATGTAGCAATAAGGCTGCTTCTTCAGCATATCGAGTGCATTCTTCTGCTTCTCAGACACTTACAACTTAGTAAGAAATTGTTACTGAGAGAACAGAGGCAATGCATTTTAGGAAGTTAGCAAGGCTGCCCTTTGGTTTAGCAGGGTTAATGTGTCCAGAAATGCTAGTGTTGGAGCCACTGTTCAATGGGGCTCCCGTGTGAGCTGGTATCATAATCCTGTAGGGAAGCCATCATGTCCTGATGGCAAGGAGTATGTTCACATAGGTTGATGGGCCTAATAACTGTTAACTGAATCCCCACTATGTGCCAGGCAGTGTACTAAGTCTCCTGAGTACACTGGAGTTATACAATTTAATTGTATAAAAACAATTATTTAGTTTAAATAACTTCACTATCTTGAAAGAATGAGCCAAGTTGTAAAATACATAGCATTGATTCAGACACCACTCAGAACAGAAATGCACCTGCCTCAGTGCATTTTCATAAATGATCTTTTGTGTAAAGTCGTGTCTTCTTTTTGCCATGGTACAGTTCTAGCAGTGGCCTTACTAAATACTTGTGACTCTTTTGTTCTGTCTTAGCCCTTTGGAAACCACTAACAGAGATGTCATGACCAACTGCTTCATTGTCGTCTTTGGTGATCCCGTACACATAACTTATTGAATTCAATAAAATATCAAACTCATGGCACACGATTGGAATTCAGTGTCTTCCCTGGACAATATAGAATTCAAGTTTCGTTGACCATGTTTGGTCGTGTTAATTCTATACTTTTCAGTGGGGTGAAGTGTCAGATTGCTGGGCAGTGTCATCCAAACCAGTTCTCACCGAAGTCTCACTTAAAGGTCTCATGGGCGTGACAGCACTTTATCACAGATGATCTTCCGTTGTTTTATTCCTGTCACACAGATTAGAGCCACTGGACAGTTCTGGAGCAGGGGTAGCATTCTAAGGAAATGGTGTAAACATGCACCAGGATAGACACCAGGCCAGCCTGTTTACCCCTCCATATGGCCACTTCCAACTGTCAAAGTGGCAGTCATGAGTCCTGGAGCCGTGAGTCCTGGATGGCCTCAGTAGTTCTGCAGAGACAAAGGAGAGCCTGATGCCAGAGGGCCCTGCTGCCAAGCCTCATTTCAAGATATTTTGGCACAGCTAATTCATTGGCTGGATTTTCAAAGGCACAGTGGAAGCCCAAACCTTTGAAACAGTAACAAGTGTGACTTTAATGCCCATCCACCCTTGTCCTAACAGAGAGGAGCACGATTGTGTTGAAGCATGGTGAAGAGCAAGGAAAACTTTCAAATCTGAGACTGGGGCTGAAAGTCAAGCAGAGGAAAGGGTTTTGCAGTTGAGAAATCACAGGAAGTGCCTAGGTGTGGAGGTTAAGAAACAAGGAGAGAATTGTGACCTGAGTCTGAGAAGTGAACTGACACAAATTCTGTGAGGCCAGCAGAGTTGAAAGGCTGGTTTTTAAAGGTTCTCATTGGCCATGAGGTACAAACCTAAAAGTGCACAAGAGTAATGTTTACAGGTTGGGAAGCATGTAGAGGTGTCACACAACATGTGGAGTGTCAGTGTGCTGTCCTTAGACATTCATGCTAAACCTAGCAGTGTGGATCCTTTGGAACACTGTTGAAGACAGGTAGACATGACTTTGGGTAAGATCAGGAGGCAGATGAGCCCAGGGAACAGTGGCTCCACCTGGAACTGCCTTGTATCACCAATCTGCCCCAACTCTACCCTTTTCCTCTCCCCAAATCCCTGGCCTCCAAGCATGGAGAGGCATTGCTTTTCAGATTTTATCTGCATGCCTAGTGACTGTGGAAATCCAGAACATGGCGTCTAGTTATAAGTATGATGAAGAGTGAGCGAACAGCTCTGCACAGTGCATGTGTGGCTGGTATCGGAGCCGCTCGTGCAGCGTTGTCAAACACATGTTTCTGTATATGTCTAAAGGCAGGAAAGTGGGCAGGAAGTGAACTGCCCTTTTCTAACTGTTGCCCTAGGGTGAAGCTCAGCACAGCTGTGTAATGGTTCTGGTGAGAATGCTCTAGAACTCAGCTACTACCGTGAGGTGTGACAGTTTAAACTCTGGTGTCCCCTGTCCTTAAAGTCCTTAAAGTCAGCAGACAATCCTGTGGATTGTCAATTCTGATTGCCACTGTGCTCCTGGTCTAGACACCTTAAGTCTAAATGGTGGTCTTAGGTATCCTCAGTGGCTGTGCTGCTAGAGGCTAGAATTGTCACCGGTTCTGAAGCCATGGGACATGTGATGCTCAGTAAGTGCTGTCACCACATTCAGAGACCTTCACAGAGTGCGGGCTGACTTGCTTGTTTGGGTAGATAACTAGGGAGGCAGGCCTTGAACTTGTAGCCCTCCTTGCCTCTACTTCTGAAGGTTGGGATTATAAGCTCGTGCCAACAGATCCAGCTTGATTTGGTTTCTTTTTCGATAAGCATTGTAATGTGAGGGAAGGTAACACAGGGAGGAGGTAGATCACGGTTTGCTTCGAAACCTTAAGGTCTTTAATATTTACTGCTATAATCATTCGCTCAGATGAGACTCAGGTGGGAGGAATGAAGCAGCTGCCCCTATATAAATTTTACTAAATACCATCATGTAGTTTTTATTTGACCGTCTTTGTGGTATAAGCCAGAGGACCACAGCATAAAGCAGTCAGGAAAATGCTCAGAACTCAGCACAGATGTAAACGCCCTCAGGGCCTATAAATCTCTCAGAGCAAACCCCTTCAGAGATTTTCCCTTTGCCTGGCTGCTGACTTTTAGCTTCACAGATCCCCTCAGTGGCCAACTAGCCCTATACAGAACACAAGATCTCTAGCCGAGCAGCAAGCATGTTTACATGGTGAAGCCCACATGCTCACACTCTATCGGCAGCTACATGCACCTGCTTCACTCTTAGCATCCTCTCCAGTTCCCTGGCAAAGACCTGGGTACCATGAAAGCAGAAGTAAAAGTCAGGCCGCCCTGGAGGCTGCAGGCAGAGCTGGCTGGTGGAGCCGCCCAGCTGTTACTGATCAGGGTGCATCTCCGCACCCAGGGAGCCGAGCGGCCAGCTGGGCGTTAGTGGGCAGAGCCCAGTGAAATTTCATCAAGCACCCAAGGCTTTGATCTGCAATGAGGAGTGGATGGCGATGGCACTGTATTACCACATGTCACTAGCAATGTATGTAACCAAATGAAGGGTAGGTCCGTTACATTTGGAAACTCAGAGGGTTGTTTTGTTCTGTTTTGGTCTGGTTTGTTTACAGATCATCATGAATAAAAAAAAATTAATGAGTGTCGAGTAAATTATGTCAAATGTCAAGAAATACATGCTATAGAAAAGCAGATTTATTTGAAAGGAATAACAAAAGCCCTTATGAGGCTCAACTGCCCAGCATGGAAAGGAGAATGACTGTGAGGGCGGATTCTTAGCAAACACATTGTTTCTGTTATACAGTTCTTTATGAATGACTCCTAATGTGCAGTGGCCATGACTGCATGGGAGACAGAGTACACACGGAGATGAAGTGGAATTGAACTGTCGGCACAGAGAGAAATGACTCAAGATGGCTATTTTAATTTTGGAAGCGTTTGAAAGCATTTAAAACTATTTTGCAAGCATGTGGCATTGTGAGCATCTTCAGGCAGAGTAATTAAATAGTCTAATCCTACTAGAAAGCTACAAATGCATAGATGTTCTGAAGATTCTCAAATGCACATCGCCTGCAGTGTTTGGTAGAGAAACAGTCATACCTAACAGACATATGGTTTTAAACTTTCACTCCTAAAGAAGAAAATAAATTGCTTTTCAATTCCACTTCAAAAATGATCTAAGACTTCAGCCAAAACAACACAAAGAACACAGAGCCATTTTTAGCTTAATTCAGTGTCTATAGCATAGTGTCCCAAAATATTTTGAATTACATTACTTTTCCTCTTTGGACAATGGCCTTGGTGATAATCAGTCCTCTCTTTAGTTAATGGATAACAGCAGGGTTTAGTAAACATCTGGGCACGATCTCGAGGACACACACAACACACACACAAAATACCTTTGGGCTTACAACCGTCTTCATCTAACTGTCTGTGTAAATCTGTCTTTGCAGTTCAGACTAAATAGCAAAGACAAAATATGGGAGCCACCAGGCGCTACCTAGCTCAGTGCTGCAGCATCCTGCATCTGACCCTCAGTACAGGAAGAGTGAAAGGGAGAGACAGAGAAAGAAAGGCCTCCTGCATCGTGCTGGCCTGGAACAATGGCTTCATTTCAGAGCTGAGAAAACTACACATACTTGTCTCCGATGTGTAACACCTCTGGTGTGTGGGATGACACACCCAGGAGTACCTTTCCAAGCTTCCCAGGTTACTTCTGGAAGGCTCTCAGAACCCTGGGGACACCCTGCAATTTCAATGACACGTCATCCTAGGAAAAACATGGAAACTGGTGGATCCTTCTTCTGAGACCCCTGGCCAGTGTGCTGCAGCTTACATCGAATCACTCCAGGGCTCCCAGTGTCTCCAGAACGGCATGATAGGCAAAGCCATTTTAGGGTACCTCTTAAAAAATGTCTGTCCCTAAGAAGTATGCCTGAATAGTTGTTTTCCTGTCCAGAATGAATTAATTTACTAACATTGTAGGCAAATCTCCCAAATATCCAACTAGCTAGGCTTCCCATGACATTTCAGAAGGCTGGTATTTTGAAGAGTGTCTCCAATTCCTGAGTCTCACTCCTGCACTCTCAGAAGCTACTGTAAAAGAAAAACAAAAAATTCAACGGGTGTAGACTGTTTCTCAAAATACAAGTGTCCACACTTCAGAAGTCTCCATTTTCTACTGAGGGCTGGCTGCTGCTGACGCTGAAAGCCAGAGTGACAGAGGCAGGGAACTAGAGCCTCCCATGGATGGGTATTGGTTACTGACTTGAAGGAAATTAAAAAAAAAAAAAAACATAAAAACTAACATAACCAAACCTGGGTACTTTTGGTGGAGAAAAGGGAAGAGGAAAATGGAAAAGATTTTAGGCCAAGGCCTCAGAGACCTTCTGAGACCGAGAGAAGCAATGTGGGGCACCTGCTGTCTTCCAGGAAAGCAGAGCGTCCCACCCTGCCCAGGGCTGGGGAGAGAGCTACCGTGCAGGAAGAGTTCTGATGGTCACGGCACATCCAGCAGGCTTCATCACGTGTTTCATGCACTAACACTGTCATGTCCTCTGCTTTTACTTGGTGTTCTAGTCTCCTGGCCAGCAGTTATATGTTTACTCTCTGGCCCTGAAACAGTATTTTTAAGACCCCTCAAATGCTGAACCCCAAAAATAACAACTGAGTTCTTGATCTAACAAAGGTCCTTGATTGCAGATTGTTTCTCTTTAGGGTTCATGATCATTTTAAGATGCTAATGCATGGTAATGAGATGCCAAAGACTACTTTTCATAACCTAAAATGTATTAAAGGTCATATTGCAGCTGATGATAGGCTTGCAAAGAGGGCGTGGCTTAGAAAAGTGGAAATTAGGCGAGGGATTTCCTGCACAGCCAAATGATCCGAATTCTTCTTCCACCCCTTGGAAGACCAGCGAGGCCTCAAAATAGAAACAAAGACCCTGGGGCTGGCTTCACTCACACTGCTGGAGTATTAACTGCTGACATGTGTTTTTAGGAAAATTGTTGCTAATGGAAACAGCTTCAGGCAAGTGGCAACGCCCAGGGTTCTCATGTGACCCTTGCAGTTCTAGAAGAACGTGACTTTACTAAAAGTCATCCATATGTTTTGGTCAAGTTCAAGGAATTATTTTTGCTGGCATGAGACCAAAACTGTGAAATAAAGAGCAGGCGTAATTAATTTTTAAGATGCGGTCAACAGTATAAAGTGGGAATAAAAAAGCAGATAATAGCTACTCAAATCTGGCAGCCATGTACAAAACAAATTATAGTCCATATAGAAGTCATGGTTTGTGCTTCAGATTACTTGATTGTTTTCAATGGAAATGTGTCACCAAGCTCCTTCTTGCAAAGAAGCCATTGCACTCTAAAGAGGAAGTCTGTCAGGCAAATGGCTGGCTAGCCAGAAAACGAAGGGCTTGCTACGCAGGGGAGCAAAACGAAGCTAAAACTGTGCATACTCACTGGAGGTGCACACACGCAGGCACATGTTCTGCTGAACTGGAGTCAGGCTAAGAACAACTCGGGATATAGGGAAGACACGTGTGGTGCCAGCAGCACACTGGGCACATGGCTTGCATTCCTTATTGCTAAAGTGTTTGGAAAGATTTAGTCCCCTTTGTAGCATTCAGAAGGAGTTAAACAGTATCAGACCATTGCACTCTGCCCAGTGGGGCAATAACTTTCTTGCTAAACTTGTCTGTAGAGGATGTGTTTCCATAGTTCCTGAAAAACCGTGTGTGGAATTGGAGTGGATGCTAGATGCCAAGGGAGCATATGGAACAGAGCAATTTCCACAACAGCATTGCGTTGTGTCATAGAACTAAAGTGTGATAATCAGAAGATACATGGCAGTATGCATGTCTATTCCCAGGTAAAATCTGGGTTTACCTTGACAGAGCAATGGGTAAGACGGTTCAGGCTACTGCAGGGAAGGCCCCTGAGCTCTGCATGGAGAAAGGGCTCTGGAGCTTACCCCAAAGACAATTAGCAGCACTTATTGGGACATTTCCAATATACAGGGAAGCACATTTCCTTCATAGGGGAGCAGTGGACACTCAGGGCAGGACGACCGACTGGAGAATCGCTGAGGAGACACGAGCCCACACCACTTAGGATTTATACCCTTTTGACACTAACGTGGTTGCATTTGAGGAGAGAGATTGGCTCCCCATTGGAGATCATTTGTGGAGGGAGTCATGAAGTGGGCTCAAGGTGTCAGGGAAGAGGGAGTGCCTTATTTCAGCTGGAAACAATGGCATTCCCATCTTATATCTCCCTGATCTGTCACCAAGAGACACATCTGGGCCTCATTAGCCATCAGTGTGCAGCCTCCAGCTATGGCGGAGCCATCCAGGCGGTTTGCTTTCCCTGAGTGGTTTCTCACAATCCAAGGCTTTTCTGCCAGTCATCTAGGGTGTGGCCACCCAGGAAATGCCATTTGAACTATCACAGAGTAGAACCGTGCTCTAACCTCTGAATAGGCTAGGCAGTCCAAAGATGAGTGTGAGGAACATCTGTATTCCAATAGGGCTCACTAGGGACCATGTCCTTCTAATGGAAGGATGCTCAACATGCATCTGAGATTACCCAAAGCGTGCTAAGACCTATAGTCTTCTATGGATGTCTTCCATTGGCCTAGGATGAACCAGGAGTGAGGCAAGAAAGTGACAGTTAACCAGGTATTGTGTGCCAGCATGAAATAGCATGCTTCTCTGGATGTGATAGCCAGTGGAACTCTGGGCCGCTGAAATGACTAAATCTAAAAGCACTTCTTTCTCTCTACTCTACAGGACCCCTGTATCTTTGAAAGAATCAGGGTAGGGCTGAGGCGGTTCATACCAGCAATCCCAACAGTCTGACAGAAGCAGAAGGCCAGCCTGGGCTACATAGTGAGGCCCTTTCTCAAGCTTACATTTCAGACTTCCAGCCCGGCTACCCTGTAGCTTGCCACATCAGAGATGAAAAAGGTGTGGATTTTGTCCTTTCCTGGTCATTAATTAGTATGTTCCATGCAGTGTGGTGCTTCATCCTGCAGCTTCTGTTGCCATCCCTTGTGGCCAAAAATACAATACATTTGATTATCCCTCCTGTTTTAGAAAGTCGGTACTTTGACTCTAGCCTTCAACTGAGGCCTGAATTTACCAGCCATGGACACTAGGGAAGTTATATAACCTCTCTGTTTCCTCATATTCAGTGGGCAGATGATAGAAGGAGGTGTGTCATTAGGAGTTAACTAGTCAGTGCTCACCCGAGACAGTGCTGCTTCTGCTATCACAAAGCTTGGTCCCCGGATGTCCCTCTTAGGCGTCCCTTAGAGTAGGGAGACTCCTTGCTTTGAACAGTTCAAGGCATTTGTGCCTATAGGGGTAGCACTGTGCAGTCTGTGTGGAGAGGCTCTTCACAGAGCTCTTCAGTTCTGTTGAAGAAGGAAAAAGATTAAAGTACCAGACTCCCTACCGTATGGCACTGAGCTGGGTGCAGGAGCTTTGTGATCAGGGCTTGTGTGCTGTTATTGGCTGTTGTCTTAGTCATTGTAGAGGAAGGGCCAGGCACAGAGACTCAGTGCCTCTGTGTGACAAACAGCACTATGGCAGGTGTTTGCTCACTGCGACTCTGAGCCTGCAGGCCAGGAAGAGGATGGTCCTGGCTCAGTTTTTCACATGAAACAATTTACTCAAAGTAAGACAGCAAGTTAGGTAATCAAGCTGAAACTTGAACTCAGATCTGAGGCCAGCTTTCCTGAAAAGCTGAGCTATGTGTAGTTCCTCTCTTCTCCCGCAACTCCCCCCACCAGCCCCCCCCCCACCCTGTGCAGTATCATCCCTCCTGTGGGCCATGCCTAATCTAGCATAAATTTCAGACGCAGCTAATTCTTCCTGCTGGACAGGCCATAAGTAAGATGCATCATAATTAGCTCTGTCTGATTGCCCTCCTGTTGTCCTGAGCTGTAGCCCCTAATTGTATGGGAGTTGGGGTTTCTCTATGGTGAGTTTTATCATTTTGACAGTTTGCTAATAAAAGGTCACCACAGGTACAGAGCACTCTGATTTACATATGGCAAGTGAAGGAGGATTATGGGAAGTCAGCGGCTAAGGTAGGCCTGGGCATTTGTTGCTATTGACACACATGCTGGGACTCCATAATTGACAAGAAATACTATTATTAAGCAGGTCTGTTGAGATAATTAGCACTCAGGGTTGCATTTTTAATCGGACTTGAGTCAGATAATTTATCACAGCAGTAGCAAGCTGTCAGGGTCACACAATAAATACTCATTAAGGCTGAATGAAGATTAACTGTGGGCTGAAAGAAAATTAGGCCAAGTAGTAACATTTGATTTCAATATTTACAGTACTAATTTAGACTGATATTGGCAAAAAGATCAGATCCTCAAATGGAGCTCATTTGTGAAGGAGAGAGGGGGGCGGGGGGCTGTTAAGATTGTTAAGATGCCTGGGTAGGGCCTTCCTAAAGCTTAAAGCCATGTTTCCAGATGATTGCCAAAAATATTCATAGTGAAAGGCTCATTTGGTGCTGTGTTCTCACACAGTATTGTCTCTGCATTAACAAAATGAAGCAGGCTCCAAGCAGGAAGAGCATGCATCTTGAAGGCATGCCTAATTTGTTAGCATTAGTTAGATACTGCACTTTTAATTTAATGCAACTCACTTGTCTTTGGTTCATACATGGGCAGTTTATAGCACTTCAAGTTAATTAAAAACACCTACCATTAAAACATGCACCATCCTTAAAGCAAAAAGGAAGTCATTTCAGGCCACTATATTACCAGGCAAGACATTTATGTACTTGCTTATAATTTACAGTATAGTGAAGATTGGGAACCAAATGAGAACATTAGTATTTATGAATACAGTAAATTCTGTTGACAAAACCAGCGTAAAAGGTCAGAGACAGAATCCACAGTAAATGTGCAGTTTGTTTTATCAGACTGAGAGGCTTAGATTTGAATAGTAAATTAGTTTCAAGGGCTGCTGCATTGGTATAAAACCCTCCTGAAAACCCAGGACCCCTCCTGTGTCCACCCAGGCACCCAAATAACCACCCCAGCTCCAGCAGACAGTGACTCTCAGGGGCTGCCTTTGGCTCACACTGCTGCTTTTGCCTGGAACAATTTACAGCAGCTCACCATCCTCAGCAGAGAGATCTGTTAAAGCCTAATTGTGCTGTGCTCGATGAGGCTTCTCCTAAGACACTGCCCCCCTCTCTGCCCCCTGCTCCAGTGTGTGTGTGTGTGTGTGTGTGTGTGTGTGTGTGTGTGTGTGTGTGTGTGTGTGTTGCTGAGCTGGGGGTAAAGGTGGAGGAGCACAGCTGAATGTTCACTGATGAGCAGCAAGAGTCTGACAGTAGGGGAGGCCATGACAGCACCCTCCCTACAGCCCATGATGCTGTGAGGTACCTGAGGGCCTTTGCAGCCTTGCATAGCTATGGGCAAATGGTGTGTGTGGCCTTTCTCACAAGCCCTTCCACAGGGCCCAGAAATGAACATGAGGAGGCTGCTGTGTGTGGCCTTGCTTTGAATGGCATGGCAGAGCTGAGGCAGCATCTGTAGGGATGAGGTACGTGGGGGCCACATGGCAGGAGCCAGGTTCCCATCTTCCAAGGAAGCCAGTGACTGTACTGCGCTGTATGATGCCCTCAGACCCTCTGCAGCTGGGCCACTCTGAACCACCGTTGGAAAGTGTTCCACGCAGAGGGAAAGCGCTGGCAATGTTGATGCCTTCTCTACAGGCTGTGCAGACCCGGATCACAACCTCAGGAGGGTGGGAGCCTGCCAGTGAGTAGGTATCCTGGAAGCCTGTCTTCAGTAGTTGGTATCATGCTACTTCTGGTGGCATTTGCCCTGGGGCCTTGGCTCCTCCCACCCCTGAAAGACTCTGGTTACACCTTACATAAAGTAGACAGCAAGTGCTCCAAATTGCTTGGAAATGGATATGGGAAAGAAAATGAACTAAGGTTGTGGGTGACTGGCTGGCAGGACAGCCATTTTCAGGGACAGGCAGAGACCTTTTCTTCAGAACCATGGGTGTCTCACTTTTCGTGATACTCTTGGAGTTAGTCCTGAAGGATGAAATAAGAATCCTGGTCTCCCCTGAAAAGCATGGGACCTTCTCCCTTCCTCAGCCCCAGGGCTGTTTCCTCACAGGCAGTCTCTTTCCCACCTTCCTTGTTCCTACCACACTGGCTTGTTTCCCTGTCAGTTTACCCTTGCTAAGCCAGGTAGACTCACTGTGTTCTTCCAGGAACCCCTCCAGCAATGAGTGCCTATTAACCAGATGGCTCCGGGCCCCAGACCCAGGGCCTAGTTAATTGTAGTGTTTTGTTGATGTGTCTTGGAGCATCAGCCTAGCCAGCCAACCCTGGGCCCTAAAATGGAGGAGCGTGGGGAGGTACTCCTGCCTCTGTTTTCTCAGGAAGCAGTTGGGATACTGGGAAGAGTTAGGGGAGCAAATGTAAGAACCACTCTGAAAAAAGGTAGAGATTGGTATTTTGGGTTATGTTACAAACTTAGTAAAGGTAACAACATAACCTTTAACCACAGTTTGTTGAATACTTGCTCTCAAGAGGCCAGAGTTTGGAAGCACTTAGCATTGTGTCAGTTCATGTGACAGCTTTAAAAAAAACTTTACATGGCTTTCTTAAACCTACTTTCCAGATGGGATAACTGAGGCACAGAGAATGGGGCAAATCACCAGAGAGAACTGAAGCTGAGATTAGTGTGCTCCGGATCTCCTTGGAAATTATTGCAAGGAGCTAGTGACAGGGACACAGGGTTTTCTGTTTGTTTGCTTTTTCTTTTTCCCTTTTTTGTTTTCAGAACTTAACATAAACCCAGCTGTCTTGTTGCTTTGGGTCTGGGCTTTTTTAAGGAGAAGTCAGGTGTTGGAAGGCTAAGGACAAAAGTATAGCCTGCCAAGTGTACCATGAAGGTTCCCAAAGAGAAAGGACCCCAGTGGTGTTCAGCAGAGGACAGCCCCTCCTTCCTGTGGTGAGGTGTGGAAGAAAGCCCTTAGGCTAAAGAGGCTGGGCAGATGGAACCGAGGAACTGGGTCTGGAAATTTTGTGATAAGAAAAAACCAGAAAGCCTGGAAGTAACCAAGTGTGCCAGCTGACTGGTGCTGTGCGCTGAGTGTAAGCTGAGGTGGACTGCTCTGGGCTGACCCCCAAAAAGGTGTCCATTATTTGTAGCTGTGTTTAAGGAGAAAATAAAAGTTCATTTTAGTCGATGAAGAAATATCCAAAATTTTCCACTCCAGAAATTTCCCAGTGACTGGCAGTGGACGGAATGAGATCATGAGGGGTTTGTTTTGTTCGCTTTGTTTTTCATTATCTTGGGGTACTGCAGATGAACCACGGGGCCCAGCGCAGGCTGAGCAGGCACTCAGCAACACCCTGGCTCCCAGCTTCCCCTGTGTACATAAGTCTACAGTGTTCTCTCATCAGAGCAAGATCTATTCTTTTCAAGTTCCAAGGAAATAAAGAGGAAAGTTATAATGCATGGTCCTGCCTAGCCAGTGTCTGAGAGTCCCCAATGAGAGAGAGAGCTTTTCCGTACCATATTCAGTCTCGTGTTAAAACAAGAGAGAACACTGATTGCTTGATCTGCCGCCCCCTTGTTTATGAGCAATAAATGTCCTTTACAGATTTTTGTGTATTTTCAAGTCAAATTTTTTCCAGATTAGTATCTATTCTCTTGAACTGGAATACAAGGATGTCCTGGGTGCAACCCAGAGCAAAAATCAAACAATACTAACGTGCTTTATCAAGTGACCATGCTGTGCCCCCTTTGATCAATTTGATAACCTAATGGGCAGGATGGGTATTGGTCCTGAGGGTTTTGTCTGAGATAGAGCATTCACAAAGCTAGTGTGTGGAGCAGGTCAAGCTTGTCTTAGCACTGTGGATCCCGTATGTGCCACTAATCTTACCTGCTTCCCCTGGGAGAGAGTGGTTTGTGTATGAGAGCATCCTTCCCAGTGCAACCTCTCTGGTCTCTGAGAGGGAAAGCTAAGGAGGTAGACTTCTGCAGTCCTAGTTGACACTGAGCTATGGGAGCACAAGAAGACAGCCAGCAGCATAGACAAAGAATATGGTGAAGATTAGGCAGAAATAAAATGGTCATCTGGGGAACAGATAGAAAGGGCTGATGATAAAGCTAGAAACCCCAGACACGTGTAACCTGCTGGCTGAGGGGATGCTTGAACTTGGGGTTAGCAAGCATCTCTGTGTTGTCAATATTTCCTATGATTAAAGCAAGAACTAGAGTGAAAATGTATGGAGCTCATTCTACAGGGGATAATAGGCAGGGGTTTTAATGACAGCAAATAAATCAGAACATGTAAGTAGAAAGGCTGGTCTTAGGAGATGTCTCATGCCACCCACAGACAGGATCAGTAGGTAGTCCAGAGAGAAAGCAATCCAGTCCTGAGCCTCCATCAGCATCGGCTGTCAGCTTGCAGCACAAGTTAATAAATAGACCCAGTATATGAACTTATCCATAGTCATTCACAAACACGTTATCCCTGAGAATGTGTTAGAGACATCAAACAGTGTACGGGTGTGTGCGAAGCGTCTCTTAGGCCAGGAATGAAAACTGCAGGACTGTGGGGAGCAGCCAGGCAGGATTCTGTTTTTAAAGATTTGTTTATGAGGGGTATATGTGCCTTGTCCGCATGTCTATATTTATACCTTGTTTATACCTGGTACCCACAGAGGCCCCAAAATGCCCTCATACCCTCTGGAATGGGTCACTGGCCGTTGCCACTGTCTAATTTTTTGTCATCATTTCTCAATGTTAGTTTCCAACTTCCCCAAACCCAGGGAACTGCTAATCCATGGTCTGTCTTATAGACTTGCCTACACTGAGCAGTTCCCATAACTAGAATAAAAAATGGACGACTGTATCTGGCCATTTTCAGAGCATGATGCTTTCGAGGTTCATCTGTATTATAACAGAGCATCTTGTTTCCCTGTCGAATAGTGCCCAGTGTGGGTGCCCAGTGTGGGTGCCCAGTGTGGGTGCCCAGTGTGGGTGCCCAGTGTGGGTGCCCAGTGTGGGTGCCCAGTGTGGGTGCCCAGTGTGGGTGCCCAGTGTGGGTGCCCAGTGTGGGTGCCCAGTGTGGGTGCCCAGTGTGGGTGCCCAGTGTGGACGTGCTGTATTTCCCTTATCTACTCATCAGCTGGAGTGCAGTTCCATTTGGAGGATCTTCACACTGTCTTCCAAAAGAGCTGCTCCACTTTACATTCCCAAGAACAGTTTGTGAGGAGTCCAGTTTCTTCATAGCCTTGCCAACACTTATTGCTGTCTGGCTGATCACAGCCGTTCCCACGGGTCCAAAGCAGAATCCCCTGTGACTTAAACTTGCATTTCCCTAATGACCAATGAGGCTGAGCAACCATCCAATGCTCACTGGCCATTTGTCGTACGTAGTCTTCGAGGATATCTCTGTCTAACTGCTGTTTTTCTGCTGTTTAATTGGGTTATCTGCCCTTCTACAGTTGAACTTTAAAATTCTTTATTGCTCTGTACACAGACCTTACCAGATACATGCTCTGCATATGTTCCTTGCCTTCCTGAGGGCTTCCTGCACTGATGGTGTCATTTATACTGGAGTCTGTTTTTAGTATGGGTTTGTTAATGGTTTAGTATGGCGCTTCCTCCTCCCCCTCCTCTTCCTCTTCCTCCTCCCCCTCCTCTTCCTCTTCCTCTTCCTCCTCCCCCTCCTCTTCCTCTTCCTCCTCCCCTCCTCTTCCTCTTCCTCTTCCTCCTCCCCTTCCTCTTCCTCTTCCTCCTCCCCCTCCTCTTCCTCTTCCTCCTCTTCCTCCTCCTCCTCTTCTTAGACCTCTTCTGCTTTTGTCTGACCCACAGCCCTGTGTCCCTTCTGTGGTTTCACACCCTCAGGTCTTAGATTTCAGGCTGATAGCCTATATATTTAATTTATTTAAATGAATTTTGAACTGTACAAAATGATTGTTTCTGTAAAATGGATTTTTTCCCTAGATGGCATATGTGAGCAGAATATGACTCCAGAGTCTACATCAAGTGTTTCATCTGGAAAACTACATTTATCTTAGCAGTCCAAATGAACTGTATTTAGAGTCTATCTATATATGGTATGTGTGTGCAACATGGAAACTCCTTACTGTTGTTTTCAATGCTATTGAAATGCCCCCTTAGGTGACACTACAGCATTTGCTTGCTTGTCTGCCTGCCTGCCTGCCTGCCTGCCTGCCTCCCTCCCTCCCTCCCTCCCTCCCTCCCTCCCTCCCTCCCTCCCTCCCTCCCTTCCTTCCTTCCTTCCTTCCTTCTGCTTTCCTTAAGTTAGAAGGTTTACATCCTATTTTGGTAAGTCAATATAATTTACTAGAAGAAATAATTACAGCAGCATAGAAAATTCAAATATCTCATTTAAGCAACATAAACTCTTAGCCAAGTCCTTATCCCCCGACGGGTCTTCCTGTGTGACACAGTGAATGCACACACACAGTTGTGCTGCTGGGCGACTGGCATGTGTGCCTCACCACTGTGGACCTTGCCAGCTTCTGAGGAGGCTGCTGGACTGACAAGGGCCCACGTGGGACCAATGATGGTTTCCAGCTCAGCCCTTTCAACTTGTATGAGGCTAATTAAAAAGTAGAACTTTCAAGTGGTCAACTTTCTCAAGAGAAATGCATTCCTTGTCTTGGCTGTTTGCAAAATACTTCTTCTTGGAGGGAACCTGTATGATTTTTATATTGAATTTCCTGCATTGTTTCCTTTGTGCCAGCTCACAGTGTGGGGTGTTAGGAAGTGTGTGCCCCCACCCCCTTTTTAACCACTTAGAAAATTCCCAGGAAGGTTTTTTCCACTCCAACTGCCTTCCCATTATGTTCTGCAGTCAGCCAAGCTTTCGGACTCTGCAGGTAGCCCACATGGTGTGTGTGTCTGTGTGAGAAAGCTCCCCTGATGTGGACAAGATGTCGGTTGTAATATGAAGCCAACATCTTGTCCACAAGTGAACAGAAACATCACAGCCCTGAGTCCGTGAGGAGTATTTAGACAAACAGAGCCTGCTGAAGTGACTCTGTTGCTGTAAATGAAATGGAAAGACTATTCATACTTTTTCCTAAAAAGAGAACATCAAATTTATGTGGAATGTGTTTTGTTGTGTGTGCATGCGTGTGTGTGTGTGTGTGTGTGTGTGTGTGTGTGTGTGTGTGTGTGTGTAAGCTGAAGAGTCACAAAGGAGGCTCGAAAGGGATTTAGTGGTATATGTGCTGATGTAGAAGCAGCCTGCTGGTCTCTGGAGTTGACTTCGGCCACGCCTCACCTTTTCCATATGAAGTCTGGTGATGTCTGGTGGTGTCTGTTTCTTTATGTTTACTAGCTGTCTGCCAGCTACTGGTTGTCCCTGCTGTTGCATCCTGTGTTTGCATTCATAATTATGCTGGGGCAGGCAAGGATATGACTCAGTGACTGTGTTTGCCTGGGTGTACAGGGCCTAACCACCCCTAGTACAAGAGGAAAATCATGTGTATAACATACCTGTGCAGAGTGCACGCTAAATACCATCTTTCTTTCAGGCCCCACCCACCAATCTTAGAGAATTATTTTAAAAAGATAGACACAAAGGAAGGAATGAGGGACGGATGGTGGTGGGAGGGAAGGAGGGGTGGAGGGAGGGAAGAAGAAAAAGCACATAGTCCTCTTAGTTTATTTTACTTAGAACATTCAGGAACACATATAAAGACAGATCATAAGAATGAGAAATTATATATATGTAGTGCAAATAAAATTAAAATTTCAAAACTGGAGTATTTGAAGGGAATATGTACTAGTTTTCTGTACAGACGTCTGCTTTTAACTGAGTTTGGTTCTATATTGCTCCCTCCTCCATATGAATGCTAAGGCCAAGATTCCAGCCCAGCACACGTCTCACTGAGGGGTCCAGAGCCAGTCCTCAGTTGGTTCGGTCATGTCGTGGGAATGAATCGTTTTCACAGCTCTTGGAACAGACACACAGGAAGAGAGCAGAGGTCCGTCGTTTGATATGCTGCTGAGCCGACAGCTTTTTAACTGAGTGTCTTCAGAGCATCAGTATAACCTTCAGACAGCCGCCACCACACAGCGCAGCCCAGGTGTGATATGGGAGAAGGACGGGGCAGATGGCAGAGTGGAGGCTGCATTGTTGCGAAGGTGGCTGCCAGTCCCTTTTCTGTTTCTTTTTTTTAACCATCTTAAAATGGAAGTGTGGCTTTCTCTTGGCTCGTTGACCATGCATCAGACTTTGGTTTCTGCCTGGGAATTTACTTACTGGCCCCATGCCCACAGCACTGGGAAGGACCCTTCATTAGGCACTGGGAACCATACCCAGAATGCACTGCTAACTCACAAGTAGCCTTGTGCAGAGTTTGAATGGCAGAACCATAGAATGCTAAGCCAATAAAAATGCCATTCTTCTACTTTTTTTATTTCCAATTCATGTGCTGAGTTCCAGTGTCCATCTGTAAAGTGTAGGTGGGAAACAGTATGTTTTCCATAGATACAGTGTTACACATCATGACAAACACCAGAGACCTGCCTCTCTCAGTAGTGTAGGTGGGAAGCTGTTGTATGGGACAGATACTCAGAAGAATAAAGTGGAGTGAACAAGTGTTAGGAAAATGAACACAAGTGGTATATTGTCTGTTATGTTTGATAGCTTGATGGTGTAAAAACATCATAATTAGAGAGACTGGGGAGATGGGGTGTGGTGGGGATGCAATTCAGACATAGAGAAGCATGTACAAAGCCTTGTTCGATTTCTAGCACTGGGGGAGGGAGGGAGGGAGGGAGGGAGGGAGGGAGGGAGGGAGGGAGGGAGGGAGGGAAGGAGGAAAAATACATTGAAGCATTTATGGAAGTTCTAGATATTAAATTCTAGAAACATTAAGGAAGGGGGACAGCTGGTGTGACTGCACAGTGCTTAGTGGAACTTCCCACTAAGTCTTGGCTCCTGAGTTTGATCCCTGAACCCACATAGTAGAAATAGAGGCCTGATTCTTGCAAAGTTGTCCTCTGACTATCACATATGCCCAAAATAATTAAATGTAAACTAAATTTTGAAAAGGAATATCAAAGAAAAGAAGGAGTAGAAGGTTCTTTTGCATAGCGGAGAGGGGAAGCAAGAAGAAAGGCATGGAACAGATCAAGACAGGCTCCTGAGAAAACTACCAGCCTCAGTAACGACTGCAGCATTCCTAAAAGGGCTCAAAGACCCTCACAGCATTCACCTTCCTTTCATTCTAATGCTGGTATGGAAGCTTCTGAAGCAGCTGTGTGTGAAAAGCACAGTATTTTGAACTTAGGAAAAACATGCATCGGATGTTCTGCACATCTGCTTCTTGAGCTGGGCCTCACTCGCTCTAGGAGGGATCGTAGTCACTGCAGGAGGAATTGTGCCTCAGCAGATTTGGAAGTTAGACTGGCCCAGGTTTGAATCCCACATCATTGAGGAGCCAGGCTGACACCTTGTGAGTCCAGATTTCTTTACTGGGAAGTAGAAACACCAAGTCCACGATTGTGTCTCCCCTGGAAACATCTGTAATATGCCTCCTGCTGTCTGCAGTATCCTTCCTCAGTGAGCGACAGCACTCCTCAGCAGGTCTTCTTCCTTCTGGATCAGAGCCACGCATGCCTTTCATGTTAGTAGAGGATAGCAAAACCATCATCAGAATAAAATTCTTTAATGTGTGTAAGTGTGTAAACTTCAAAGCCAGAAGAGCATTTTCACAGGCTCATCCCCACACAGTGAGGCGGCTCCCAATCCAGCTAGGATCTGCAGAGCAAGGGAGGCCGCTTTGAACACAGCTTCTCCAGCTCATTTTCACATCTTGAAAGACTTCATTTCTGTTGTTGCTCTGGACTTAGTTCTAGCTGAGTTGTTTGAGGATGAATTTGCAATAAATGCAGACATATTAAAATGGCTTAGTATAAATCACGCATAGAACCCCCTTCCAAGTCATTTTAAAGTTTCTACTTTGTGTTGAGAATCCAATTTAATCTCATTTCCAGCTGAATGAGAATGTAAGCTGTGCTCACCCATAGCTGGATTATAGCTTCTGTGCCGCTGCCCCTTGGTGGTCTTTTTAAAACACTGTGCTGTGCTTTGGGACATCTATCTAAGCATACTGTACTCAGCTCCCTTGGCCTAGAGCTAAGATTATGCTGTGTTGACCACTGTTCAGTTATATGGCCTGATGCTCTCCCTGTCCCCTGCACTGCTCTACTCACATCCGTGTTCAAGAACAACGGGAGGAGATCCCTTAGGAACTCAGTGCCTTCGTGCCCTCTCTACAGGTGATGTCCTTGCTCTCAAATCTCACTCACTCTTTCTCACTGTTCATTTATCAGACTGGGAGCTCCTTGTTCACCTTCCCTGTTCTTTCACCTCCCTATGACAACAACAATAAATAATAATAATTATAATGCATTCATACACACACACTACATTCATACATACATACACATGTACACACACACATACACGTACACACACACATGCACACACACGCACACACAGGTCTGGAAACACACACACACAGGTCTGGAAAGATGGTTTAGTCATTAAGAGCAATTGTTGCTCTTCCAGAGGACCTGGATTTGGTTCCCAGGACCCCCATGGTGGCTCACAATCATCTGTAACTCTAGTTCCAGGAAATCTTATGCCTTCTTCTGACCTCCATGGGCACCAAGTATACCTGTGGGACACACGCATACGTACAAGCAGAACTCTCATACACATAAAATAAATAAATCTAAATAATGTTAACTGTATAAGAAGCCTGCCCTGTGAGTGTGTGGGATGAGAATCTGCTCAGGATTCAGCTCTGGTGGGTCAAGGAACTCTCCTGAGTCCTTTCCGGAAGTCACACCATATGCACTGCTGTGTGCAGACATGCATATGCTGCGTGACAGGATCCCCAGTCTCCATGCACAGCTCCTTCTCATTATGGCACCACATTGTTTTTCTTTTTAGCAATACAAATCTTGAAGAATGGTTTCATAATTTGGCAATTTGGTTCCTTGAGGACTGGCACACTGAGACTTGGGAGCAAATCTGGCTGTTAGCCCATGTTTGTAAAGAATTTTATTAGTGACCATTGTGACAGCATATTTACTGAATGTCTGTGGTCACTTCCACACTGTTTCAGCAGAGGGAAGTCATTCTAAGAGAGAGTCTTTGACCCACAAAGCTTAAAATACCTTCTGACCCTTTGTGGAAGGCATGGCCAAGTCTAGTTTGCTATCTAGTCTCACTGCAGGGATCATCGTGAAACACTGTAACACACTGAAAAGTTCTCTTTGACACCGGCATACTGAGGGCTTTCTAGAAAAGGAAGCTGGACTCCTCTGGGCTGATATGCAGTCTGTAAAGAAGTAACTAATACCTTCTTTGATCTTCTGAGAGCAAGGCACCCTTGGGAAAACCTCCAGTTACAATCAAACACAGCATGAAGTGCTCAAATGTTGGCTGGAGAGGAAGCCAGTGCCTGCTTCTAGCACTGTGGTTGTACTTCGTGTTCTTTATTCAATACTTAGCTTTTCCTCAGAGAAAAATCTACTGTCTGTTTATGGGGGAATTTTGTTGAAATATTTGTGTTCTGGTGATATAACAGGAACACTTTTGTTGTAAAGGAATAAACAAATAAACGTAGAAGTAGATTATATGAATATTTTCTTGGTGGCAGAGCAAACATCTGTAAGTTATTTTGAAGTCATCTGAGCCATTTCTCTTATTAAAGTGTTTGGTGGGCGGTGGTGGGTATGGGCCTTTCACTGCAGCACTTGGGAGGCAGAGGCAGGTGAATCTCTGTTGAGTACAAGCCCAGCCTAGCCTACAGATGAAGTTCAAGGACAACCAGGGGAGGAACTCTGTCTTGAACAATCATACATAAATAAATAAACAAACAAACAAACAAATCTTCCATCTTTTTAATATATCTAAAAGCTCACAGAATTATCAGATAGTGAGCAAAAATGTTGTATGGCCACTTTTGATTTGCTGTCAATGCACTGCTTACATTAATTAACATCACTGTGACCACTTGTAATTGTTCTCTTTGGAAGAAGAAGATAATGTTAGAATACTCCAGAGACACTGCCCGGGGGAAGGTGGTCAGACTTTCAATAGCATTTTCTCACCTTGTGCTCCATAACATTCCTAATTCCTGTTCTCTTGCTGTGAGGAGACACCATGACCTAGGAAACTTGGAGAGGATAGAGTTTCTTGGGGCCTACAGTTTCAGAGGGTGTACTCAGGCCATCATGGTGGAGGCATAGCAGCACTACAGCAGCGGCTGAGAGCTCACATCCTGATCCATAGGCAGGAGGCAGAGTGTGGGACACTGGGAATTATATGAGTCTCTTGAAACCTCAAAGCCTACCACAGTGATACACCTCCTCCAAGAAGGCTACACCTCCTAGTCCTTCCTTTCCAAACAGTTCCAGCAACTGGGGACCAAACATTTAAACTTAGGAGCTTGTGGGGGCCATTCTCATTCAGTGACTATTATATATATATATATATATATATATATATATATATATATATATATATATATATATATACACACACACACATATATATATATATCACAAAATAATTATAAAAAATAGTTATAACTATTTTGTTTTAACCAAGAGGTGACATGTCATTATAGAAAATACAAAAGAAAATGGAAAGAACAGAGAGCAGCAGGGTAGTGAAAAGATCTTCTGTAGTCCACCACCTAGACAAACCGCTGTTGGTATTCTAGCTCCTGCCATGTGGATAGTGTGGGCATCGTCAAGGATCGCTGCCTTTTATTTGGTTCGGCTCAACTTGGACACAGCTGTATGCTCACCATGTCCTACACAGATGTAATATGCCTCCATAGATGCAGGATGCCTATGAGAAGCACAGGGAGATTCACCTGCCCACACTTACACAGCTCACACATAAACTCGCTGCGAGGTATTGTCTTCCCCACAAATTTCCATCTCCAGTTAATAAGCTAAAGTGTTGAACACAGTGGCCTCCATGAGATCTGTGATTAGTCCATGACACCGCAGTGCAACCTGCAGTGTGTGCTTTCTTGAAGATTCCAGAATGACCCTTCCTTCCTTCCGGCTGGGGCTCTGGGTCTCCTCCACAGGGTTACAGGACACAGTGGCTGGCCTGCTGGGCACCAGAGTTTCCAGCATGACCATCTTTTCAGCTCCCGCCTCTGCTATGAACCACATACAATGTGCAGACCATGCTGTAGGCTCTTGGGCAGTGTCTAGCTGTCTGCTAGAGCCATCCTACTCAAAAGCACAGGCTACTGTCTAGGCCATTACATATTGATAAACCCAGCAGCTGAAGGAGTCACTCTTGCCAGTCCTCCCCTGTCACCAACCACCACAAGCTGAAAAGTGGTTGAGTGGGAGTGGAGCCCATGTCCTTCAGAGCCTGCTGAGTTAGGAAAGGACAAAGATAAGCTTTTCACAGCTCTGCTCTTTGGAGTTAGTAAGGAGACCGAAGATCAGCTGTCATCCGTGTTCTGGAGGGAGAGTCAGTAAGGACCTCACCGGCAGCCAGCTGGCCATGAGGAAACCGAATCAAAATCTGTTAATGAAAGGGTTGGGGATTTAGCTCAGTGGTAGAGCGCTTGCCTAGCAAGTGCAAGGCTCTGGGTTCGGTCCCCAGCTCCGGAAAAAAAAGAAAAGGGAAAAAGAAAAAGAAGAAAAAAAATCTGTTAATGCAATGTGATTCAAAATTCCTGTGAGAGTAAGAATAACAAAGCTGCACCTCAGTAAAGCTCATCCAGTGTGTTTCCCTCTACAGTAGGCGTAAGCTGCGATGCCTGGGGACGCTCTACCTCGCGGTATTTAGCAGTCTCAAACGTACCAGAGAACGCTGGCCACAGACTGGTGTCTAACTGGAACCAGATAGGCCAGCCAGACTTTCCAAAGCGACGAGGAGGAAATAAATCCCATTATTTAAAATAATCTGTGCATTTTAAGTACAGCAATTACATGCTACTTGGCACAATTCAGTTTGAGTCTATGTCACGTCTAAGTAAATACGTAACTAAACAAACACAAATGAACTTCTCAGACAATGCACCAGAATGTTGATGCAAATTGCTGTGTGACCTCAGGCTGCAGGCAGACCCAGAAGGTTCTGTTACTGTTTTATTCTAGCAAGAGTATATCACAGGAGATGTTTTCATTGTGGGATTCCTTGAAAATGGGTTTGAGGGAAAGAAAATCTCACTTCCAGAATTGGATCTGACTAGTATCTGGCTCAGTATCCTAGGAAACTGAGAGCTGAGAGCCACTCACCTGCACGCTGTTCCCAGTTCCACCGTGATGAAGGAGTCCTATGTGGAGCTTCTTGCTATCATTGTGGGGTGCGGGTGGATTCAGGTGTTCTCATGAGGATCCAGCACTTGTAACATCCTAGACGGAAGCTAGCACCTTAGTTCTACAGGTGCAGAACACTGAGGCGTAAGCCTGTTAAACTTGTCCGCGGTCACACAGAGAGTGATAAATGGCCAAGCTGGTGTTTAGAAGACAACAGTCTGGTTCCAGGTGGATCCCCTTAGACATGCAGTTAAAAGGCCTTCCCAGAAGTGACTGGTTCTTTGTACATGTCAGTAGTAAACATAGAAAGAACTTCTGTGGAGACATTGGAACACACAACTCCACAGAGGCTTTTCACATGATCAGAACAGTGTGGCAGCCTCTGCCCCTAGGAATTGTGGGAAACTGGAAAGGGTAATGAATCACCCTTGTGCACTAGAAACAGCTACACTGTGGAGGAGTGGCATGTCGGGGACATAAGGCCCCTAGTTGTTCTCTTGTTCCTGTCTCCTTGGCTTCTGAAAGACTTTAGCTGAACCAACTGAACAGAAAACTGCCCACCTTTTTGCCTCTTGCAGCAACAAAAGTATTCCAAAATGGGGCTCTCCCGGGGGGAGCCTTCCTATCCCTCTGAGAACCTACAGTAATATGGACTTAATTGTGGGATACTGAGCAGCAAGTCAGATGTTCCTATAGAAAGGATGCATTCTCCTGCCTCAAAACCCTATCTCTGCCGCCTCCTGACACTAAGCTTGAATCTCAAATTCCCTAGGATCCAGTCCCATAATTACACTGGGAAGGATGCCAGGCTGACAGGATGCTTGAACTGCTTGTCCCAAGAGCATCCGTCCTCTTAGCCATGTACTACCCTATCCTTCAGTATCCTCGTCTGTAAAATGAACCTCCCAATGCTTTTTCTATACGAACACTACTAACCTAATAGTATACATCATGGGGTCTTCATCTGCATTGACAAATTCTCTGTGGAATGTGTGATATTTGCAACAATGAATGAGATGTCAGATGACAGAATACTGAGCTTGTGGTCTTGATATGGTGACGTCTCTTAGTTTTTCTAACTTGTGGGGCCTGCATAGCCTTATCAGAAAGTCAGCTAGCTACCTTCTTACTATGCTCAGCCAGAAAGGGGAGTGAGCAGCCAGACCCTGAGTGGCTGTTTTGCCATCTCTCTTACAATGTTCAGGTAAAGGTACAGCCAAGGATTAGAAACCACGAGGCTGGCCTTGCAGCTCTGCTCATGCCCCACTGCGATGGAGCTCATGTAGGACTGTGGTCCCAGCCTTATATGTGATAACGCTGTGAGCTGTCATCCTCCAGATCCCCAGTGCTGCGTGTAAGCTGACACCAAGGAGTCCTAATGCATCCAGACTGTTTCCAGACAAGCTTTTCTTGAGCAAGTGGTGAGTGACATCGATCCCTTTTTGAGATTCATCACTTGATGCTCAGCAGCCAATGTATGCTGGTTAGACGTTTATCAGTTTAACACAGGCGAAAGTCATCTGCAAAGAAGCAACTTCAGTGAAGAAAATGCTTCCACCTTTCTCTGGCAGCAGCCGTCAGTTGAGCCAAGATGGGTGCATACAAATATGTCCAGGAGCTGTGGAGGAAGAAGCAGTCTGATGTGATAAGCTTTCTTCTGAGGATCCATGGCTAGAAGTACCGCCAGCTCTCTGCACTGCACAGGGCTCCCCGCCCGCCGGGCCTGACAAAGCGAGAAGGCTGGATACAAGGCTAAGCAGGGTTATGTCATTTATAGGATTTGTGTCCACCTTGGTGGTTGCGGTCGCATAGTTCCTAAAGGTGCAGCATACAGCGAGCCTGTCCACCATGGTGTTAAACACCTAGAGTCTGCCTGAAGCCTCCAGTCTGTTGCTGAGGGAAGTCCTGAATTCCTACTGGGTTGGTGGAGACCCTATATGTAAATGTTTTGAGCTTGTCCTCATCGATCCGTTCCATAAAACTATCAGAAGAAATCCTGACACCCAGTGGATCGCCAAGCCAGTCCACGACCACAGGAAGATGCATGGGCTGACATCTGTTGGCCACAGAGCCATAGCCTTAGAAAGGGCCACAAGTTCCACTACACTATTGGTGGCCTGGAGAAGGGGCAATACTCTCCAGCCTCACCATTACGTAATACATGTAATATTTGTAAAATTCATACCCATAGTCAATTTAGGACCAAAAATGCCTCTAAAAGACAGGGACAAGTCTGCATTGCATTTTCTTAACTTGTGATGAGTCGGGGAGGGCCCAGCCCATTGTAGGTAGGACCATCCCTGGGCTGGTGGTCCTGAGTTCTAGGAGGGACTAGAGGGATGTCTCAAGAGCTAAAAGCACTCATTGCTCTTGTTGAAGACTTGGGTTCATTCCCAACACCCACATGGTGGCTCATAACCATCTGTAAATGCAGGTATTGTAGATAGTTCTTCCTCTCACACAGAGCTGCCACCCAAGTGTCTGTCCAGAAGAAGGTACTGTGCCTCCAGTGGCTGGGATAGTTAGGGTCTCCTCTGATGGGAATTCAGCTTACTATCCACAAATAACAGGCACATATGCCAGATACCTACATACAACTGAAAGCCGCTAATCTGTACAGCCTGAGATGTCTACAGGTATACGTCAGTAGTCCTCTCATTGTCTAACGCATCTGTTCCGACAGAGCAGGCGGTTCACTGTGTGAGCACTTGCTGCAGGAGCGTAGCCACCCGAGTTCACATTCACCGCACTCACAAGAAGCGGAGTATAGCTCAGTATATGTTGCCTCTTACAGCATCCCAAGCATTCCAAAATGAAGTTCCCAGCACTGGCAAGAGAAAAAAGGAGACTGAGGCGAGGAGGGTCCCCTGGCTTGCTGGCTGCCAGCCTGTCGCTGAGTTCAGGGAGAGACACTGTCTCAAGGGAATGAGGTGGCAGTGACAGGACACCTGAGATGTGCTCTGGTGGGAGTTTCTGTTCTGATGGGTGTTGAAGTCCACATTTAGCTTCAACTTACTTGGTCTAGGTATGTTTAGCCCTGTAGTTTCTGGTCCAAGGGGCTCTGGGGTTGAATTGCACACCTTACTCTCCAAATTTAATCACAGAAAAGCTCAACCATTTGCCCAAGTTCTTTTAAAGAAAATGTCAACGATGTTTTTAGAGAATAAATTGGCAACATGTTAGAGAAGTGTATCTGGCCACCTCGGATGGCAGCAGTAAAGAGGTTTTTAGTGTGTGCTCTGGCATTTGTCGTTAAGTAGCGTACTTGCTTTGTAGTTAGCCGCCGTCCCGAGGGATGATGTTGTTTCTGACCTAGGCAATTCTGAGGTTATGCTTAGAGGGGAGCTCATCGCTGCTGTGGGAAGTGGGCACCAATGCAGCAGTTTGCAGAGGTTGGCCCAGAAGTGTAGCCACTACATTATTGAATTCATGGAAATGAGAAGCTTTGAATGGTGCCGTGTTTTTAAGATACCTTGGGATGACAGTGAAGTGAAAGAGCATTAACTGCCTTCTTGCCTGCTTCAGTGACAGCATGACATGGCTGTCTAAATACTCATTTGAAAGCACCCCTTTCCTGCCCTCCTGAAGGAAGGTAGTCTGGGCAAATGAACATGTGTGCCTGGGAGCAAATCCTGTTCTCCTAAACTTCTGTGCGAGTCTAAAACTGTCTCTAGCTATGTTCTTGATATAAAGAGAAAGTGTCTATGGCATTTCTGAAATACTTGCCTGACACACAAGGTCTGAAGTTGGCTGCAGACATGTGGGCAGAGTGTGGCCCAAGGCCTATCCTGCCACAACAGAGCCTTTCTGAAGAGGTGAGAGTGGTGGTCAGCCCCACTACTGTCCACCCCACCCAGCAAAAAGGAGGCAAAAATAGTTTACTGTGACCATTGGTGACTTGTAAGTGAATTTTGGATGACACTTCTCCCCAAAATGATCCATTTCTTTCTGCTTCTTCCATTGACCAGGGACTTGCCCATCCCTGCCAGACACGTTACCTTTTATACCTTCCTTGATCTCAGTGCTGAAAACTGGTGCAGGGTTTTCACTGTCGAACCCTAGCCACTGAATCCTGTGACTGTGGCATTAACTTCCTTCCCCGAGCTGAGGATATGCACATATACTAGGCTTAATCCTCATCACCTGTCCCCTGCCCAGGCTGCCAGCAAGCATTGAGGGGCAGCAGGCAGCAGTGGGGGAGGATCATAAATGTGGCGGCAGTGGCGCCAAGCCTGAGCTGTGTTGCCATTCCTCAGCAGCCCACATGTGCTGGGAAGCCGCCATTCCTTCCTGGCAGCCTCAGCCTCCCAGTGGGAGATAAGCTGAGCTAGGGCCTAGTCTGGCAGCCAGATTCCAGCCTGAACAGACAGCATGGGGCTGACTTGGGATGACTGGCATGGGTATGCTGAGCACACCACAGCCAGCAGCTGTCCCCTTCTAACCAGGGCTGTTGACAGGTCCTGCTGAGAGCCCTTGCTCCTGAATTTAACAAATCTGGAGGCTCGACATTTTCATTTTGGGATTTCATTTGGAAGCATCATTTTATTAGAACCAAAATCTCCAATCCATTCTCCTGAAGACATACTGATCTTGTCTATCACACGGAGAATCCTCTGGGTGAAATTGTTGCCAGTCCCCAGGATCCCAGTAAAACTGCAACCTTGCCCTCAGACCCCTGCCTCCTTGGTATCCCTGTAGTCTCTCAAGAAAGTCTGTTAAATGACCACAACACCATGAAAGGATAGTTCAACACAGACTTCTTCGGTCTCATTGTGGACTGCCTGGGTAAGAAACCCTGTGAGATGTCTACCCACCTCTGTGAGTTGGCAAAAGTATGGGTTTTTTCATGATTCAAGAGATTTATAAATGGCCCTACACTGTATAACTTTACTAAAGGGAATATTTGGGCTAATGCTCCACCTTGCAAGTGAATGCTTTTGGCTCATTGACAGAGTGCTTTCTTAGTGTGCCTGAGGCCTAAAGTTCAGTCCCCAGTACTGAAAGGAAAAAAAAATCAATGCTCTTAGCTGTTAAGAAAAATAACTCAGTTCCTTTTAATACTTGTGCTGACTTAAAAATATTTTGAAAGACATGTCTTCAGAGAGGTTCTCAGACTAGCCGTGGTGGCACCCACCTGTAATCCCAGCAGTCTGGAAGGCCTTTAGTTCAAGACCACCTGGGCTATAGTTACAGCAAGAGCTGGAATAAGAAAATAAACAAAAAGGTTATTGATTGTTTGCTGAGAAGCAAGCAGACTCCCCCACAGTGTGGCCTGGGGAATGTCCATTGCTCCAACAGAACCTAGGCCTTCTTCCGTTTCCTTGTCTCTAGATGCTTCCTCATTTTTATCTCTTTAAAGGGGGTTCTTCTGATTTATGTGCGTGTATATAGGTGAGTGTTGTGGCAGATGTGTGCTGGTGCCTCAGAATCCAGAAGGCTTCAGATCCCCTGGAGCTGGAGTTACAGGCAGTTGTGAACTCAGGTCCTCCTCGAGAGCAGTGAATTCTCTCAAACCCAAAGACATCCCTCCAGCCCCAGCGCCATTTTTATCTTTTCAAGTAGCTTTCTTTTGGCAATATTTTATATCAATTCCATCTAAAATGTTTTAAATCAATATAAAACGCCCTGTAAAGATTCATGCTAAGTTCCCTAAAACACTTTAGAAATTCCCTATATTTTCCTAAATTGTCACTTCATTAGAATGAGAACTCAGCTGAGGAAGTCTCAAATGCGCCCTCACAGTTGATTTCTCTTTCTTCTTCTCCCTAACCTGCCCTCCTAAGCCGGGCGGTATGAGTGATAATTTCTGAGTGATCACTCAGAGCCTGTATTCTTCCAGACCTTAAGAACAGTTAGGATGTTGACAATGAAAACAATCAGTTGAAGACAGAAATTTGCGTCCTGAACAAGCCAATAAAGGAGTTTTTCCTAAGATTGGGGGGGGGGTGGATAACCAGTGTCTGGCTGCCCTTAGGAAATAGCCTTCCAGTGAGGTCTGACTCAGTTTTGATCATCTTCCCCTCCACTGCTATTGAATGAAAAGCCACGCTGGCAAGAGGCTGCCAGGCTTGTGACCTGCAGAGGGCGCTAGAATACCGTATTTTCTGAGCCAGTCCTTCCAGAAATAAGGAACTGGGAAACTGTCGAAGGGGGAAGGGGGAAGCCTAAAGCTTCTTAATGCTTCCAGCAGTCACACTGCTTGCAGTCTGGTAAACAGGCTGGGAATTGTGGGCAAGGCCTTTCGCTGCGCTTTGCACTAGTGTAGATCAGAGGACTCTGTCCGGACTCATTACTTTCATAGCCTGGAGCTAGTTCACACAGCAGCAGGAGTCCACCGAAGGGCTTTTAATTAATGAAATTGAAACTGGCGCTTAGAACTGTGGATTAGGAGTAGTCAGGTTTTTTTTGTTTTTTAAGTATTTCAAGTAATTTATAAAGCACTTACATAAATAGAAAGCTTTAAATGCTGATATTCCATAAAAAGTAAATAAAAATATTTTTATGCATTAAGACTTAATTAAGTGGCATGATTTCATGTCACAGATTTAAAACAGGGCAGGTGAGACCTGCCAACATTACTACAGCTGCGTTTTACATGAGGAAAGTAATTAAAATGGTTGTTTATGTCTTTTTCCACTTACAGGTATTTAGACTGCTCTGTATTACACCATATATTTTCCCAGCCATCGTATTATGGCAGTATATCTTAGCAGGCGATACCTTTGTTGTTTGTGGAAAGGTGAGGAGACATTTGTCAGACAAAACAGCTGTGTGTGCCACTGAGGCTGACAAGGACTTCTTCCTGCCAGAGGGGCCTTTTGTCTGTTCACATGCACCTCTTTTTCCCCTCTGAATAAAATTCAATTAATTTTCACAAGAACAGTTTTCCCTTCTATTGTCAGGAAGAAAAACAGAAGGCAAAAACATACTGATCATCTGGACCTCACCCTGTGTGAATGAGTCCTGTTTGAAGCTGCTCTGTTTCTCTTGTTCAGCTAGGAATGTGCTAACCTTACATCAGAGGACCCACCTGTGTGAAGTCGAGTGGCAGTTAGCAATGGGAATAGTGTCCTGACTTCCCACATCAGAGCTAGCCTTCAGTTCTCTGGATAGAACACAGACAGATCTATCACTGTGTACTTATTTACTGCCGTTATTTATGTTAACAGTCACAATGACATTATTACTTGATGAAGTTTTAACGACGTTCATAATTTTGTGCCCCAAGAGGCATCAGTTACCAAGTGAGGCTGAAATCTCAAAATCAAGCTGAGGTCCCAGCACTCTAAAACATTGAGTGTAATGTATAGTACAAGCTTGGTGAGTCCCGGGTGGAGGACAGGGGCATTTGCCATTCCTCCAGCACAATGGGACTTCTTTTCAGGCTTTCAGTCACACCTGTGAGTTGTCCTCTTGCTCGGACTGTGTGAGCAGCAGTTGAGGATTCTGAGGTGCACACAGTTACAGAGGGTGGGGTAGGACAGCCTCCATAGTCATTTAGCAATCAATCACCTATAGGAACAAGGCGCAAATTCTCCTCTGTACCTCTTCCCTAATAGCAGTATAGCAGTTGAGCTATTTCAAGTTGCTTCTGCTTGAGTCAGTCAACAGTATCAACATAGATACAGTTGGACAGCCCGTCACCCTGATCTTCCTTGGTTGTTCGTTCCAGCTGTAGCCTCACCATGCCTGTGCCCTGAGCCTGCAGCCCAGCTCTGTGGCAACACTTTATCTACTAGAAAGCTGTTGTTTCATGGAACACCCTCTATGCACGACAATGTGCCACTCAAGTGCTCGAAACATGATTGCCAGGCTTACTTTTCCACCTACTTTTGAAGAAATTGCATCACTGTTCATTTTTTTAATCATCACCAACTAGAGAATGAGAGAACTTATGTTTTTTATTCCTCACTGAAATTAGCTCCCTAAAATGTCCAACTTCCGTTCCCATTCATAACTCCCAGATCTGAAATATGCCCCCATGTTCAAAAATTGTAATTCTGCTAAATGTAATTTTAAGGCCTGCACCAGTGAGATAGTCTCCTCCCCTAGCATTGAAATTGCTCGCCCGTGTTTCAGCACCACCTCCTTCACTTACAAGCAGCGAGCAGCAGCCTGGAGTTAGCTCTGCAGCTTCAGAATTCCCAGCTCTCTATTTCTCTCTGAGAAAGAGCAGTCTGAGGCAGAGGGCTGGCCAGATGACTTTCCAGGGGCCATGTTTAGACTGTTCTCACTAATGAAACCTGAACCAGGCTCAAGCATTCCTTCTCAGCAATCTGTGCCATTCCTCAGAGCTCACAGCACTTCAGTACAAACCACCAAATTCCATTTTAAATTCCACTGGCTGTTTTCTGCTCCTGAAGTTATCACCACACCGCTGCGAGGCTCCGCTCCTTTAGTTATTGTGGAAAGCTACAATGAATAGGTTAGCGAGAGTCAGTTCATACAGAAACATGGGAATTTGCATTGTTGACAAGAACTGCCACAGCTCCTCTCCATGCCGGGCTGTGGCAAATGTGTCCTCAGACCCCCACCATGCTCTTCTTGCAGCCATGCATGCTGAGAACTATTGGGTTGGGTCAGTGACGCAGTCCACACACGACTGCACGTGGGCAGCTCCATTCCTTAGCCAGCACTCTTCGTAAGCTGCTGACTTCTTCCCTCCTTTGCTGATGATATCGTAGAGGTGCCCAGCACGTGACCTCTGCCCCCCAGAAGTCTCCTGATGCCCTTAGTGAAGGACCGCTAAAAACATAGGAAAGCAGAAGTGACCGAGTGCTGAATTCTGTGTCCTTCTTAGGTTGGAATCAGTGTTCACACAGAGGGAAGTCTCACTGGAGCACTGGGGAAAATAGTTCTTGATCCAGAAAGTAAGCAATTACTGGACTTTCTTGTTATGTAACGAAAAGTGAAGTAAAAAACCTGACCTTCAGACGCATTTGCCAATATTGCCGGAGCAAATAGTCCCTAGATCTCAATGACAAGCATTTGGTGACTGTTCTTTTTGAACCCCAGACCTCATTTGAAGATGTCCTACTCATTATAGCCACTCAAGAACCTTGTCTGTGCCTGCAGTGGTAGCACATGTCCTTAAACCCAGCACTTGGAAGGTAGAAGCAAACAGATCTCTGTGAGTTCAAGGCCAGGCTGGTCCACAGGGCTAGTTCTAGGACAGCCAAAGTTACACAGAGAAGCCCAGTCTCAAAAAACAAAAAACAAAAACCTAACCTAACCAAACCAATAAACAAAAAAACTAACAACAATAACAAAACTTTGCCAGTTAGACCCATGTTCTTTTTTTTTTTTTTTTTTTTTTTTTTGGTTCTTTTTTTTCGGAGCTGGGGACCGAACCCAGGGCCTTGCGCTTCCTAGGTAAGCGCTCTACCACTGAGCTAAATCCCCAGCCCCTAGACCCATGTTCTAAACCCATTCAGGAAGAATCACTGTTAGCATGTGTATGTCATTTTTCAAATCAAGCCATATCCCGAAACTAATCTCAAGGAGAATGAAGATGTGCTGATCTATCAGGTGCCGAGAAAATAGAGAGCAAGAAACATGGGCAGTAGCACCAGGGCCTGTCCCCACTGCCTGTGAAGTCTTAAGGAAGGGTAAAATGCTGGAATATCATTTTAGAGAAAAAAGCTTATACTCTGGCAGTCATGACCAAAAGGTCCTACTGTGTGGACATCCTAAAACAGTCTTCTCAGCTTCCAGTTCTGCTTAGAAGACACCTTTGGGCTTCCCACCAACGAGTGCCCAGTGTCTTAGTGAAATGTCTGCAACGAGCTGCTTTGTTAATTGCATTGCTAGTTTCCATCCTGAACTCTTCTGTCCTTGAATGCTCTGAAGGCCCTGTGTTCAGGCCCCAAATCTTGAATAATCTGAACTCATTGGTACCCACACCACTCTTTATCCAACGTTCTTCAGGTAATAAATCTGTATTGATGTAGTTGTTGTAGCTAATGCATCCTAGCTTTGAGCCAAAATTGCCTCCTTCCCCTTGCTTTGCTTGCCATGAGATGTGGGAGGTGCTGTCCTGTGGAGACAGAGTCTCAGGTCAGTGCTCACCTGTTGTGAAGACCTCCTTTGTCTGTACAAGTTGGGTTGTTTTGTTTTGTTTTGTTTTGGCTCGTTGCTTTTCCACCCCTATGCAATTCACTGTCAAAGTGTTTAGGTGAAAGTATTCTTTGCTAGAAAGGCCTCCAGATTCAGAAAGAGCATTTAAAAGACTCAAGTTTCTTGTCTGGGCCCCAACACATGAAGTCTAGCACTTCCCTGCCTTCCTTGGGGGTGTAGATGGCTGGAATAAGACAGCTTCCTTACTACTATAAGTCCCTCCCCACCCTCCATCTGCAGGCGTGCCTAGAACAGATGCAGCATGTGACGAGATGCCGCCTTGCAGAGCACTGACACGCACTGACACGCTCGGTATAGAAGTGAGCATTCTGGAGGAGCAGAGGAGCCTGAAGATCTGGAGGAAACCATTCAAATGCACCAAACCCTTAGCATGTTTTAAAAGACGGCATATAAAACACAAAAGGTCCCCTGTGCCTGACCTAAAATTCATAATCCCCTCCCCTCAACCCCCACCCCACACAAAAGCCGTTCTCAGGGTCCATCCCAGTCATTAGTGAGGGTCTTTTTGCTTCCTAGGATTACATTGGCTGTAATCCCCCCACCCAGTGCAGCTGCCTGGGGCACATCTCACTCTATCATCCCTCGCACCCTAACTTCCCTTGGTTTATTTTAACTCCATCCTTTGGAACCTGATCATCTCTGCTCAGTTAGTTTGGTTTTGATGTTTTGTTTTCTGTCAGATTCTCAAGATTAGACCAAGGCCCCTTGAGCGATTCTCACAGAGCCAGATGGCCTCATACCTAGAAGATAGCTAATTGTCAAAGAAAGTGTTGTTAAAGTGTTGTGTGACTGGACCGAGGGGAAAAGGATGTGTTTAAATGTGTAGGAGTGTCAGGCAAATGACGTCGTTGACGAAGCTGGCTATGTTCTAGAACAGTAGAGACTTTGAGAGTCCATAGCCCTTTTCTGAGACACAGAAAACTGTTTCTCTTAAGCTCCGTGTCGTAGCTATGTAGGAGGCTGTGCCCACTAATTTAAGAGCTGATGTTTCCTCGGAGAGTCTGAACCGCTGTGAGAGATGCCGTGTCTTCATTCTTAGAACCGGCACTCGGCATGAGCTGGCGATCTTTGGCCCAGTTCTGAGAGTACCTATTAAATGCTTTTCATTGGATTGCACCTTTGTTCTGTAAAAAGGCCACATGAGCAGTCTTCCTATGAAGGTCAAGTAGGACATCTTGTTGTCACAAATGACACTGTCACTTTGGAGTTACTAGGCATTATACAATGTCCCTCTAGTAAAATTAAGCTCTCATCTGAGACATGCAAATAAAATGCCTCCATTCTCTTGAAATGTCCCCAATCACATATTATTTGAAGCTCTAGAAGTTAGTGATTTCCAGAAATTAACCTTGTTATTAATTGAATAATCAATGTATGTCCTGGTCCTTCCTGCTGTATGAAGGGCATTTTATAGTCTAAGATGACCCCTAAGTGAGAATTGCAGAAGAAAGCCAGCACAGCACATAGGCAAGTGACTAGGGTGCCACCAGTGTGAAGCCCAGGCAACCCACTTTATTCGTAGATTGTGGGATTGAAAATTTGCCTTCTTGCTAAAAATCTATTTGTAACCCCAGACTCCCTTACTTGAAGCATTCTGTTGTCATTTATCATGTGCGGCCTGCAGCTTGAGGTCAGAGCATGAGGCTCTGTCCAGACTCTGTTTCATCTCACCTACTAACAACAAGAGACTTCTCCAGGACCCATTTGCTGCCACTTTTTTTGTCTTTGTTTTGTTTAGTTTTGTTTTAAAGTTTCATGCTTTTTCTTGACTTTTTATTAAAATGGTCCCCAAGTCTAGTCCCAAGTTTCGTCTTGTGTCTGGAAGCACAAGAGGCGCTATCCCTTAGAGAAAACTCAAGCATTAAGTCAGCTTTCTGCAGATATAAGTCACTCTGCAGATGCTTGCCCCTCCAGAAAACCAACAGTGTATCCTTAAACAGAGACATACGTAAAACAAGTTTTGGTGGCGTGACCAGAGCTCATGGAAAGCTCATGCTCCCCTGAGCAGTAAGTATTTCAGCCCCCTTGAGCTCAGCACCACACTGCTTGGGTACCGAAAATCAGCTATGACTCTGATTTACAAGGACAGAGTGAGAAACACCTCTCTCTGTTCCCTTCCACCATTAGTAAGAGTTGCTTTTGCCTCTTTGCACTGAATGTCGCGCCTGAGACATCCAGCGAAACCCTTCCTTTGGGTATATCATCCTTTCCGGGTTTGCTGTTATGACCTCATTCCCTAGGGAATTCCAGCTCACTTCAGCACTAAGAGTTGAAGTGTGTGACTCTCTCCAGTGACCCTACAGGTATAAGCGGGTTGAGGTCAGAGAGTTCTCAGTGAGAGCTGGCCTCTCAGTTGGATTCTATTCATTGTTCTAGAGTCCCATCTTCTCTTGTAAGAACACAGGTATTTACTAGGTAATATTTCACTGTTATCTCGAATAGTCAATAAATTAGACCCATTCTGTCACAAATTTAATAGCTGCCTTATTAACCAAAATTGAGTATTAATAATAAAGCCAACATCTTTACTGCCCTTTTCAGTGGGATGATTTTCATTATTCATTACTCAATTACTTTTGCAGTAAAAAGAAATGAGTTATGATTTGTTGTGGATGAACACGTTATTAAATTAATGGCCTGTTTCAAATGTTTTCACCTGAGTGTTGTAGTTGAAAAGCATCAGTAAAACCTTGCACTTCACCTTTCAAACAGTGAACCTGTTCTAATCAAGGCATTAAAGCCTATGCTGTTCTTGATTACCTTACAGTGATATGTTGTTATATACCTGGAATATGAAAACTTTAAGACATAGTAGTGATCAAGTTATGCCACAACCTCAGTGAATTATACAATGACCCACAGTAGATGTGTTGTTACCCATGGGTAGTGGCAGGTTCTCTGTTTAATGACCCATGCTGAAGTCAGACTGAGCTAAGCTGAAAGAAGATACTTGTTAACCAAGGAAGGATGAGTTTCAAGAATTATAATTATCAGAGGAAATAGAATGGGTGGCTTACGGTGGGTACCTTTGGAATGTACAGTTATAAGGAACCCCTGCCTTCAGCGAAGCAGGAAGCTCGATGTCCTCCCCTGTTTATTTTATAATTACTCAATAAAATCCAAATGAAATTTGTTGTTACCAGTAATTAATGACAGTTTAATAAAAAAGAAGGGAGTCTGGCAGATGGCAATTATTTTTTAATAGGGCCTGCGTGAAGGAGTTGGCCTCATAGTAAACCCGTAGCCATGATTTGTAGCTAAAATGGCTAGCGGTCACCATCTTCTGCGTTGCAGAGGCTCTATGCTTGCCCACTTAAAATCTTTCACTAAGTGGTGTTCTGGTTATGAATGGAAACAAGCAAATGAGTTACACTCACATGCCAGCCAGACGCTCTGCAGGATAGAGGCTTGCGTGTCTTCATGGCCCTTAGTGGAGAAGAGGGCAGGGCCAAAACTGGAGTAAGGAGTGAACAGACTGGCATGGTGGCAAAGAACCCTGTGTGCAATGGACGTTAATTCTCTTCAGTGGGGGGTCTGGGGAGGGGAGTGGCAAAGTAATGCTAGCCACAGCCCTCCTGGATTGGTGAACTGATATTTTCCAGTTTTAGAAACCCTTGAGGACTACTTAGGAGTGACAGACACACATAGTCCACAACATCCAGGACTCAGTGTGTCCCCCTGGTCCAGCTATCACCATCCTATGTTTTAAGCCTTGTCTTATTTAGAACACACGTCTGGTCGCGCACTAGAGGACCTTTTGTGCCTTCCTCCGGCTCCTGTGTCAAGCTGCTAGCAGGACTGGGAGCAGAATCCCTCCTGACGTAGCAACACATCTCTCGGGCCACCGACAGCAGACCCTCTGTGAACACCTGCTCCGTTGCCTGTGCATGGCAGCACCCCAGGAGCTGCCATTGCCCTGTGTGTGGTGGCACCCCAGGAGCTGCCATTGCCCTGTGTGTGATGGCATCCCAGGAGCTGCTAAAAGTGTAAGCAGCACTCTCTTGTGTTTTTTCAGAACATAGCAATTACAGTGTTTTTGAGATCTTTTTCATTTTCAGAGGGTAGGGAGTAGAGAGTGAGACAGTGTCTCAGGAGGCCCAGGGTGACACTGAGCTCAAACTCCTATGTAGCCAAGCATGACCTTGAACTGATCTTTTACATGAGCTAAGATTACAGGTATGTGTTGCTACATGGAGTCATGAAGAGCCTACAGTTCTGGCCCCTGTGGTACAGCCTGTCCCCACCTTTATGTTCTGTCCCCAACCCTCCTTTGTCGTCTTCTCCTATTCCCCTCAGCAACCATTTTGCCTTCTTGTGTCCTCGAGAGCCACCTCATGCTCTTCCAGAGCTGATGGAAATAAGTGAATGCAGTATCCTTCAGTCAGAGGGAGAAGATCCCAGGTCAGAGCGGAAACTTGCTTGAACGTAAGAGTAATGAAGCATCTGGAGGCTCCACCTGTGGGCTGGCAAACTCTGAAGATTTGGATCAGGCAGGAGGTGGAGGGGAAGATTAGGTTTGAGCTGTGATCTGACAAAGAGGAGAAGCAGACTGCCCTTCAGGTGGCCAAACCTAGCAAGCTCCTTTCACATGTGGACTCTTCTCATGTAAAGCCAAGACAAGCCAGACCTGGGAAAGACCTCACTGGCTTACTGACCTACTCATCCAGAAAGTAAGGCCTTTTCTGGTATCATAGAGTTTTCCTTTTCTTAATGAGTTGCATGGTTAGAAAAGTTGTTTTGTTTTGTTTTTTTAAGTAGTAATCTGTTCTGTAATGACCGCCCTCTACCCTATTAGGCCTGGTGAGGAAGCTGCCTTCCAAGGCCTCAGGAGGTGAATTAACTCCTTCAAAGACACCGTTCCTTTTAGTGAATTACCCACTAAATGGCTCCCCAGTATCCTTAAAGATATACTGTCTCTTGACAAATTCCTCATGTTCTCCCAGGCAGCGATGCAGACTTGAAGAAAGTCTGGTTAATTGCATGAGTGAGGCCAGGACCAGCTGTATAATTTAGCAGCAGTGGCTGAAAATGCCACCCATGCCATGGCAGGCCAGGCTGTGGGGTGGGGTCTCCCCATCCCCTCCCTGGGCTTTCCCAGTTTTAAGAGGCAAGCCTGGCATTTGTCTGACTGCATCCAGCATTCCATGAAGAAGCATGAATTCCTCTGCTAAATCTTTCATTGTGTCCTTAGGGCCACAGGAGGTGTGAATAGCCACCAAACCCCTGCTGTCCATTACAGAGGTAAAGAAGCCGGATGTCTTAATGGGCTTTCCTAGTTTGTTTGCTTGTTTGTAGTAACCTTCAGCCTGATCTCAATCCCTTGCTGATACCTTTGTCTCGATTCCTTCAGTTAACACCCAGCAAAGCAACTTAGAAGACACAGTTCCAGGTTACATCATCACTGCCGGGAAGTCAAGGCAGGAACTGGAAATAGCTAGTCATGTCTGCAGTCAAGGGCAGAGTGAGAGAATGAAGAAATGGCTTGAGCTCAGCTCAGAAGGGACTCCATTCATGCACACTTCAAGATCCTGAGCACAGGGAATGGGGCCACCTACGTGGGTAGATGTCCCCATCTCAACATGCTTTAGACAGTCCTCCACAGGGCATACCTCATCTAGACAGTCTCTCATTGAGACCATCTTCCTAGGTGACTCTAGATGGCATCGTATTGACAGTCAAAATTAACCATTCCCTACCTAAGAACTGCTCAATTTGGTCGTACAGGGAGGAGGTCCTCTCTAGGCCCCACCCCATGCTGAAGAGCTATTGGCAGTCGGCCACTGCTGGAGGAGACTCCTTCTTTGAGGATATCTCTACTAGTAGGTTTCCCATGCTCCAGAATGACCTCACACCCATGTGAGGCACTAATCACACACACACACACACACACACACACAGAAGCTGGGAAGCGAACTTGCTATATATAGGGATGTGGCAGGAGCTGGAGGAAGGGGAAGCACATGATCATGTTTCATTGTATATATACATGAAATTCTCAAGAATGTAGAAAACTTTAATAAATAACCAGGAAACATAAGAAACTATGTGCTAAGACAATGTGAAGGGCATCTTTGCTGCCATTAAAATATACAAATGGCACACCACAGTCGCTCTCTGCAACACCGACAGCCATTGACAAGTAGGTGGGGCTTCCTTTTGAAATCAGAGCCAGTGCGTGCATATGTGTGCGTGCGTGCATGTGTGTACTAGGGAACATGGGTGTACCTGTAAGCACACTCACTTGTATATGCACCTGTGGAGCCCAGAGGTCAGTGTCCGGTGTCTTCCTCTGTCTCTCTTCACTTTGTTCTTGGGACAGGGTCTCTCCCTGACCCTGAGGGTAGCATTTCAGCTGGGCCAGCTGAGCAGCAAGCAGCTGGATCTGTCTGTCTTCCTCCCACCGAATGGCCCCACACCCAGTGTACCATGGGTGCTGAGGAACTGAATTCACGTCCTCAGTGCTTGAACCCAGAGTTCCTGTCCTTACCGTCTGTGGGCAGTTCGTGTGGGAAACCGAGCTCCAGCTGCTTCTTGCTGCACCAAGCCCAAGCACTGAGCCCATGCTGGCGTTTTTCCATACCCCATGTTCTTCAGCCAGGCTGGAAGACAGACATGCGCTGAGCTCTGCTCCCATTTGTTCTTGCTTGCTGCTCTTGGTGTGAGCCAGTGTCCCCATATGCCTGCGTAGCTTTACGTCCTCTTATGTCATCCTCCAAATGATGAGACCACAGACTGCCACCATTCCCAGCCATGAAGGAAAACACATTTTTGTCCAGAACAGCTAAACAAACAAATAAATAAACCATGTGATTTCATTACAAAAGTACTCTTTTGGGGTTAGGGACATGGCCTTGTGGGTAAGATACTTGCCATGAAAACACAGGACCTGAGTTCAAATCCCAGCACCCGTTTAGAAAACTGAGTGTGGCTACGCATGCTGGTGACCTCAACAGCGGAGGAAAGGCGAAGGATGGGCAGCAAACACAGTGGTGGCGGGTCATTAAAGACCTGTACATGAGAGGCAGGAACAGAGGAAAGAAAACACCAGCCAGTCGCTCCAGTCTCCGAGGAGCACAGACTGTGCGTGCTGTTGAATACATGAGCACCTTTGAACTTGCACCACACACATACACAACACACACAGGAAGATGTATTTTTTATTTTTATATTTATACCCCAAATAGCCATCTAAAACATGGCAAATAAAAGGTGTGTTGAGCCTTTAAAAATGTAAAAAGCTATCTCTGAAATAATTTGGAGGGCTCTCATTCCTCTGAGGAAACAGGAGTATTCCCTCAGACTTGTCCTTAGCTCTCCCCCACCTTCCCATGCTAGCCCCGCCATGTTTCCCCCTCTAGGGTGTGACTGCTCACCCTTTGTTCACGCCCTTGGAGCCCCACACCACTTCAGTCTCAGCATTTCAAACAGAGTTCTTAGCAGCAAGAACAGCACAGAGGAAGGGGTGGCTTGTGCCAGGAAGAGATCTGTTTCAGTGGTCATTACACAGGCCCGGCTGCCATCTGTGGCTGAGGAATCTAAACTGACTGTTAGGAGAGAGCGTGCCAAGCATACACAAAGCCGTGGGCTTGATCCCCAGCACCACATAAACTAGGCATCAGTGCCATATTCCTGTAATCCCAGATGGGAAGTGGGAGCAGGAGGATGACAAATTCTGACCATCTTCATCCACATATGGATGGTAAGACTGAGTCCCTCTGACGACATGAAACCCTGTCTCAGCGGGTGGGGGGAGCACTTAGCATAGAATGCTCTCAAGATATCTAGGTCTGGGGCTGGAAGGACGCTCAGTGTTGAGAGTACTCACCGAGCTAGCATAGGACTCAGTTCAGTTCCCAGCAGCCAGGCTGGTGGCTCGACCCTGTAACTCAGCAGCTCCGTGGGCATTCATGTGTTCACATCAAATTCCAGATCCTCTCTTCTCTCTTTATTATGAACATTCGTGACCCAGTCTGGCCACGATAAGTATGAGTCTGCTTGCACATTATAGGGATTGTATAAGAACAGGGTAGATTTAAACTGCTGCCTTTGGGGTTGACTTACTAGGAATCTTCTGAGCTATTCTCTACAGCAGAATCAATATAAGAATGCTTTTCAAGCCTAAGCAAGTTTACTGGGTTCCTCAGAATTATTTTAGTTAGGGTATTTTGTTTTGTTTCCCAAGCCATGACAAGAGTGGGGAAATGCCCGTGAAGCTAGTCTTGCTGGGAGTACTGAAAGATGTGCTCCTTGAAAACTACCCAGGACTGCAGTAGACATTCGGGAAAACAGGATGGAGAGGCTCCAGGTCACCAGACGTGGCCTGCATGTTGTGTGCCAAGTTATCCAGGAGCTTGTGTCACGCCATAGGAAGTCCTGGAGCTGGCTCATTCCTGCACTGAACCAGCAATGGGTCTTTAAAGGAGGTGGCATGCTTTTAAATTCTGGCTGCTATCCATTAAAGCTTTAATTAGCACTAATTAGGAATCTGGGGTAATCAGCTTGGCCTGAAATGGAGACCTGTGTGTGCTGGGAAGAAAGGCTTTGCTAAATAAACCAGCGGGATGAACAGTATTATGGGGTGCATGCCTTTCTGGGGAGCAGCTGAGGGTAGGGATTAGTGCCTGCCCTGGGCATGCAAATGAGGGCTGCTGGCTACAAACAGCAGAAGAGCTGGAGGCCCCACCACACAACACTTCATTAACAGTTAAGTACAGTGACATTTTTTAAAGTTTACATACCCTGCTCTTTTTCTTCCAAATAACCTATAAATTCCCTCATTTATGGAGCCTGTGTATGGGGTGAAGCATGTGGGTTAAGGTGGCTAGGGGATCTTGTGAAATACAAACTCATTTCAAAGGGTTACTAAATAGTGGCTTTGGGACATTCCTTTTTGCTCCTCAACTTATAGAACAGCAAAAGTACCACCGCACAACGCAGAGTAGCCTCCCGTCTGCACTGCAGCAGAGGCTCCACTCCTAAAAGAGCCCGGTCAGACTGTCCAGGTTAATGAGTGCTGGATATAGCACAGTGGCATGTACGCCTAGCCGTGCTCACACTTAGCAAGCGCTGCGATCTTTTAATCACTGTCCGCCCCTGCAGTTATGCTACAAAACATCTTACTAGATGTGAGAGGCTGTGTCAAAACTTTCTTCTCCCTTGGTTCATTTTCCCTTTTTGTTAGTAACCCCTTTGTAGTTTTAAAGTACTATTGATAACAAGGTAAAAAAAAATCTGTGACTGACCAATAATCATTATTAAAAATGGAGAGAAAGTCAGTGAAAAGGACAGCAAGTGTCCAGACTCATCAACTAGGTTTGTGCATTTAAAAAGTTATCTTTATTAAAATGCTTACACCGCCACAATTACCAACGTCCTTATACTCTCCACACCCGACACACATGGGTGGTCTAGTTTGCCAAGGATTTCTGCACTCAAAACGCCCCATCAGCAGCAAGAGGAAGAGCCGAGAACAGTCACAGTCCTTGGAACTTTTCTTAAGATTATTCATGTGTGTGCTTTCCTGAGTAACTGAGTAAACACAGCCATAAGGGGCAGCCTCCAGGAAAGCAGAACAGTGAGCAGAGTAGACTGGTGAAAGCTGAAAGATCCAATTGGCTTTTATTAGCAGTTCTGGGGTGGCATGGCAACCATTCTACACACAACAGTTGTTCTGGTGGTACAAGGAGTTGACTGTGGGCAGAATAGGGCTCCAAAGGGCAAAGAGGACTTAAAAGCATATTGGTGCAGTTACTTCCCTTCCAGAGTTAAGCAGAGGACTCCCTCATCAAGGTTCAAGGAAAACCATTTTTAATTGGTTGGTAAGTCTCCTTTTTTTATGAAAAACTGACCGGGTAAAGGTTCAGTTGGATTAGTGTCACTGAGCAGGAATGACTGCACTCTGAGTTGTTCTGGTCTGCTAGAGCCTAATGCAGGAGCTCAGCCCAAACAAATGGCCTCCCATGAATATGATTTAATGCTCTTTAGAGCAATTAAACTGAACTCTTTCAATAAAAACGGGGAAAATCTCTTAGAAAAATATCAGCCCCCGAGGCGTGTGAAACCTGAAATCTGTAACTCTCAGATGCCCATGCGCGTACACTATATGATGGGATAACCCATTGTATGAAGTCTACTGCCCCCGGAACAGTTTCATGCCTAAGTGGATTAATCACTTTAAGAAAGCACCCCTTTGCATCTGGAGAGATGGTATAGAGGTTAAGAGAGCTTGCTGTACTTGTAGAGGACCTGAGTTCAATTCCTGCCACCCACATCTGGCAACTCATGGCATCCTATAACTACAGCTCCTGAGGATTCATCATCCACTGCTGGGCTTTGTGGATATGCACATATACAGCGCGCGCGCGCGCACACACACACACACACACACACACACACACACACACACACACACACGTACACATCGATAACATTTTAAGAAAAAACATGCTCTTAGTTCCATAATACTTTTAAACAATTCACCAACTATAGCACTATGTAAGTCAACACATGTTCACAGAAGTAAATTCCATTGAGCAGTTGACCATGAGATGTCAGGGTTATATTGGACCTCTCTTTCCTGTTAGGGCAGTGGTTCTTATCTTTCTAATGCCACAACCCTTTGATACAATTCCTCATGTGATGACTTCAACCATACATAACTTTATTGCTACTTCAATGACTGTATGAAGTTGCTACAATAACTGTAATTTTGCTACTGTTATTAATCATAATATAAACATCTGATATACAAGATATCTGATATATGACCCCTGTGAAAGAGTTATTTGATGTCCTAAAGAGAACCACTGTGTTAGATGGAAGCCATACTCGATGAGTCCTGCAATGAGGGAGAGCTAAAAGGGGATTGCAGAAAAGAAATACAGTGGGAAGCTCTTGGCCAGGGCCACCATGAGCAGAAAGGACTTGAGTATCTGAGTTTCTTCTGAGAAAGGTTTGGGATATTCATGTGGTGGACACCTTGTAAAGAGAAGAAACGTTTAACGCACATGACACTTCTTACTCACAGCCCATAATACACCTAGGTCGGTGCTGCCGCTCCCTCTAGCAGATACAGACTGTGGCAGCAGCTTTTAGTGAAGCACAGTAAGACTCATGGCAGATTGGCCGCCATCTTGGTGGCTGCTGCTCTTAACCAGTTTGCTTGCTTCCATGTCTTTGTTCCAACCAGACCTCAGCCCCTATTTCAGTAGTACATTCCTGAGCAAATGCTATCTGTTCTAATGCTAATCTGTTGTCCTTGCTTACCTGCGTGACAACTCTGGTTTGGGGTACATTCATGTTTTCCCCTCAGCTGCTGAGTCAGCCCTCTTTAGTCTTAGGTAACGTATATGCCAGTTATCCTAGGCTGAGATCAGCAGAACTGTTAGCAGAAAGGAGACAGCTGTTTCAGCTCCATGTCATTGGCGTTGGTGGCTACCAAGGTGGAGAACTAGGGAAATTCAGAAAAGAAAACAGCACAGACAATGATGCCATCTGTGGTCTATCAGCCACATCTTGCAGGGCTCATGGTAACTGGCACCGACTGATCACACTACATAAACAAAATACCCAGAAAATCTTATACAGAGGACTCTGTCCTGTCTCACTGGTCTCCCCCTTTCCTTTCTCCACATGGCATTTCACTAGCCTCACCACTGAGCACCCACCTCGGGGGCTGGGAACTGAAGGTTGAGTGGGCCATCCTACCTGGTCAGCAGATAGGAGGCACTCACAAAGCCAGGAGGGTTCATATACCATGAGCACTTGTATAATGGAAAATAAAGAAAATGGAGCCTTCTAACTGCAAATTTAGTTACGTTGCCCTTCTCTGGACTATGTGGGAGTTGACCCACCAGATGCCTGTTACACTTAAAAGTACCTTCTTTTAATTCTGGGTGAAGGTCAGGGAGAACCAGTGTCTGTGGAAATGCTATCCCCAGAGACCCCAGATAGGGATTTGTAAGTGGGCCAAGTGCTTCCCCTGTGTTCCCCTGCCTTCTAAGGTCATAGCAACAGCTTCTGTGAGCTCTTGATCGTGTCTGGTTTGTAATAAGGGACCCAAGTCCCGAAAGAGTAAATGGTTTTCCAAAGCTCAGAAAACTAAGCAAATCAAATTAGGACTATGCCTGCAAATGCTCAGTTTTCAGTGAGTAGGCAGTGTTGCGTGTAGACTGCATAGAACCTGCAGCCCAAAATCCAAGAGATCCTAGAGCCAATTTATTTTCCCCCGTTTTTTAATTTCTTCCAGCCAGGTGTTACTGGTACATGCCCTCAATCTGGCACTTGGGAGGCAGAGGCAGGAGCATCTCTGATCTAGAGGCCAGCCTGGTCTACAGAGAGAGTTACAGGACAGCCACAGATACACAAAGGAACCCTGTCTTGAAAGAACCAAAGAATAAAAATAAAATAGAACAGACTTCTTCCAGTTTATGGAGAGAATTATACCTCATCTCATTAGCAGTGTTATGCTAATTTAATTTGCTTTCAGAGAAGGCGAAACAGGAAAACTCATGAGCCATTTGTAGTTTATACCACAGAATCTCATAAACGGCAGCTCTTTGTTTTGTCCACTGGTTTTTACATGGATATGAAGTTGACAATGAAACCCATGTGTAGGACTGGCTCTTACTGCTCCCTGATCAGAGAAAGCTGGAGGGAGGGGAGGTGGCAGGGACTTTCCAGGTCTCCCAAGCCCAGGGCTGCTCCGGAACCTTACAGCTTTTTCATTCTGAACATCAAAATGAAAAGGACCATGGTTTAATTTACTTGGGGGCTAAAGAGTGATTGCTCCACGGATAGTGTTTGTTGACCTATGGCTTGTAAGAGTAGTGACTTTGACTGTGGTGAAGCTGACCATATACTCCACAGGGCTGAAGAAAATCCCCACAGTTGTTAAGAAAAGACAAAGATGTGGTAGCTGAGGGAGGACTCTTGCTCATGACACCTGTTGCCTAACTTTGATCCATGGATTTCATTTAAGTGATTAAATTCAGGGTAAGATACTACTGTTTAAAAAGCTTAGAGAAGGGTTGGGGATTTAGCTCAGTGGTAGAGCAGTAGAGCGCTTGCCTAGCAAGCGCAAGGCCCTGGGTTCAGTCCCCAGCTCCGAAAAAAAAAAAAAAAAAAAAAGAAAAAGAAAAAAAAAGCTTAGAGAAATAGGGAGCAGGGAGGGAGGGAGGAAATGAGGGGATCATAGATCCTAAGTATTGTCCACAGAGCAGCCTCTGGTCTCTGAATGGTGCTACCAAGAAGGTCGTGCACACAAATCTGGAGCCTGTGTGTTCCGTGGGCAGCACATGGCCAGGGATCAGGGCCATCCTGCACCCTTCGTCTCCTTGGCTATGTGTTTGCCTTTCTCCCAGTTCCTGGAAGAAGCTGCTGCTCTGGGTCTGTGTGTGTTTGTCATCTGTCCTCTTGGCCGGCACATAACATTCAGTCCACTCAAATGCAAGCATTCACTTCGCTCAACCTGAAGCAGCTGAGAAGTCTTAAAGATTCCTTTTTTAGGTATTAATTATGTGTACGTGTATGTGTGTGGGTATATATGTGGGGGGGTTGGGGGGTTGTATGTGGGGGGGGTAGGCTGTGTGCTCATATGAGTTCAGGTGTTTGTCAAAGTAGCCTGGACACTGTGAGCTGCCCAGCGTGCGGTGCTGGGAGCTGAATACAGGTCTTCTGCAAGAGGAGTACATGCTCTTATTCCCTCAGCCGCTGAATGTTTAACAGTGATAGAAAGCTAGATTGGATATATTTAGTAGGCAAGTACTTATTATACTTTTTATCTACAAAATAATTATCAATAATATATGGTTATAAATTATGTTACAATGTATATATGATATAATTATTGAATAATCAAAAGAAATCTTATACCTTCTCTACTCAGAAAATTTTAGTACATTTTCCTATATTCTGTGTTATAATGTCTGAATAAAGAAGAACAAGAAGGGGGTTGGGGATTTAGCTCAGTGGATGAGCACTTGCCTAGCAAGCACAAGACCCTGGGTTCTGTCCTCAGCTCTGGGGGTGTGGGGGAGAACAACAATAAATGATTATGTAAAAAAAAAGAAAGAAGTTGGAAAGCTAGCTCAGTGGCATGAGGCTGGTGTGGACTGTGTAAGCACTGGCTTTGTTTCTTAGTACCACAGAGAGAGAAGAGCAGAAAGAGAGAATGGGTGTCCAGACAGAAAAGGCCTTCTGTCTTGTCTTTTCATCCTCCCTCCCTCCTCTCTTTCTTTTCTTCCTTTTTTCTTCTGTCTTACCAGCAGAATTGGCTGGACAATCTGACAGGACACAGGCATGCTTTCGGTGTCACTTATTTTGTGCCAATTGCCCTGGAGCCACTCAAGGATCTCCCAGGCCAGACAGAGCCTCTGTAAAGAAGAGTGCCTTTCCGTGAAGGAAGCCCGTTGGTCTTATTTTGGTCTGTGGTTGAAGCTGGTCCCTCCCAAAGGGTGCCCTCAGTGGATGTGAGTGCAGGATAACACATGCATGCACATGTGTACTCACTCACATGCAGGTTCATGTGCACACACACATGCGTGCACGTCACTCTGTAGGATGGCAAGTCTCTAGTGGATCAGCTTCTCTTGCTGCCACCTTCGGTTTGCTTTGTTGTTGTTGTTGTGTTGTTGTGTTGTTGTGTTGTTGTGGTGTTGTTGTGTTGTTGTGTTGTTGTTGTGTTGTTGTGTTGTTGTTAACATTTTAGTCGCAGCACACCTCTAAAATTTTTACCATTTTTAAAATTACCTACACAATTAACGCAGTGCCCAAAGAGTCTGGAAGAGGGTGTCAGATCCCTGGAGCAGGAGTCCGAGGCATTTGTGAGCAGCTTGAAGTGCACACACTCTGACTGCTGAGCCCCCTCCCCAGTCCTAATGACAGCATGCTAAAAGGCCCCTAGTTCTGTTGATGCCGCAGAGGTCTTGTAAAGCTTCCCAGTCTCCCTGAGAGCTTCAGGCCAAGCAAAGGAGGACTCTGGGATGAAAATAAGTAGGATGATTCAGAGCATTTCTAAATCTTCTGAGACTGGCTTTACTTAGGTGTTCAAGCTTTCTCTCTATTGAAATGACTTGCTAGGTTCCCAGGTCACAAAAAAAAAAAAAAAAACCAAACCACTCTGTTCATGAGGAGCTATGACAAATCGTGTGACCCACCTGCTGATCTCTTCAGGTCTGACTGGCCAGTCCTGTTAACCACTGTGCTAACTAACATGTGCAGACCCACTCCTGGCTCTACCAGCAAATGTGAATCAGGGCACCATCATCACGTGCAGTGGGTGGAACTCTCACATAGAGACCACTCATGTCCACGTGCTGAGGTGCGCCTGCTGTGCCCATGAGCTTCCCTGAACCTTTGGTGAGGGGCACTGTGCCACGTTGCTCTGCAGACTCCCTGGCTCTGTGGTGGCCTTGGCAGTCCCAAAGGCTTCCTAGGCTGCACAGAGTTGCTTTTTGTGGCAGTGCCCATGGGGCACTAAAGAGACAGAACAAGCCTAGACCTTGAAGAGAAACACAGCAGCCTCGATGCTTGGTCCTGAGGGGTTGGAGACGAGGGCATCGGAGCCTTGAGTGCCTTGCAAACCCCTTCAGTGGAAGAGGGAAGATTACAATCTGAAACTTCATTTCCATCTGCCGTCTGCAGGGAGCACCCCATGGCCCCTCCTGCTGGAAGTGCACCCCAACAGTGTGACTCATCTCCAGAACCAAGGAAGGGAAACTAAGAGGATGGTGTACTTATAGACAGCCCAGTGCATTGTTTCTAAGGGAGGACTGGGCCCTTTGTATTTCAGCCACCATCACTGCCTCCTCAGTGCTACCTGGGAGTGTAGCCTACAGGAGCAGCAGAACTCAGGGGGCTACTTGGTGACTAGCTCTGGCCAGATCGTTGGTAGAAATGTCAGTGATGAAAGACTTGTGAGCTTAGATTTCCAGTGCTGGTATTGTTTCCATCTATTGTGAACCAGGAACCTGACCCTTGTCAAGCACAAAGTATCAGTACTGTTGCAGTGGCTTCATGTGTGTTGACTCGTTCCTTATACTTCTTGGGTTGGCCCTGTTATCGTTCAGCATTTACAGATGGGAAAACTGAGGCACAGAGGGGTTAAGTAGATTGTCTAGGGTCACACAGCTAAACAGCATAGATCACAGAATTGAACATAGATAGTCTTCTTCCAAAGTCTGCCCCCTGACTGCTACACTAAGTATTCAAACCCCAGGCCATAGCCAGTCACTACATAAAGACATTTGTATAAGCTGAGCTTCGTGGCCCACACTGTAACCCAGCACACAGGAGATTGAGGCAGGATGACTGAGACTTCATGCTCAGCCTAGCTTACATAGTGAGACCATGCCAAAAAGATTGGGAAAGAAAAGGAATCCATGTAATGGCCATGAACATATTTATTAAATGAAATAACAAAGGTAAAAATTAGAATATCTTACATGTAATAAAGAATATTTTAGTGAACTTTCTGTTTCTAATATTTACATAAAAATGTGTTATCCAGGGCTGGAGACATGGCTTAGAGAATAAGAACCCTTGCTGCTCTTGCAAAGAACCCCCATTCTCTGCACCCACGCAGTGATTTGTAACTATAGTTCCCAAGAAACAATGTCTTCTGACCCCCGAGAGCACCTAGCATGCACATCACATTGCACATATACATACATGCAGGAAAAACATATAAAATAAAATGAATAATTCTAATTAACTTAAAATGTATTATATATGACTAGTAAGTTTCATAATTCATAATTTTCCAGATTTCACAAAGGTATTGTAGCACAAATATGAAATCTCCTATGTAATATGGTGTTCCTGGTGAGGTTGCAGTCTAGCCACTGCTTACACAGTGAAGCCAATGGACACGCCCACCCTCAGGATGAAGCAAGAGTGTGGCCTTCGGGCCACAGCCAAGCTCTGTCTTCAGTGCCTAACTTTACATTCCCAGTCTTTGAGCTTGGGTTCAGAACCCCAGGCTATGCGTCTGTCCAAGTGTGTAGCAGGATGGGCTACATTTGTGATCAGACTGAAGTGAGCTGTGCTAGTGCTAGTGGTGTTGCTTCCTGAGCCAGACTGAGGAGGCCCAAGCTACAGCCCTGAATTTCAGCAGCCGGGAGTCCCGGGGACTCCTCAAGGACTCATCTTGTACCAGGGCAGCCTCCTGACCGTGCACTGCTTGGACGTCCCCATCCTCTCATAAAACCCAGCTCCTTTCAGATTTTTCCAAAAACTCTAAAGTTTTAAGTGGTCACTTCCATCTAAGAGACCTCTAGTGCCACCGGAAGCCAAGTGACACCATCCCAGACCCCTGAAGAGCACAGGGTGAGTGTTTTGGTGAGTGCATGAGATGGCAGTGGTGTCTGCCCAGGCTTCAGAGAAGACTATAAATTTCCGAGTTTGTGGTTGCAGCTGGTATCCCTGGAGCAGCAGCTGACAGTCCCCCTGTGTTACATTCGTAGTCCATGTTTAACCTGCCAACCAGAATGAGCATTGTGGTCTACAGACTTAAAAGGTTTATAATACAGTCTTGAAAATTTACTTAAGACATATGTACTTCCCCTCACAATAACAAGTATTACTACAAATGACTGTGTTAAATTATGGTCACTTAGACATTTCTGATTTGTAGGAAAATTAAAATTAATCTTACAGCAGCTTCAGTTTCAAAATCAAAACATGGTTTTGCTAACCACAGACTTCCAGGCTGTTAGTCAACAGTAGATGAAGTCCCCAGTGACTACTATTTCTTTTAAAAACATTTAATTTCTCTATGTGTAAAAAATATATATATTAGAAAGAAAAACCCTAAAAAATCCACTGTACTTGGATCTGGGTAATATTTCTCTTGGGAAAACAAGTTATAAAAGAAACTTCAAAGTGTCTGGTAATTTGGGGCACATGCATCATAATTCTGTTATTCTTTAAACTGTGTGAGGAAACTCATTTACTCATTTGTCTGTATCCCATAATTTAAAAGTCATTTTAAAATGTTACAAACTCTTAGTTAATGTGCTGAAATATATTCCTTTTTATAACGTTACAAAGAAAAGGAAGCCTCATCCCTTCCTAGTTCCTTCAGTGAGGAGGCAAGGAGCCTGATTTGAGTGCTTTTTTCCATATTAAAAATAAAACTAAATAAATCTTTAAAAAGAGGGGGGGGTTGAAGAGATGGCTCAGTGGTTTAGAGCACTGACTGCTCTTCCAGAGGTCCTGAGTTCAATTCCCAGCCACCACACGGTGGCTCACAACCATCTGTAATGGGATCTGATGCCCTCTTCTGGTGTGTCTGAAGACAGCTACAGTGTATTCACATACATAAAATAAATAAATCTTTTTTTTAAAAAGTGTTAAAAAAATAAAACTACAAGGTCTATTGACTAATACTTAGTAGCTAACTCTTGATGAGGAAAAATGTCCTGAGTGGTAACATTTGCACATCTTTTTTTTTTCAAAGATTTTATTTATTCATTTTATATATGATGAGTACACTGTCACTGTCTTCATACACACCAGAAGAGGGCATTGGATTTTGTTACAGATGGTTGTGAGCCACCGTGTGGTGGCTGGGAATTGAACTCAGGACCTCTGGAAGAGCAGTCAACCGCTGAGCCATCTCTCCAGCCCACATTTGCCCATCTTTATGGTGTAAATAGACCCAGTTTCTCAGTCCCAGCTCCCACTATAAAACTACTGAACAGATGCCGTGGTATCTTTCTACCCAATAGACACAGCATGAATGGCAGTAACCTTGAGGTCATAGGTCATAGAACAATGTACTAGGATAATTAAGAACCAATGACCCTTTGTCTTTAATACACTTTATTTAATAAGTTTACATAATCTAATATTTAACAGTAGTTGCATTTAATAAGCCATTTATAAAGTTCCTGAAATGACGTGACTTGCCCTCACAAACCAGTATCATCGGCTCCAGTACCTGGCTGCAGCTGGATCCACTGCAAGATTGAGGGAAGCGGAGAGAAGATGTGGCCAATGTTCTCCAGAATAGGCCCACTCAGGACAGAAAGGCAGGGCCTCCAGGAGCTGGTCAGCACCACTGCAGCAATTGGCTGAGACCTGAAGGACACACCTCCTGACTACCCTACCGAGTGTCATCCCACTCACACCTGCCAGCTGCAGAGGAGGCCTCTCGAGCATCCCCAGACCCAGACCAGCTGAGAACTGTGGGCACAGCTTTAAAGCACATGCCAGCACATAGTTTTCTGTAGGGCCACTGATTCAGTCTCAAGACTTGGCTGGCTTTTGTGCCAGCTCAGCCACTCACCATCCCAGTGGCCTGGAACAGGCACCCTACTCCTGCATTAGTAACTGAGGAGCGAATGTGCAGGACCAGAGATGTGACTTGACCAGGTTTTCTTCCAGCTCTGAGTTCCTCCTGTCTCCTGTGATTACTGAGGGCCTCACAGGTAGTGTCAGCACACTGAGGAAAGCATCTCAGACCAGAGGAATGTGACCTCTGGCTTCTCTCAGCTACAGAATGGGAGTGTTTCCAGCCAAATAGTGGCGAGAGCCTGTCTGTGGGACGCCAGGGTGTGCTTTAGGAGCCTCATCACTAACTTGACTGAAGTTCTTGACTGAAACCACCCTGCTTTATTCTCCCCTTCTCTTCTAAGTGACACCCCTAGGGGTTCCTCATTTCAGGGAACATGCCCACCGTTTGACTGACAAGCATGTTGATGGGATATGACTTAAAGCCTCAGAGTTTAGTAAGTCTCAAGTCTTCATACAGAGAGACAAGAAAGGATGGTCAGTTTGAGGCCAGCCCAAGCTCTACAGCAAGACACACAAGTACCATCAAAGTCAGTGAAGGGAAGCAGGAAGGACAGGGATTGGGGTGATGCTTGGTGGGTGTGTTTCATGATTAGTGCTTTGTCATGAGCGCCATGTTCTCAACACCTAGAAAGTACTTAGAAAAAGCAAGCCATACTCAACAGTGATGGCACATGCCTTTAATCCCAGCACTTGAAAGACAGAGGCAGGCAGATCTCTGTGAGCACAAAGGCACCTTGGTCTTCAGAGTGAGTTCCGGGACAGCCAAAGGAACATGAAGAAACCTGTCTTAAACCGTACTATATACCCCAAAAGCAAGCCCCAGATAAAGTGTCAGGAGCAGCCAGACCACCCCACGTGGGTGATCGTGGTTGGGAAAGAGGTTGCTGGCGGCTGCAGTTGCTTCATAGCCGAGCTAAGAAGGGCTACTTTTAAAGGAGCCCTGACTTACCGACACCTTTGCTATTTTTATTTGTGAGGTATTTGTGAGGTATTGATGCATTTTAAACCAACGAGAAACTGAGGAGAAGACGTTCTTGTATTTTGGCCAGTTTCTACCTGACACCAAATATACCCTCTCAAGGTCCGTTCCCATCAGCTACTCCATGGGTGAGATTTCTACTCACTCAAGTTCTTCTAGAACCAACTCAAAGGATGTGTCATTGAGCGAGGCTGACCAACACTAAGACACACCACACCGTGGTTCTTTGTAGAATAGCAGCTTCTGAGTCACTTGCTATATCCCAAGCGGGTCGCCACATTCAGTCCTCAAACAGACCTCTCAGTAGGCTCCAGTCCACTGTCCAGTATGAATCTGCTGCAGATCAGACAGCAGGAATAAGAGCTGCCCTGCCACGGGAGGCCCCACCCACAGTCAGAGCTCTTGTAACAGCCTAGACATGGTACCTGCTGTCTTACCCTGCTGGATGCCCATTTACAAAGCCCTATTCAGAATAGCAGGCTGCTATGAGTACATGCAGATGGTGATATAAGACAAGGCTTCAGCTATCACTTAAGAACGCTGACATGTCAGCTTAGCAGGTTTCTAGTTAAACAAGGGTCAGGTTCTCCAGTAGAGTGACTAGCAGTCATTCCATGTTGAGCATCCCTAACTCCAAATGTTCCAAAATCTCTAAACGTCAAACCTTCCTATTAGTGATGCTCAACTGATAGTGTTTATGCAAATATTCTAAAATGTAAAACTCTTTTTTAAACCTTCAGACCTCAAACACACCAGATAAGAGCTCTCAAGCTTCCTTCTCCTTCTGCACAGAGCCAGGCAAAGGTTTGGAAGGCTTATATTACTTTGCCTCAGTTCACATAGTAAGTAACCCAGCAGGGTTTAGCCCTGGCCCTTATGACTCCGAATACCACATTCTTAGCTAAAGTACAAGTTACACACTTTTTCTGCCCCATGAAATACTTATGTTTGTCTTACTATGTGAATTACCCAGCACAGTACAGTTGGTCTTCCTGGAAGAAGCTGTGTGGTTATATTATGGTTTGTCCACTCCCTGGTGCAGAGCACACCCCAGTTTGAAACACAGCACTGGGCTAGTTAGTGGTTCTACTTGAAATAATAAAATGAAACCACAGTTCATTGCCTTTTTCCCCCCGAGAATCTATATTTTGAGTAGAGGTTTTAAGGAAGCCAGGAAAGCAGTTGAAGAAGCAGAGAATCGGTTTCACTTGAGAATTATCCAGTTCAGGCTCCTGGGTGTGAACAGTCCTCACTGCACACGGCTCCTTCTCAGCCACTGTCAAGTGAAGGGATCCCAGTCTTACAGCGCTGAACCTAAGAACTGGGTCAAAGTGTGTGGCTTTGTTCTGTACAGCTCAGTATAGAAAAGTCCATTTGTATACCTGGATCTTGTTGCCTGAATCATAAAAGGAGTGGGCCATCTTTGTTCCAAATATAAAAGTAGGAATTTAAAGGCACTGGAAGGGTATTGCTTTTGTTTCATTGTGTATGTGATTGACTCTAAGAACCATCTGTTAACTTCCAAATTTTCATAGCACAGTGAAGAGAAACACAGGAATTTTGTAAGCAGCATGTTAAGTAGATGTGGTGAGATGCCACGATGAAGACCATATAGTTACTTTACAGTGACTATTGAACCGGTCAGACTGCAGCTGATGGGGGAGGCTTGAGAGACACACTGGGTAGACATCTGTTATCAGCTGAATGCTTTCATATTCTGTCATCACCATGCTCATCATGATAACATCCAGAAATGCATCTGACAAAGTCTACCTGCCAACAGTATAGAAAGTGTTTGGTTCTAGGTAAAGACCACCATTTCCAGACTGTTGCAAGGACTATGAAATGTTAGAATATACAAGAATACAAGAATAAACATTGGGGGGAAAACCTCTAATGTCCAGACGAGCCATGCAGGGCATTAAGGAAAAATCAGAAGTTAAGCAGGCCTGTGAGCAAGGGGAGTTGACTTTCCACCTCACCCTGTTCTCAGGCCTCCTCTTGACTCTGCTTGGGCTGGTAAGCACAGGCATTCTTTGGCTGTCATGTCCACAGACAGCCTAGCAGGGCTTGGCAGTGTGCTAAGACCTCAACAACCAGAAGACATTTCACTGTGAGAGTCAGAGAAAAAATTCAAAGGGAACAGATAGGCAAGACCATAGCTATCGAGCGTCAGTCAGTGGTTTGAGCATTAAGAACTACCATCGTTTATCAGAAGGGAGCTCCCAACTTGGAAATGGCTAGAGATTTAAGGAAAGGCAGGTTTCCTCCAGGTGGGAAGAGAGAGAGAACCTCCAAAGAGAAAAGCTCTTGAAACAGAAAGCCTCAGATGGTTACAGATCCATACCAAGGTTTCCTGGCAAAGATATGGGCCCAATTTGGAGGACACTGAAAAGCAGTGAGCTAGAAGGTCACCCCATTACATAGGAAAGGTCAAGCTTTCATGAGACTTTATGACCTGCTATCAGGTTTTTCCCCAGGGGAGAGCACCTATCGAACTCCACTGTCATGTGTCGTCTTCCTGATCGCCTGCAACTCTCATTTCAGATTCATGACAGATGCTGCACGCCGAGAACAGGAATCCCTGAAGAAGAAGATTCAGCCGAAGCTTTCACTAACCCTGTCCAGCTCCGTGTCTCGAGGGAATGTGTCCACTCCACCACGCCATAGCAGTGGAAGCCTTACTCCCCCTGTGACCCCACCCATCACCCCCTCCTCTTCATTCCGCAGCAGTACTCCAACAGGTAAGCCCCAGAGCCTGGGACTCAGACCCACGACTTGGATCCTCTATTCACCCTTACACTGTGTCCATTCATTTATTTGTTACCTACAAGTCGTTAGGGAGCATGCGCCTGTCTGTGGTGACGGTTTCATAGGTTTTTAAGACCTTGCCATTGTGTGTGAACTGGCAACCTTGTTTCTGCCTGGGACGAGGTAAGGCACCATGCCGGTTTATCCATACACAGTGGGGCGCTGTGACGTTTCTTATACTTGTCTCCTGATTTTTGCTTATTCTTGAAACTTTTCTTAATTAAATGAGGAACAGAGTCACATGCCTCCTACATGTCAGACACTGAGCTACAGAGGTGAGCACGCCCCATCTCCACCATGGTAGATGTTGGCACCTTCCCAGGGGCAGTGATGATTCAACACTGAAGTGGAGTCAGAACTGAGGATAAAAGCATCGGCTCAACTCCTGCCTGAAGCTGACTGCAGGACGGGGGCCTGTGTGCCTGGCAGCTGAGGTCCTTAGTACATCTCTGCTGAGTTCATTTGTTCGCCACGGCACCTTTTCATCTTGCCAGGTTGGGAGCATCCCAGAGGGCACGGGAGGCCCTGAGCTGCTGGTGCACTTCACTCCAAGGCCGGAGTGTGAAGCAGGCAGTGGGGGCTGGGAAGATCCTTCTTTGTCTTATCTGAGGAGCAGATCCTCCCTCCCATCATAGGAACACGGGCTAGCACTAACCAAAGAAGTACACGTAGGTACAGCTGTTGTCCTGAATTGTGTCATCTAGAACTCAGTGACATGAGCACTGCCAGGTCAACTGGCACCAGGAGAAGAGGCTCATGGGAAGAGCCGTACAGTCTGTGAGGTATAGTGGGAGGAAGGTGTGTCACTAGGGAAGAGGGCGGAGTGTGCTCCACTGTACAGCAGCCCCGTGTGGGGGAGCCTGCGTGTCCCACAGTAGGCAACACTGCCGACACCATGGTTCACATTCAAGATTCTGGTCAGTCCTAAGAGAAAAGCCATTTGGGATCGCACCAGCATCCCCGTGGCATCACCTCCCTCACTGAGACCTGGAGGTCCCATAGTTCATGGCTCGTTTCCTATCAAGGGAGGTGGCCAGAGTTTTACTTCTCACTCATTCATTCACAAAATACTGGGTTGAAGAACTCCCCGAGTCTGGGAAGATGCTAAGCCCAACAGAGTTAAAGGAGGCTCCTTAGTGTGGGACTCAGAGTTAAAGGAGGCTCCTTAGTGTGGGGCTCAGAGTTAAAGGAGGCTCCTTAGTGTGGGGCTCAGAGTTAAAGGAGGCTCCTTAGTGTGGGACTCAGAGTTAAAGGAGGCTCCTTAGTGTGGGACTCAGTGTGCACAATTATACCCAAGGAAGAGTCTTCCTGGCTGTAATTAGAGGACTTTAATCTCATGATGGATGGACATCCTGGATTCAGCCATGATTGAGCTCTTTGAAGACAGGAAAGGTGTAGCAAGCCCAGTACCAGAATTTCCTCTGAGCTCTTTATTCATACATGCCATTACCCTAAGCAAGTCACAGAATACTGGAGCTTACCACGTGTTAAAGGCCAAGGTAAAGGTTTAGCATTGTTTCTGCGTTTCAGGTCATGGTGGTGTGGCCTCGGAATGCCTTTGTGTTCTGTTTTGTGAACACTGGCTTTCTTCCAGAGCCTTCTCCTGTTATCTCCATGTAACCTGGCGTGGAGAGTGCTGGGCCCTCTTCTCTGTGCTCCCTGCAGTAGTTATTCAGAGGGAAGAGGCGCTGTGGGGCCAGCAGACTCTAGCAGAGCGTTTCATACCTGAGGTAACATAGACTGGACTCGTGGCCAACACCAGGTCAACAGGACTGCCCCATAGTAACACACAGGCTCCCAGGCCCCATGGAAACCAGGCAGTTTGAAGTGAGAGTTTATTATTTTTCATGTAAGAATGTCTACAAGAAATGGAATCATTTCTTTTTCTTTGGTCATAAAGAAATTTTTATGACACCCTGTCCATTTTAGCAATTTCCCACCAAAAGAATTAATTTATGCTGTGGGAAAGATGTATCATTTTCAGTCTGTCAGGATCGCCGTTAAGTTATTTGCTGCTTGAAGAACATTCCACATAAACATCAAAAATCAGCAGGGGAAATGGTTTCTTAAACCCCTGCCCTGCACAGCCTCGGCTGTGGGTGTTTTCCCTGTCCTCAATGTTATTTTACCTGCAGTTACGGGGATCAGCCTTTCTGCCTGACTCATGTGGTTCTAGCTGTTTGCATTGCCAGGTTATAAATAATATTCTGCAGCTCCACCACCTAGGTCCACTCTCCTGCGCCCATGTTCAAGGTGCATTCTTGGGAAGCAGTGGTCACTCTGCAGGCTCCCGCCCATGGCTGTCTTTTCAGAGAACGTGCTCTTTCTGGTTTGCCACACCCTGGTAACCAGTACTACACTGGGGCCTTTAAAACACTCGTTCTTGCTGTCATTATTTTGAGGCAGGGTCTTATTTAGTCTAAATTCAACGTACTGTGTAGCCAAGGCTGCCAGTGAATTCTTGATCCTCCTGCCTCTCCCCCAGAGTGCTGGGGTTATAATATACAGCACCGTGCCCAGTGCTCCCTCGACCTTGTTCCTGCACTGACTGCCGATCAGGACTCTGGAAGGTCCACACTAGGACTTATTGCCTTTGGCCCTCCTGACATTTCTTTAGATTACATCGTGTGTGTGGGGGGGGGGGGTGTGGGGTGTGTGTGTGTGTGAGTGTGTGTGGGTGTGGGTGTGTGAGTGTGTGTGTGGGTGTGAGTGTGAGTGGGGGGGTGTGGGGTGTGTGTGTGTGGGGGTGGGTGGGTGTGTGAGTGTGTGTGTGAGTGTGGGTGTGGGTGTGGGGTGTGTGTGTGTGGGGTGTGGGTGTGTGTGGATATGTGGGTGGGTGTGTGAGTGTGTGTGGGTGTGAGTGTGTGTGTGGGTGTGTGTGTGGGTGTGTGTGTGGGTGTGTGGGTGTGTGTGTGGGTGTGTGTGTGTGTGTGTGTGTGTGTGAGTGGGGGGGGGTGTGGGCCTGTGGGTATCAGAGTACAACTCTCAGGAGCCGTTCTCTCTATTGTGTGGGTTCTGGGGATTAAACTTGGGTCATCAGGTTAGGCAGCAAGTGCCTAACTTTACCTGCTGACCCATCTTGACAGCTGTTGGCCAACTATTGATCTTTGTTTTGATCGAGGTGTGAGTATTTGCAAACTGAGAGTATATAGCACTCTAGGGAAGGCTTAAGCCCTCCATGCAGAAAGTTCTGGAAGAGTTGTTAAATGGAATCTTGATGCGGGCACAATTATCAGTCAAGAGAAACCTTGCCAGGATAATACACAGGGCCAGGTCAGAGGTCTCTGATGTACTGCTTTAGTGGCAGGGCTGTAAACTAGAGTAGACTTGGGGTTTGTGTCAGCCCTGCTTGCAGACAGCAGACATCTCACAGCCTTGTAGTTCAAAAGCAATGAAAGCAGAGACTGTCCTGTGAGACTGTTCTTACATTGTCTCTCACTGGCCTTCTTAAAACACCACCTTACCTTACAGGTACACAATTACTGCACACCATCTTTTGGGGAATTATGAGGGGTGTTTTAGACAAGTCTTATGATAGCCAAAGCCACCCTCAAACTCACTCTGTAATTTAAGTCAACTTTAACCTCCTGATCCTCTTGCCTCAGCCTCCCAAATCTGAGATCACAGATGTGCACCTCCATGCCCAGCTGCTTAAAATTCTTATTAGACCTTCAGCTAGCCAGCCAGCCAGCCGACCAACCCAGCGATTTAACTTGATTCATATAAAGGCTCTGGAGTTGTGGCTCACCCTCGCTGGACCATTCCTCCTTCTACAGCACTCGCTGCTCACACCACTGGCTACAGTTTGATTGTTTAAATTAAGTTTCTGTCTAAGGGCGCTGACTCTGGAGGACGCATGTTGATGTTCACAGACAAGCTAGTTGTTAAAGTGACACTCAGAGTTGGCCACGGTAGCAGAGCTTATACAGATAAGCTTGTCAGGCACTGTCATTACTTTACTGTCACATCTTTCAGTGTCCGAGTTCTCTGCTCTGCTCTTAATTCACAGGATCCTAGTCTAAAATATCCATTGGTCATCAATTAATAAAGAGTATTGGTCATCAATTAATAAAGCGTGCACAGCAGTCAGTCACAGCAATGTCATAGGTCCCATCCCCTGATGGGACCATCTTCACACTGCCTTGGTAAATGCAGGTAGTTGGTAAGATCAATAACAGACTGATATTACTGCAAAAACATCTCTACTGTTTTAGTTACTTCCTGTTCCTCATGGAGGTTCTCTCTTTAGTATTTCTTTATGGTATTTTTACAGTAAACTGTTCAAATGACAAAGATTTTTTTAAATTGCATAAGTTTCTAAATCACATCAAGTCATTTTTAAAAGTAAAATACTGAGCTAGTGAAATGGCTCAGTGGGTAAGGGTGCTTGTCACCCAGCCTGAAGACCTGTGTCCCATCTCAGGTCCCTCAGGGTAGAAGGAGAGAACCGATTCTTACAATTTGTCCTCAGACCTGCATACATACAGGATGACACGTGATGTGCCCAGACACATACACACAAGAGAAGAAAGAAATTTCAGCAATTTTGAAAAATAAAATATTAAGTTTTCCTGGGGATGAAGAAGACTGTGATACAGATGTAAAGAATGAACTGATAGGATTTTGCTCAAGGTATTTGGAAGTTTCTGTCATAGATTCTTTTTCCATGCCTTTATTTTCAGAAACCAAAGTAAAATTTTCATAAAAGCAGAAAAGCATAAAATAAATAAAAAACAAACAAACAAGCAAGCAGAAGAAGTCAAGGCCCAAGCCAGTGCAGCACAGCCTAACCCAGCCCAACAGCAGAGTGTGGGCTACAGGCAGCTGCATAGAGAAGCCTCACTTTGATGTGAGTCATGAGGAGACCTTTGTGTCTAACAGATGTTTGCGACCTGTTACAAACATGGGAGACTCTAGTTTGGGCTAACAGGCCCTGCACTGAAGAGTAGCCTGTCTGGATGGAGCCTAGGAAACCGTCCCTAGCATCTTCCTGTGGAGAAGTCGGATTGGTTAGTCATGAAAGCATTGCACAGCCTCTGCCCAGCTTGTTTGTGTTTGGAACCATGTAGAGCCTCTCCTGGCGTGAGGCGTGTCTGTCGGCTTGTTTACGTTCTGCTGTGCCTTCACCTCTCTCTCCTCTGCCTCTGAGACTAGTAGAAGCTCTGTTGCCTGAGAACCTGGTCTCTCACAACTTACTGTGATCTCTGCCATCTTGTTCTCTACTCCTGCATCCCTATGCTGGGGGTAAACCTAGGGCCTCAAGCATGAGGTCCTGCTGCTGAGCTGCCCTGAGCCACACCCCAGCTTGTGGCTGATGACTTTTAACATCTCCTTTCTTCTCAAAGTGTTAGGAGAATAATGAAGACAAAGAAATAGGGTTTCATCCATTTTATGTACCTACTGCTAGATGACACCTAAAGCTTTCCACACAATGTTGTTCTTAAGTGGAAGAAACAATCAAGCCCACGTGCCTGTGATCTGTAGCTATAACTGTATATTATATGTGTTTAGAACTTTATAATGTACAACTTTCTCTGTCATCAAGAAGCTTGTTCTTTGTTAACACTTGATAAGACACATTATTAATACCACATTAAAGTCAAAGAGGCTTGTATAACTTCCTTGAATTAGCTGTTTCCCAAGCAGGGTAGCCCCCGCTTCCCACAGCGCTGGGATCTTCTCAGTGAACATATTTATTAGAATCAGTCTTGTTATAAGATATGAGTATTGGGGGTTCAGAGAACCATAAGGCTCCCCTGTGTGTTAAAACATGCATTTCTCAGTATAAGCCAGTTGAAAACACATTGGAAAACAGTGACTATTAGCATTCTGTCTAAGCTCAACCTCCACAGTTACCTGGCAACACTATAAAAGGGGCTGCTTGGCCCCTCCTCACTCTCCTGCTCTCTCTTGCTCCTGCTTCCCCTTGCTCTCTTGCCCCATTATCCCTTCTCTCCCCATTCCCTTCCCCCTTCTCTCTACCTGCTCATGGCTGGCCTCTACTGTACTCTTCTATTTCTCTACTTCTCCCTCTCTTTCTCTGCCCTACTTCCTTCTTAACTCTCCTCCCCATGCTCTGAATAAATTCTACTTTATACTATACTGCCATGTGGCTCCCTCAGGGGGAAGGGATGCCTCACTGAGGCAACCCCTTCTCAAGACCTCCATAGAACATAATCTCCCTCTCTTTTGATCCTTTTATAATACAACATTGGTGCTGAAACCCAAGACATATCCTTTCCTTATCTTTTTTATAAACACATCAATGAGTATAGTGTATGTGCATAAGGGTAACTGGCCAGCCACAGACTATAAGACATGACGGAGGTTACACGTAGGCTGTGTCTGTGCCGTTCCTATGAGGACGTATGTATGATAGTATTCTAGTTCTATAGACTGTACATTGGCCTGCACAAAAAGCCTTACAGAATTCCAAGCCAGACACAAACTCCAGGGGAAAGAGGACAATATGGCATCAGGAAGAAATCAATGCGGGGACTTTATAGCCCCAGATCATTCTAGAATCTCAGCTCAGGGAACTGGGAAGCAGACTTGGATATGTTGACAAAGGTGGCATGTCAATCTAGAGTTTTCTGGGTGTTGGGGGTAAAGTGGCGAGAGCCCTTCCTGTCAGAGAAGTCTGAGACGTAAGTGGCCTAAGCTTTTCCAAACCTCAGTTTCCTCCTGGGGTAGTGGCAGCCATGACTGCTTTACTGTGAGGCTCTGTTCATGCCACGAGAACAGGGAGCAGCTGGAGTAGGGCTTACTCTGCCCTCAGACCCCTGCACTGGTAAATAAGCCTGTGTTCAGGGACCGCTGGCTGTCAGAGGTGTATGTGGATGCTGTGCCACGGTCAGGCTGCTTTGAGCTTCTCGAAGGAGCTATGCACGTTTTTAACACAAAGTAGACATTTTTTGCCTTTAACTGAAAGGACAGACAGTATTTCAGTAGTGCCGGCCAGGACTGCTTCTGTGTGTTTATTTTTGGTCTGTGTTAACCTCAGAGAGGGCTGGTGCCAGGAGCACTAGTACAGGTGGGGTTTGCTAATGACCTGTTCTGGCATAGCACAGTTTCGGGGAAAGACAGGCCAACCCTTTCCTTGTCAGAATGGATGCAGGGAGCATCTAAAGAGTTCATAAGACTGCAGAAGGCACAGATAGTTTGGACTTTCTCAAAGCTTTTTGTTTTAATTTAATTAATTAATCACACTATTTTATTTGCATGTGTATTTTGCTTGCATGTGTGTCTGTGCACCCCATGTATGCCTGCAAAGGTCAGGAAAGAATATCAGATCCCTGGGACTAACATTGCAGACAGTTGTAGTTTCTGGGAATCGAACACAGGTTCTTTGCAAGAAGAACAAATGCCTTTAATAGCCACAGCTAACTCCGCAGCCCTAAAGTGCTTAAAGAATGGTGCCGTGAAAGTGAGAAAACGAACATAGAACCAGAAAAACATTAGTTCTCTTTACAAGAATTCTTAACAACTCAATAATAAAAAAGCAACTCAGTGTCGGAAACAAATGTCATTATTGTGACCTTTCCTCACCCGGGATGGTAGGGAAAAGTTTTGTGGGTTTACAAATATCTAGATCCTCTTCTGTTGTTTTAGAGAGCATAACAATAATCCCTGAGCTGAGCTTCAAAGAGAGCAGGAGGCTAGCTGTCCCTCAGATACACACTCGCACTCACAGTCCCACACCCTGTGCCCGTGTCAAAGGCGATGCCCATAAAGACTTATGACCACCAGAGTCAGGAAGGAGAGGCCTTTTTCTCCCCCACCTTGGGGTGCTTTTACATTTTAGTTTCTCATTAAGAAGTGATAGCACTGAATACCTACTTGGTAAACTTTGTACTGAGGTCATAATGCCATGTAAAGGACATCACAGTATTCAGGACCATAGTCTTGAACTCATGTCATTCAGAGTATTCATTGACCACAGCATCTCTGAGAGGCCCAGCCTCCTGACTGGGAAGAGCAAGGAACACCCTTAACTGTATTCCAAGGGAAGAGAGCACAAGTGTCCTTGTCCCTCTAGTCACCCAAAGAGGGCAAGGCTAACAAGGTTAGCTTTCTCAGGAGCACAAAACAATGCCAGGGGCCTGGCAATCCCCGGTATTTATCCAGTGAGGTGAGAGCACCTGGCCACAAGAGCCAGGTACTAGGATGTACAGAGTACCTGTCCTCTTAGCAGCCCCAAAGACTAAGTAGTTCATCCTTGGGCAAATGTACAAACAAATCATGATGTGGCCAGAGAGTGCCATCCTGTCTTACAGCAAGAAGGAACAGAACTAGTCGTGTATCAAAGACAGGCTTGAGTCAGAAATGTGCTGTACAGAGGGACAGGAGACATAGAGAACACAGGAGTTTAAGGACCTTCAAACCTATCTGCTGCAGAAGTCAGGTTAGTTCAGCCAGAACCAGGGGCCATGCAGCAGAATCTCCTGGGGTGTTGGATACATTCTACACTTTCCTGGGCTGCTGATGATCCAAGTGTACACACTGCTAGGGTGCATCTCACCATTAGTTACTCTGCTTCCCGGCTCCTTGAAGTGGCAAGTACCATTCCCCTGCTACTGACAGCCCACTAGAGAACAAAGGAAGTCACAGCCACAGTGAGGATGCCAAGCTCTCTGACATTTCCTCTCCACTGAAGGACAGTCAGCAGGACCCTTAGACACAATACTGAGGGAGCAGCACTAGCAGAGAAAGCAATCTCCTCTCAAGTAAGACTGGGGGTAGAATAAGAATTAGCTGCCGACTGCCTTACTGAACTGTCTTACAGAAAATCCATTAGTGGCTAAAAATATTTAAGTGCCTAGGTTTTGCAATATTTAAAATATTTTGTGTCCTGTAACAAATAGAATACTTTGCTATATTGAGAAATTTATAAGAAAGAAAAACTACCTGTTTCAGCCTGTGTCTAAAGAATCCTCAAAGCAAACCCAACACTTGGCATGATGGCTCTGGCCCTGCAGGTTAATCTCAGAGTAATGGAAAATGTTGATAATCTAACTTGTGATAAAACTGTTTGGAGACCAAGCATTTTAACAGCACTTTTCCGTGTTTGCTGAAACTCATGCAGAGCGCCCACATTCAACACTTTATGTTTGCTTATAAACCTAAATTTCATCTCCACTATTAGCTGTTACTGTTTAATCAAAACCAATAAAAACAAAATGCCCACCGTTAGGAATTCCCACTAGGAAGTTCTCACAGGTTTTACAGCCGTGCTGCCTGATGCTAGAAACAGCCTTCAATCCTGGTTGCTTTTCTCTGTTCAAGAAGAGGCCACATCCTAGACAGGCCAGAAAGACGACAAGACAAGTCTGCTTTACAGCTCACACATTGGACTCTGCAGCCCACATCCCTGCATCCAGAGAGAATTCTAACTTTCTAAGCCAAGGCCCATAGTACACACGAGCCAGCAGCCCCCATGTGCATGTGCCAGGAAGCTTCTTCTGGAAGCAAGTACAGATGCCACTGTGGGGGCTAAGTACCCCATGGCACAAGCCTAGGAGCTGCTGTGGATGCTACGGGGATGGGAGGAAACCAGCTGACCGGTGCTCCGCACACCTCCAGTGAGGAGGTAATGGCTACTTCACCCTGATGGATTTGCAGACCTGCCAAATGGGTAGGTCTCTGAAGAACCCTTTTCTTCTCCCTCCTCACCCAACCCCACTGTCTAAAACATGGCACATTAAAATCAGAGAATCCCTTTCATCTTTGTGGGTATCACAGCAGTGAACTTGTTTTAATGTCTTTTCCATGTGGCTCTAGTTTTAACAATAAAATAATCCCAGGCACACCCAGCTGGACAGCATTAAAGAGAGGATCTGCAAGTGGGGGTGAGGGCGACTTCGCTAATTTGCCGTCGCTGAAAAGACAACAGGGTACAGAGCCTCCCTGCTCCTGCCCGGAAATTTGCTCACGATTCTTGGAAATGCACTAAAAAGGAAATGGTAATTGCCAGGAAGGGAGAAGCTCAGGTTGTTGGAAACTGCTGAATGCCAGGGACGGAATGGTTTCTGGTTGTACAGTCTTAGCACCTTGCAAACAAACCTACGCTGTCCCATTAGAAAAAACGAGGCCTGGCGTTAAGTTCTGTCCATGCTTTGGGAGATCTCATCAGTCAAAGGCACAGCTCATACTTCACTCTGCTGAGCAGGTGCTGGCCCAGTTTGCTGTGCAAGTAGCATAGTCAGCCACACAAAATCGCAAGACTCAAGTTGCTCGGGAGTTCGATAGCAAGCGCTGGGATGTACCGTGGTTTCTGTCTTTGCAACTCAGTTACTAATGTTATTTTAAAGGAAAACGGAAGACAAGCAGGCAGGTACACTCTAAATGTCTAGGGTTCCAGGACAGAGCACCCAAGAAGCTGAACAATGTTGAATGAATCAGCAAGTCTTTCCCTGCCACTGTCTGCCCACTGACAGCACCTCGCAGCATCAGTGGGTAGATTTATATAGTTTTAACATAGATACATATTTTAAGATTCCCCAAATAAAAAAAGAAGAAGAAGAAGATTTACTTCCTGGCAAATACTGAAGAACATGCTTCTCACAAAGCATTCCACAGTCCAACGTAAGCTCCTGGTTAAGATTTTCCTCAGAGCTGGCTCTGCTGGGTCTGTGCCTACTATTCTGGACACTCAGGAGGCTAAGGCACCCAGATTACAAAGTGAGACACCTAGCTACCTCTAAGAGGAAGAGGAGGAAGAGGAGGAAGAGGAGAAGATTGACATCAGGATGTTTTACCTGAAAGGAGCTGAGCAGGAGTCTGAGACCCTTGACTAGTGTTTCTGGCACATCTTTGAATTTCTTCCCCTAAGAACTGTTACCTTCTGGCAGGTCACCATGCCCTCCTTGGCTGTTATGGCACTAAGAACAGGCAGGCGATTTGGGATGACATTTTAGCACATGATTGTGACCCCGCATGCTGTTCCCTCAGAAGTTACTAACAGTGCAAGAACTTGGCCTTTGTCATGCTGGGAAGCCCGTGCCATCCACCTCAGTGAGGTTAGTTTTGGCCAAACACTGAAAGCCACGACCAGCCTTTTGCCACCATGCAAAGATGGAGTGAAAGCCTCTGGGTCTGTAGAAAGGCGTTCGTACAGAAAGGCGAGCATATAGAAAGGTGTGCATATAGAAAGGCGAGCATATAGAAAGGTGTGCATATAGAAAGGCGTGCATATAGAAAGGCGAGCATATAGAAAGGTGTGCATATAGAAAGGTGTGCGTATAGAAAGGTGTGCATACAGAAAGGCATGCGTATAGAAAGGTGTGCATATAGAAAGGTGGGATAAAGAAAGGCACATACGGGCTGGAGAGATGGCTCAGTGGTTAAGAGCACTGACTGCTCTTCCAGAGGTCCTGAGTTCAAATCCCAGCAACCACATGGTGGCTCACAACCATCTGCAATGGGATCTGATGCCCTCTTCTGGTGGGTCTGAAGACAGTGACAATGTACTCATATACACAAAATAAATAAATCTTTAAAAATTTAAAAAAGAAAAGAAAGGCACATATATCATTTAGAACATGCTATATTATGGAGGAAGGGGAATTATTTTCTTAACTCCTAACAAAATATGGTAAACAGTCACTGTGCAAAAGCGGTTGAGATGGCAGAGGCAGGCTGTACTTGAGCTGCTGAGATGAACTTGCCACAGAAGTTGGAAGCTGATGCTGTCCCCGCACTGTGGATAGATGGCACAGTCCCACAGAGACTTCTCCTGCTATATGAACTCTTTTAGAAGTGAAAATCAGAAAATTAGGAATATGAAGTAACTACAAGTAGAAAAATTGTTTTTCTCCTTTTACTGAAAATAGGTTTTTTCCCTCACATAATAAAAGTTTCCCCTTCCTCTGCTCCTCCCAGCTCTTCCCCATCTCCCTTCCCATCTGTATCAACTCCCTCTCTGTCTCTCATTAGAACACAAATAGGCCTCTAAGGGGTAATAATAAAATAAAATGTCATATAGTGAAATAAAAATAATAAGATAAAACAAGAGCTAATACTTTGGAAGTGGAGAAAACAAACCAACAGAAGGAAAAGAGCCCAAGGAAAGGCACAGGAATCAGAGACCACTCACTGGCACGGTCAGGAATCCCATACAAACACTAAACTGGAAGCCATAGTATACACACAGAGCACCTGAGGACCTGCCTGGTGCAGACCTGTGCAGGCCGTGTGCGTGCTGCCTCAGGCTCTGAGTTCATGTGAGCTTGGATCATGTGATTTACATGGCCTTGTTCTCTCCGTGTTCTCATTCCCTCTGGCTCTCTTACAGTCTTTGTGCCTCTTCTTGGGGGGGGGGGGTCCTGAGTCCTGAATGAGGGGATTTGATAGAGACACCCCATTTAGGGCTAAGTTGAGGTCTCGTGCTCTCTGCACAACCTCTGGCTGTGGTCTCTGTATTGGTTCCCATCCACTGCAGGAGGAAGCTTCTCTGGTGATGGCTGAGCAAGGCAGTGTTCTGAGAGTAGAGTGTCAGTTGGGGTCATTCTATTGCTGTGGTTTTGGGGAGTTTTGGGGGGATCTTTTGTTTAGTTAACATTTTTTTTTGGTTGACTGTTTTGGTTTTGGTGTAGGGTTGTTGGTTTAGAGCAGAAGTGTTGGTTTTACCCTAGGTCCCTGAGCCATTTAGTCTCTGCTTCTTGGTCACCCAAGCACTTTCTGGGTTTGGGTTCCACCTTGAGTGGCCTCAGCCTACTCCAAATGACATCCTTTCTCCAACAAGGCCACACCTCCTAATCCTTCTCAAGTAGTGCCACTCCCTGGTGCCTAAGCACTACAGTGTATGAGCTATGGGGGGCCATTCTGATTCAAACCACCACACCTGTGTTTTCTATTATATACTCGAGCATTTGATAAAAATGATAGACTTGGCATGAGAGTGTTTCTCTCTTTTCCTCTAGAAGATGGCAAATTGTGTCTCCTCCAGAGTGACATCTGGTTCTTATCTGGAAAGTGTCCTGCGTTGGTTTGCCCTCATGTACCATTGATCAGTTCTTCTCGTTTACAGAGCACCATACCAGGCAGATTCTTTATATCCATCCTATTCTCCATGCTAGCAATGTTTGCCACCTGGTGCTTAATGACCCAGAGCTATGCAGATGACATAGTGTCTGTAAGTTGGAGAGCAGGCCAGAGCAGGGTCAGCAGATGAAGACACTTTCCATAGAAGCCAGGCAGCCTGAGGGCAGCCCCAGAACCTCTGTAAAGGGGAAGGAAAAATCAGCTTCACAAAGTTCTCTCCCTCTCTCTCTCTCTCTCTCTCTCTCTCACACACACACACACACACACACACACACACACACACACACACACAATAACAATAATAAATTTGAAAGCCAGCTGTATTGCCACACTCAGGAGGAAAGGTAGGCAGATCTCTTTGAGTTTGAGAGCAGCCTGAAGCCAGCCCGCACCATCCTGAAGCCCTAGTGTGTGTCTTTGGTGCACTACAGAAAGCATGAGCTCTTGAAATTCTCAGGAAGATAAGGTGCTGGACAGGCGGGAAGAACAATGTGACAGCAGATCAGGGTCCCCTGAGCTTTGCTGCCCAGGCTCTGCTTACAGGTATAAAGGTCAAGGTGAGAATATGGTGGCTACAAAGGAAACCACTTGTCTTCTCGAGCACACCGTATGCATCAGGGATCTGCAGACTTGAAGAGCTCTTGAGCTGTCCTGTCAGGAACTCTGAGTGGCCTTGATATGTTTAGTAACAAAGTAGCAATATTGCTGTCCATCTTAATGGTCCGCTTACCTGTTCAGTATGTAATATCTTCAGAATGACAGAAAGAGTAGGGAACTGATGAAAATAGGCTTAGAAGGGGCTGAGAATATGGCTCAACCAGTCCGGGGCTTGCTGAGGAGGGGTGATAACCTGAGTTCAGCACTGAGTGCCCACAGAAATGGCCTGAGATCATGTGGACCTGTAGCCATAGCACTGGGTGGGCAGAGGCGAGAGGATGCTGGTTCACCATCTGGCGTTGCCGAGCAGGTAAGCTCCAGGGCTAGGGAAAGATTATATCCAAACAATAGGGTAGACTGGGAAGGAGGAAGAGACCCAACACAGACTCTGGCTTCCACATGCGTACACATGTATGTGCGCATACCCATGAAAACACATGTACAAATTAGGTACTAAAAGTGGGACACTGTCACGTCATTTCAGATCTGATTAGAAGGAACATGGATTCTGAGAGGATAGTAGGCACTAGCATGGCTTTACAAGGTAACTTGTTACTCTGTGACATGTCCACACGTGCGGCTAGGTTGCTGCTCCAAACTCCTTCCTATAAAAGAGCAAAAGTAATGCCACTGTGAAGAAAGAAAGAAAAAAAGACCGACAGATACACAGAGAGAAGCTAGGACCAAGTGATCCGGGCTCTTGGATGGAGAAGCCTCAGTGCCCAAGAAGTTCGATGTGCTAATTATATTGAACTGAAAGGCTAGTTGCTGCATACAGCTAAACAAGCAGGGAAGTTTAACCAAACTTGGTAGGGGTGAAGTCTTCAGCTGGAAACAGCCTGAGGAGAAAGCAATGGCAGACAGTCTGTATGCTTGCACTCGGTCCTGCACTTTGTCAAACTTCTGAGCCTAAGGCTCTGGGGTCCGTGACATGGCCATGCCTATATCTGTGGCACACACCTACTCAGGATCCTCTGCTCCCCACAGTGGAGGAATGGTGTGTCATAACAGTCTCAGGTTTTTAAAAGCTAAAGTCTGCGCAGACTCAGCTCAACTGCTGTTTTCAAACTGAAGTCACCTCTCACTGGTACATCAACCAATGAGAAACTAACTGTAATCTGTGACCAGCATTTTTAAGTGGAGAATTAAAAAACAGAACATAGAGAACCTCACACTAACTAAACATACACACTGGCTTGAGAAACTAGGGAGTAGGTTATTTTCTGAATCATAATATAAAATTTATTTTTCTCTAGATCAAAGACTTTGAAATTCTGGGATGGAGAGATGGCTCAGAGGTTAAAAGCACTGGCTGCTCTTCGAGAGCACCTGGGTTCAATTCCCAACCCCACATAGTAGTTCACAACTGTCTCTAACTCCAGCTCCAGGGAATTCAACACCCTCACACAGCCATATGCAAGCAAAATACCACTGCACATTTTTAAAGAATCATTTTTAAAATTTGAAATTCAACAAGTGATCCAGGCAGGTTCACCCTGTACAAGCGCAGTGCCGAGCCCAGGAACGCATGCCAGTAACTGTGTCTGTCCCCCAGCATTTATCCCTAAATCAATGCGGAATAGTTTGTTTTCATGGTTATAACATGGGGAATGAGGGTTTCTTCATTCATAAGACCCCATCTAATTATGAGCTGCACAATTCCCTCTGGACTGCAGGTCCTAGGACTTCTCAGATTCAGTGTCACAGAATGAATACTTCTTACAGCTCACCTGCAGACAGGAAGGAAGGTTTATTTTGCTTTGTCTTTCTGGATGTCTTTTTTTGGTAGAGATTTCCCTTATCTCTTCCAGGGTGCTTCAGCTGGCAGTTAGTGGGTGCTTAGTATGCACGACCATTACAGACAGGGCCGTGGAGTACAGGTGGGAGGAGACCCGGTTCTCACTGCACTGCTAGTCTGGAAAGACCCTAGTGAGGGAGGGTGCTGTCTCTGGGAGACAGCATAGGAACAGTGGCAGGCTGTCGGTGGTAGAGGCCGCCATGGCACAGTGCTGGTTCCCAGGGCTTCTGAAAGAAGGTGTTCTCTAGTCAGAGCTTGCTGTGCTGGCAGTGCAGGCCTCGCCTTCTCCCCACCGTGGTCTGTCAGTGGCCCAGATTGGGGTGTTGCAGACAGGTGTCGTCTCCAGTAACCACCCCCCTCTCCCCTGCCCTGTAAAAGCCAAAGTGGAGAGAGCTGCAGGCTCCTGTGGGCTTCACACTGTCCCTTGCTGGCACTGAGAGCAGTTTACCTCCTAGCCATCCTTTACATGGAGGATATAGTGTCTCTCAGAGTCAGGCCCTGGCAGAAGAGCAGGCAAGCGAGTGTGAGCAGCTCTGTCTGATTCTCCTCTTTCCTGTGGTGAGATTTCTCTCTTCCTTTCCTACCTTGCTTTGACAGGGCAGAAATACAGTTGGAGGTAAAGCTGGGAATGCTGGCTGTGCGGCTGGCCAGGCCCCTGCCTAAGTCTAGTGCCCTCTGGTAGCAGCTAGTCCTTGTGAGTGGTAATTAACTGGATGGGAATGTTCACAGGCACTTCCCCTGGGAACCATTTCACCAAAGAGTAACCCTGTTGTCTGGACCATACAGACCCATAAAGTCATCGCTAGCTAGGATGTCCACGTGACAAAGCAGCAACAGAAACCGCTGCCCCTAGTCTTCCAGGACCCGGAGAATAGAGCCCACATTGTGGAAGACCCAGCCTACAGGCCTCTCTCCCAAGAGCCCTGGAAATTCCTCCTGGACTCCAGCATCCAAAGGCTAATTCTCATTCAAGTTCTCGTTCAGAACTGCTCTGCTTAAATCTAAACAAGCTCACTGCTTCCTTGTATTTCAACCATTGTCCTGGATTATGTTTTGAGAACGATCAACCCCACCTTTCACTTTTGTGCATGCCACAGCTGATTAATTATTAGTTACCATGAAAGGGGGCGTTTAACTCTTGGCATTTTAAGAAACCAGGCTGGCAAAACTTACCTAGCAAGATATTTAAGAATTCAGAAGCTAAGGCTGGAAGACTGCCACAAAAGGCCAGTCTAGGCTACAGAGCAAGACCCTGTCTCAAAGCCAGCAGCACAGATATTCATACTTGTAACCAAATGGGCTTCCCACTGTAAGTATTTTTAAAAGTCCTGACAACAGGAGCATTGATGGGTCTAGAAGACAGCAATGTGTACTGTCTGGCCTGGGACAAAGGGACTGGGCCTCAAGGCCCTGGTCAGGTGTTGTAAGAGTGGCGATAGATTCAGGTGTCCAAAGCCTTGGCACTGTCTAGTAAGTAGAGTGGGCCCTCAGAGATGATGCTAAAAACCAAGATGACAGGAAAAGGGAAGTACAGTAGGAGTTGCATCACTGGGTAGAAGTCATGGCAACAGGTTGAAACCAGACCCTCTGGCCTCCTACCCACCCTGGCAAGAATGTTAGAGCGCTGGCCACTGGTGCAGGAGGACTGACTATGGGTGCTCCCTTCAGAGCTCTCAGAATGTGCTGGCACTGTGCTGAGCATATCATACCCCAGTTTTATATGTAATGCAGACTGAACGCTAGAAAGTGTCGTGAGAATTGCCCTATGCCACACTGCCAACATGTGTTAGTGACCAGTCTTAACCCTGTCTGCCTTTTCCCAAATCATGGTCTTGGGTACTCTCCTCCCTCGTCTCAGAGAGCTGACAAGGCTCTAAACTGAGAGCAAGGAACGTGATCCATTTGAGTTTATCTTGGGAAGTTACTAATTTTCTAGGTGAAACTAACAGATGTGTTTCTACTAATACACTGAACAGACACTTGAATGCCTGCTGTGACCCAGCATATGTAGAAGAAGAGGCAAACACATAAGCCAGGAAGCCTAGGAGCATTGTGGGGGAAGAGAGAATAGTAAGTTCACTGGTAGAGATCAGCTGTGTGTGAATAAAAGAGACACCTAGCCCAGGACTGAGATGGGAAGCCATAGCAGACTCCTTAAGAAGAAGTAATCAAACTATGTTCAAAAACCAAGCTCATCTTGAGTCAGAAGTAATGGCGCATGCCTGTAATCACAGCCTCAGGAGGCTGAAGCAAAGGGGTCAGGAACTCAGGGCCAGCCTTGGCTACATAGAAGAGCGTCTTTAAAGGAAGATTAAAGGGCACATCTTGGATGGAAAGAAAGATTCATGAAGCTGACAGGTTTAGATGTGCAGTTGGATGCAGACACCCAGGAGACGAGCTGCTGCTGCTGCTGCTGCTGCTGCTGCTGCTGCTCCTCCTCCTCCTCCTCTTCCTCTCCTTCTTCTTCTTCCTCCTCTTCTTCTTCCTCCTTTTTCCTCCTCCTCCTTCTTCCTCCTCCTCCTTCTTTTCTAAGTAGTAAAACAACAAAACCCTCATTGTCACCTCTCTGCAGGAATGTCTTGGTTTGCTTTTAATTCTTGAAACATTCTGGTAGCTGGGAGATGGTGCAGCGGGTAGAAACACTTGTATGCAAGCCAGACCTGCGTTCAGACTCAGGATCCACAGAGGACAGAACTGACTCTCACAAGTTGTCCTCTGACCTCCACATGTATGCTCTCATTCACATCCTAATAGTAATAATAAACAAAATGAAAAGGTTTTAAAGTTCTGACTATGAATGAAACATTGTGGGAGCAGAAGTAGGAGTGCTGAACGGGGGTGTTGCCATAGTCCAGAGCAGAGGAGAGCAGTGGCTGTAGGGTGGGAAGCACGGTGGAGGGAGCTGGTGTGGGGGTCGAGCCTGCAGGAGCTGCTGAGCCTGAAGAAGGAACAAGCTCGGAGCTGCTTAGAGGGAGTAGCTGAGCAGATTGCTGGGCTGTTTCCCAGGCGTGTGGAAAGAACTGGGCAGTCTAGACTCAAGGATTCTGCTTTAAAAACACAACATGGTCTTAAGTCGCTGACCCGCAATGGAATGTGATGTTTTAATCATTCCCAAACTTCCCAGTGACCTGGGAGCATGTGACAGATATGGCTCTGTAGACACCCCCTCCCTTCTGACCTGATGAGCCAAAGCCAGTGTAGAGGCTCCAGAATCCCACAGAGCCAGAATCCCGCAGTGCCCCCAGAACTGCCAGCCCAACACAGGCATATTCTCCGCATGCTGGCCAGCCAACTGCTTTGTCTTGGGTTCCCAGCTAGTGTTGATGGCCTGAATGCTATTGAATCAGGTGCAATTAACACCGCCCCTATCCCCTCTATCCCTGTTCAGGACACCACTAGGCACGTTCCCGGATGACAAGTTGGAAATAAAGTGGATGGGGTTGCGGCCCGAGCCAGCACAGGGGCGCTGCTGTGGTGTTCTTCCCAAGACGGCAGGCACATCCTCCTAAGTGGGACACCTTGAAAGAGTGCTTTCCTAAGTGGCAGGGGTGTTCCCATAAATTAATGTTCTTCATAAGGCCCAAGGCTCAGACATCTGTCTGAATGATCCAGTCCTCATAAATCGGGGGATTGGTTCTGGAGACCCCAGGAGCCTGGGCTTTCTGGAGAGATTTATAGCACTTCCCACTCGTGTTGAGGCCAGGAAAAACATCACAGTTCCCTCAGCACTTTTGGGGTTTGTTCCTGTGGGGGCGGTGAGGGCAGGAGAGGTATGCTGAGCCAACACCGCTTTGAAAGAAAACCAGCCAGATTTGTTTTTCAAAACCTCAGAGAAAGCCCCATGCTCTGCTGAGGGTGTAAGGGCTGGACTGTCCTCTGCCCATCTCTCCCTGGGGAGCCTCTCAGGCTTGGCTTCTTCACCCCAGTGGATTCTGTGGTGTGGGAGCTGGGTCGGAGCTGGCTAGAGCTCACAGCCTATTCATGCCTGCCGTGGCCTGTGGGGCAACAGACCCAGATGTCCAGCACCAGAAAAGCCCTGTGCTGAACCCGAGATGAGTTCATTGTCTCCCTATTGTGAGCTCTCCTCCCATAACTGACGTTAATGACTGACAAGTCCGTTTCATTTGAGCCTGGCCAGGCAGAGGGCTGATTAGGATAGTTCCACTTGTAACTCAGACCGGCAAGTCTGTTTAACCAAATTCCAGGTTAACAGTATACTGATGGGAGGAAATGGGACGAGTTTGATGTCTTCTAACTTGCCTGCTTACCAAGGAAAATTTAAAAGAAACTTATACCAACTTTCTGGAAGCTCAAAGCAAACAGCCAAATCTAATGCCTACTGAGAATGGTAGTGCAGAGATGGGTCAGAGAAAATGGCTGTCCTCTACCAGACAAGAGTGTGGCTACAGAGAAACGTGTATGCTCGGCCTAAGATTGTTCTTGCTGCCAAATGAAGCAGCAGTCACAGCTCCTTAGGAATGAGTCCATTGGTGGGGGAAAGGGAGTATGGGGTGTGGGGACTAAGAATGGAAGCTAGGGAGCAGAAAAGGCTGAGTAGACAAGTGGCTTCTACGGCAGTGCCAGCCCAACTGCAAATACCAGTGGTGGGGTGCACAGCAAAGGGTCCGTGTGTTCCAAACATACAGAGCCATAGGGACTTACGTACTAAGAAACATTTGTTTAATAGAGTTGATAGAGAGAGATGAGTCCATTGTAAATAAAAGAAGAAAGTCAGTCAAAGAGTGGCTCTGCTTCTGGACTGTGCTGTCTCAGGAATGTTAGATTACAGCGAAAGGGAAGGTGGATGGGTCTGAGGGTGTGGGGCATGGGGCCTGATCAGTTATGAGGGCGAGGACCCTAGGAAACAGATTCAGCTTCCTGATGAAGTTCCTGGTGTTGGAAGGGAAGTGACTTGATATGACAGGATCTTCAGTGTTGTTATGCAGAACACAGAAATCCCTCCCAGTGAGAGAAAGGAGCTCAATCCTCCATAGAAGTAAACCTTGTAGACACTGGAATGTTTATGTTTGGCCTAAAATGGCTCTGGCTTTTTACACAGCTGTAAAACGTATTTAACTCCCAAATATAAAGTACTTCTTGACTACTGTTTCATAGCTTCATAAACCGAGACTCGGAGCACTTGCTGTTGCCATCTCTATCTTTTTACGCAAGTCTGTTTCCTGATATTGTTATTCCAGTGAAAAAAACAAACCTAGTATAAACTACCTTTTTACAAGCAGCCATAATAAGAAGGCCCAAAGACAATAAGGAGCCTCTGCATTTATATTTTTAACCTAAGATTACAGAGCTAACTAGCAAGGAAGTAAAGTCGCTTTAATTATGAATGTTTTTCATTGTGGTTGGGAGTGTAAGGCAGTAACAGATGTTCATTTTCCCAGCTCAACTGTTTTTAATTCCTTCTCAAACATAGAGAGAGAAATCTTTAAACATTTGCCAAAGTTCAATTAACATGCCTGGCTGATGGTGGAAAAGGCCCTACTTTGTTTCTCCCCAGCCATCTACCTGCCCTGGCTACCCGTGCCACAGAGCACAGGGCGAGGGTCCAGCTGGCATGGGGTTTATGACCACAGAGTTAATTTGTAGAGAAAGCCTCTGGCGGGGAGGGGTCTGCTCACCATTTTATATATTTACCTATTTACCTTTTTCAGTTATAAATAAAATTACACCATAAAACATTGTGGTGTAATGGCAGGAAGCCCACTGCACATTGTTGCTGTTCTGCAAGTCCTTAATGGCTTGCTTTCTGTGTGTGCAGTCGTAGAGATCATGTGTAAGAATATGTTTACAGCCGAAGCCGTGTGACTTGGTTTATCATGTTTTTCCTGTGTCATGTGGAACAGATGGCTGTTCATTATTAAAAGGCCCTTTTCTGTGAAGGACAGTATTCTAGGGGAAGAGTTAATGGAAGAGTATCCAGTGACTTCCAGAGACTGTGGACCTACTGTGGCTGTAAAGTCTCGCCAGCGAGGTGGGCAGTGTGGTTGTAACAGTTGCCTCAGCACTCCGATACACTCCGATACACTTCCTCTGTGTGCTTGTGAAAGGTAAATGACAGGTGATGGCAGACAGATGGGACAGGCGTGCACATAGAGGTAGATCCCATCATTCTGCTAAGGCAGAAGAAATCCTCAACCACAAGCTTCTGAGCCCAGAATCCACCCCCCAAATTATTGGACCCCTGATATAATTGGCATTTGGGGTTTAGCTTTCTAAGCTATCATTTTATAAAAACGTAATCCTAGAAAATCCTTCTCCTGGAGGTTGAAACTGACAGGGTGCCCCTGAGGTTGGCTAAGATGACTGACCATTTACTTAACGGAAGGCAGCATGAAGCACTGGCCTGTGCTGAGTCTCCACCAAGACCTCCAAGGAGCTGTCCTAGACCCTCACGAAGATGCTGGAAGTCTAAAGCTTCTTTAGAACCTCTGACACTCAGCTTGTCTTTTGGAAAATATGTCCCTAAATTACAACCTAAAGGGCTCACAAAGGAGGGTTGGTTTACCTTGAGGCCAACGGAACCTTCTCTTTATGGTACAAGGAGACACAGGAAGGAACAGCCACTATCCCTGAGTTGGGGCTACAGATGTCAGCTAGGACGCCTCTGCCTCCCTGAGGGAGGGCCGGCTGTGGCTGAGCGAGGCTGGTTTAAATACATGGATCATTGGTTAGCACTGGTCACAGGTCATAGCTCAAGAGAAGATAGGGCAGTACTGATGACTCAGTTGTGTGAGCTCCTAGAATTGACACCTCTTGCTTTCTTATTTCTGTGGCATCAATAAGACCTCCAGGTGAAGAGCAGGGGTTCTGAGGGGTGTGGCGTCCCCTGTTCTCCATGGAGTCAGGCAGCTCTCCTGCATTTGCAGGGCTCAGCTGGGGCTCTGTAAGCACAGCCCAGGCTGTTGAAGCGTTGCTAGCTCCACCACAGATTTTGAGCAGACTCACTCACTATCTGAATGTCAGATTCAGAAAACGGAGTAGGTGGTTGTCTGGATAGACAAAGCCCAGAGGACAGGATATGGTGGTAAGAGCCTGCGGTCTGGCTGTGGATTCTGCTTTTCTGTTTGCTTGATGTGGGAAGCTAAATGGCAGGGCATTGAAGGTATGTTGACAGTCTGCTGCCAGCTTCTGCCCTGGCTTAGACCTTTGCTGTACATCACAGAGGCATGATTGCCAAGGACAGTTCCCTTCACCAGGCCTTGTCTTGTCTTCTGTAGGACAGAAGGTGCAGTAGGTTAAGTCCCCCACCCATCTTCTGTGGTGTGATGGCAGCATAGAAGGAAACATAGGTGTTTGAACTCTACTCCCCAGCCCATGGGAAGATCCAGCCAAGGTAATCACTAGAATCATAAGTGTGTAGCAGAGAAACATAAAACAGAATCCAGACCTCTTGGAACTTAAAACTGATCTGGAAGATATGCATGGAAGGCTGTTCTGTGGCCAGAGGCAACTGGGCTGCAGAGAGTGGAGAGGAGCAGAGGGACATCACCTTCAAGGGCCCAGGAAGGGGGGGGGGACGAGAGAGAGAGAGAGAGAGAGAGAGAGAGAGAGAGAGAGAACTGCATCAAAGGATTTTTAGTGTGGTTAGGAGGGCAGTGCCAGAAAAGGGTGTCCAAGAAGAATGAGACACCAAAATCTAAACCGAATTTGCATGGAAGATTAGACTTGGTAGCACGTTTCCAACTCTGAGAGGGATGGAAGTGCAGGGGGGGCATGAAAATGGTGCCTGTGTTGCCGGGTTTCTGTTTATGTTGCTTCTGGACAAAGGCATCCCTATCCTAGGATGGTCTCGGTGGGTGGGTATCTTCCTGGCCTACCCTCTCCTTGTGCAATTCCCAGAAAAGGCAAAAGCAGCCCTCAGGTCTTCTGTGGGATTGCCACAGAGGGAAGTGGCCCCTCAGAGGCAAAGGTCAAGCTGTTATCTGTCTTATAAACAAGGAGAGGAAGCAGGGTGGGGGAGCAAGGCACAGCTGCCATGTTTCCACCTCTAATTTGGTGCCAGTGGGACCAGCTGTTCCAGGTCAACAAAGAATCTGGCCTGGCCTTGTCCCTTTGTCTACAAGAACTCTCATGCAAGCTAGCTACAGGACTTGGAGCAGGACAGGATTGAAGCAGTGGTGACTCTGGAGTTCTTGTAAATGTGTCATTCATCCCATTTCCACATAGCCTTTGGGCAGTTGATGGAGCTTCCCTTATTTTTATTGTCACTTGTTTAGGGACTGGTAGGTGCAGTTTATCAGGCCACAGCTCTTCCTGTTTACCCCCTTTAATAGAGACCTAATAATAAACTCTTAGACTTGTTAGACCCTGGGAATTCTGCTGCTTATCCTCGTGTGGTATTGACGTGGCATCGTCTGTCTGCTGGGCTGTTTTTTAAAAACTGAGAAGCCATGGCCTGGGAATGCAGAATTTTGCCATCCAACTTTGAGTGTCTCCACAGTGACCCTGAGAGGATGAAGTGAGGGTAGAAGGGAGAAAAGGCCCAGCCTCCCTCTTCTGAAGAAGAAAGGGTGCTACTGCCCACCCAGGTCTATACTGACCCCCTGTCATCTGCCACATCTAACTCTGCTGTGACCACTGCCAGCCAGCACTGTGTAGTTCCTTTCCCAGAGGCAATAGTTGGGCTTGATGAGCACCATCGCTCCCTGAGATCACAGTGTTTGTCTGGTAGTCTGAGTTAAAGAGCCCTGTTCTGATCCACAGGCCATCTCGCCAGAGCTGATGGTTCTGTGCCATAGCTATCGCAGCATCTCCCAGCTGAGTCACTTGTGGAATCACCTGAGCCCCACGTGAAGGGATAGCGCCTTCCACGTAGCCCATACCTCACCCTTGCTGTAGAGCGCACGCCATGATGGTTTGGATCAGGGGAGATGATGGAGCCGGATGGTTGTGCTGGAGTAAGTCTTTGTATGAGGATTTGACGAGAATGGGCACACAGGGCAGATAGCTCCATAGGTAGCAGGAATGGAGCAAATTCAGGTAAGGGCCTGAAGAAGGGGAATGGGTGTCAATAAGATCAAGTCCTGGGCATAGCAAAGACTGCACAGCAGAACAGCAGCCTGCTCCTGGTAGCCCAAGTCCCAGCCATACCCATGTCCTTGGAGTTGATCAACTGTGTCACCCACTGGGGCTTCCATTGACCCTAGATTTAAAAAAAAAAGCTTAAAAAACAAACAGACAAACAAACAAACAAAAAAAACCAACATCTGCCATCACACTTGACTTAGTTCGAGAAAATATATGGGGCTTCCCAGTGAAAACACTAGCTGTGGGTGCTGAGGGTCTGAGCACTGAGTCACTCAGTAAATCCTTGGGTGTGGAAACCACAGCAAGAGGAGAAGGTGGCAAAGAAAATCGGTGAGCTGCTCATAACATCCTTAGAAGTCTAGTTTTTAGGCCCCAAAGAAACAGACACTAAGCAAAGGCATCTTCCTGAGACCCCACCTTCTGCCTGCCCTGACATCTGCGATGCTTTGCAACTAAGGGCTGCGCATGGGCAGGGCTGCGTGGTCCCTGCCTTTTGTCAGTGGTGTCATGGCGCCTGTATAAGTTACACTTGTCTTTAGAGCACACTTCAGCAGTCTCTCGAGTGGGAAGTTCTTGCCCTTGCATTTCTCCCAGTCACTGTTTCGCAGTTCGTCGTCCCTGTGACATTTGACAGAAACCTGCCTGGTGCAGTGCAATGTATAAAACCACATCACTGGTGCTGTTAGGAAGCCAGGTAGGCTTCCTAACCGTCAGAGGTACTTGAGTGCAGCACGGGCTGGAGCTTCCACATGGGGCAAGGTGTGAAACGAAGCTTTTATGAGAGCACTCTGAGACCGGCGTGAACTTTCAGTGACTCTCACAACATTATTCCCTAGAGAAGCAGCTTACTTTCTGCTGTGGCACTTTTTCATGTCCTGGGCTGTCTGGGGAGAGACCATTACCCCTTTGCAGTAGAAACAGCGCTTGCTTGCTGACAGACTCTAATTATCTCTCCTTCTGGCCACTGCAGTTCTTTCTATCACCTTCTATTCCCGGACCCCATTGTGAGCTTTCTCTCAGTGTAAACTAATACAGGACTAGCTTGGGGGTAACTCCGCCATTTTGTTTCATAATCAGGAAGGACAACCCATACCTCTAACAAGCTTTGGCCAGAGGGTTAGGACTACAAAGACACAACTCCAGCAGTATGCGATGCTCAGACTTACATTCAGAGCGAGCCCTTGGGAAGGGATGGTAGCCCAGGCCTGTAATCCCAGCACTTGAAAGGCAGAGGCAGGAGGATCAGTTCAAGATCATTCTCCACTGCACAGTGAGTTCAGGCCCAGCTTGGGCTACATTTTGCCCTTAAAAAAAAAGTAATCCCTCTGGTTGACTGCAGCTGGCTTCTGTCATTCTATGCTTCACATTGTGATAGTGAACTGTGTCCCCAAGGCCTGCACCCTTCAGCAGAGAGATGACACTGTTTGTTACCTTTCTTACCAGCAGATCTCCAACAGTACGAGTGGATTAATGCAAATATAACCCTAAATCTAATATTTAATTATATATTTATGATAATTTAATATAATCTAACAGAATCTAAATCAGCATTATATTTGTCAAAAGCATTCCAAATTAGCATCTTAATCTCCTCTATTAGAAAAGCAAACCATATCTTAGGCATCTCTATCTATCTAAGGGAGATAATTCTAACCAAATCTGTTCCTCCTCACACACACACACACACACACACACACACACACATGTACACATGCATGTACACACACACATGCTCTGAGATACTAGGTGGTCATTTATGTTGGACAAACACTTTACAACTGAACTCTTTCCCCAGCCTCTGAGGAAACCGTTTCTCCTCAGCTTTGTGGGTCGTTTGTCATTTCTTCCAGCCCAGTGCTTTGTAAATATTGCTGAAAACAGTAATGGTTCACAGCACCGACAGAGTACAGACTGGGTGGCAGACGTGAACTGAACACTTTGGATACACTCCGTCTCCAGGCTTCACAGCAGCCCAGTAAGCTTAGCCCCAGCATTATCTCCACTGTCCAGTGGGGAAAGGGAGGTCTAAAGAGGCTGCCAGATAGTAGCCAAATTTCACCCAGGCTGCTCCGGAGGCCTGGGCCTGGCTCCCATACTTTGGCTAGTTTTAGTTTTTGCAATAGTGCTGACCTGGTTTCATGGAAGAGGGTGTGTGTGTGTCAGTGTGTGTGTGTGTGTGTGTGTGTGTGTGTGTGTGTGTGTGTGTGTGTGTGTATCTGTCTGTCTGTGTGTCTGTGTATGTGTGCCTCTGTATATGTGGATTGTGTGTGTGTGTGTCTGTGTGTGTCAGTGTGTGTGTGTGTGTATCTGTCTGTCTGTGTGTCTGTGTATGTGTGCCTCTGTATATGTGGATTGTGTGTGTGTGTGTGTCTGTGTGTGTCAGTGTGTGTGTGTGTGTATCTGTCTGTCTGTGTGTCTGTGTATGTGTGCCTCTGTATATGTGGATTGTGTGTGTGTGTGTGTGTGTATCTGTCTGTCTGTGTGTCTGTGTATGTGTGCCTCTGTATATGTGGATTGTGTGTGTGTGTCTGTGTGTGTCAGTGTGTGTGTGTGTGTATCTGTCTGTGTGTCTGTGTATGTGTGCCTCTGTATATGTGGATTGTGTGTGTGTGTGTGTGTGTGTGTGTGAGAGAGAGAGAGAGAGAGAGAGAGAGAGAGAGAGAGAGAGGCTGTGTATGTGCCTCTGTGTATGTGGGAAGTGTGTCTGTGTGTGCGCACAAATGCTCTCCCCTTCTGGTACATACCCTGACATATTTCAATCCCTATTATCATCCTTTATTCTGTCATATAAAATGCCAGTGTCTCTTTAACTTTGCATTGTTACCAAATACCTAAATAGAGTCTAATGGCATACCATCCTTCAGTGTTGTCAGGCTCTGCATGGATTTCCTTCTGTCCCCAAGAAGGAGCTGAAGATTAGATCAGGCCAGGAATGAGCTGAAGCCTTCTAGAAGTCATTGTATACACTACATACACACACACACACACACACACACACACACACACACACGAACTTTGAGCATGGAGGGTGTTGGAGGAGTCTGCTGGCACGTTTGTGCTCACCCACACTCTTCTCCCCAGAAGGCCCCAGCTCCTTTGCTGTACCATGCAGCTGCATTTCACTGGGTCTGGCCCAGCATACTGTCCCTATGAGTCACCTCACCCTCCATGGCATAGCCTAGCAAGCCAGCCCTCACTTTCAGGCTATAAGACTGGAAACTGTATTGGAAAGAGAACCCAACAGCTTGGGGACCTAACAAGTAAAGGACCCTAGTTCCCTGAGGAATTTTTTTCTTCCTTTAGTACTGGGGACTGAATTGAGGGCTTTTATGTGTGCAAGGCAGGCACTCTCTCCTCTGAGCCAGCCCTCTCCTCACTTTTTGGTTTATTTTGTTTTTAATCATATGCTGGTGGGGAAGGGTGTCTGCACATGTGTGCAGATGCCCACAGACACCAGAGGCATCAAATACCACTGCAGCCAGGCCTTGAACCTGTGATCTTCCTGCCTCAGTCTCCCGAGTAGCTAGGATTATAGGCCTATGCCATCATGCCTGGCTGTGTGAACATTATGAAGAGAACAGTTCTGTGTGACTTGTGGCCGTTGCTTAAGACCATTCCCAGAGAACAAAGACAGACTGGAGATGAGGTGGAGAGTGTGAAAGTCCCAGAGGCAGCTCTGTGGTGACTGTCAGCGCCATCCACCGTCCACCTTCCCAAAGCAGAAGGACATGATAGCAGCTCTCTGCTCCCCCTCCTTTCTTCTGCTTGCCTTAGCTCATACCGTGGCTTGGTGATATCCTCTGAATAATTAAGGAAGGAGTTCTATGAGCTGAGGTACTGGTGGTCAGAAGCGGCTTCAAGGATTTGAACTTTCATGTAAGAAACTGTATTCTTCGTTAAAACACATAAGCACATGCCTGGAGCAGTTTCCTACATATTTCTGTGCCTTTCTGTCATTCCATGTCATTTTGTAAATGTCAGTCATGCCCTTATGAATTGAGTTCTAGGCCACAGCCTGTCACTTGCAGATACTGCTGGAGCAGCCTTGGCTCAGGGACATTCATTAGGCTCTCTCACATGGCCTTAACAGCAGCAGAAAACCAAGGAAAAAAGTCACAATGGCGCCCCACTGTGGATGAGTGGCTTCTGGTGGCCAGTCCTAGAGAGGCAGGATGGTGTCATCTCTCATGACCTAGCGTTGCTTAAAGGGATATGAAGTTAAAGGGATATGAAGTTTTAGACACGGGATGGGACATCCCATGTGGGAGGGATGAAGGAGACAGTATTTTCCTACCCTCCCTGGACCCTTCCTGTCTCCTGACTCGGGTGAAAGCTAAGAAGCAGCACCAAGCCCTGCCCTGGAGGGGCCGGGCTGCACTCCCGCCAGGACACTGATGGGAACCACACTGCCAGCCCACAGGCCAGCCAGTTTGACTCCTAGGTGAGAGGAAAAGTGGGGAGGCCTGCTGTGAAGTCTTCAGAGAAAGAAAAGGATAACAAGGCACAATAATCAAGGCTTCATGAGAAAAGGCTGGGTTTTTTGGGGGTTTTTTTTGTTTTTTTTTTTTTTCTTCTTCATGCTTCTTTTCCAAGAGCATGGCCACTTGTGCAGAGAGTATCTCACTGTTGCGTTGTGAGACTGCTTCAAGGTCCATTTCCCATTTTTAGATGGGATGTGGATAGCCTTGATCTTCACCTCACAGTAAACCTGGGGCCTTGAACCGTGGTGACAACCATCCTTCCCACTCTGCTACAGAGGGCGTTGATGAAGTTCTTAGCTTCCTCCATTAGCCCTTAGCCCTTAGGACCCTAGCTGGTAGCTGGGTGGCACTGTGGCTGTCTCCCCTTACACACTATGCAGCTGTGGAGTAGATCTTGTGACTTTTAGGAAGCTCTACTACTCAACAATCTTATGAAGTCTTATTTTGTTTCCTTTACCACAAACCATCACCAAGGACTGTGCCAGGGAACTGACATGTGCTTTCAGTTGGCACTGAGCCTGTGAGTCTCCCTGTCTGGCTTCCCTTGCCTTCCTCATTTGGGCCTTGGATTTGTGCTACTTTTCACCCAAGGAACAGCATTGCATGTGGAAAAGCCATGGCCCAGGGTCAGAAGGCCTGACTTTTGCACATTACCTTTGCATCTTATTTATTTACTTATACACAACACATCTGTTGTTTCTTCCTGTGTGCAAGCCCTCTAGGAATTCAGTCATGTAGACCTTTTATTGTAGGGAGAAAAAAAAACAACAGAAAAGATGAAAACACCTGTTAGGAGTCAGACATACTGTAAGGTCACACTAGGATGCATAAGTTGTACCCGCAGGACAGTGGCTTCTGTGGACAGGCCATTAGAGTGGACTTCATGGCAGAGATGATTTTGAGCTAGAATGAGCTTAAAGCTAAGATAGGTAAGCATCTGCCCATGAGAGAAAAGCACTCCCTGAGGGAAGCCAGTTGGCGTTTCATAGACACATGGTAAGTGTCATCACTGTAACTCCAATGAACAGTGGCTTGGTAGACTAGGAGAAGTTTAAGTGGCTATAGTAGAGGAGATAGAACATTGTTTAAATCACAAAGCACTGACTAATGTGAGCACTCAGCCAGGAATGTTTGAAATGGACTCATGCCATCCTATGGGCAGCGCAGCCAGAGAGACTCCTCGTTGCTCATGGAGAACCTTTTGACATCCCTGGCACCTATGGAGATCTTGTTCCCTCACACTGAAGCGAAAGTCACCCAAAGTAGTTAGAAAGAAGTCCCAGAGCTCCAAGGAGTCTCCACTCTCCACAGCAGTTTGTTTATGCAGTGCTTCTGAAGTAATGGGGAAGTTCCTGCACAGGCCGAGTGAGCTGGAACTGAGGCTGCGGGGAGTAGGAAGCAGTGAAGCTCGAAATCAAACTGACTCAGTGATCCAAAGAACACGGGCTGGAGCAGTGAGCTCATCATATATGTGGTATCTTAGAGATGGGATGTCTAACATTCAGAGACTCTGGTGAGAGATACGCAAATACAACACCATGAATACACCAGAACCACTGGCATCTGTGTGGCTGGCACAGGCAGCATGTGAACTGTATCTCAGTAAAGCTCTTAGATCTTTGCCACTGACACTTCCGAATGCAGGAGTTTAAGTAAAAATGACCCTGCAACAACAGGTGGCAGCTTCTCACAGCCCTCAACAGCTGATACAGGAGGTGAATTCTCAGGGTTGCGGAAACCAGGCACCAAGCAGGGCCTAGGGTCTGGTTCTGGTTCTCAGGACACAGCTAAGTGCAGAGCCAGCCCACGTGACAAGAGTCAAGCTCCTGCCAGCTGGCAGGTGGCGTCACATCACTGGGATGAACAGGGTGCCACCTGGGTTCAGGACAGGTCATCCTGGACAGCTGCACTGACACCACCTCACCCTAGTGTATGGGTAGGCGTGGGCATGGGGTCCAGCACAATGGCGTCAAAGACAACAGCAACACAGACTTGTCAGCTCCTGAGGGAGATGAGACCAGTACATGACAAAGACCCCAAAGGAGTGAGACACCACAACCAACACAGCTCTTACAACAGAAACCACTGCACTGGGGCTCACTACACTTTCATGGTGTTAGTCCATGGTCATTAGTGGGAAGTAGACAGGCAAGATCTAGCAGTCAACTGAGAGCTTTACATCCTGACTGGCTGGCAGCAGGTAGGGACAGACAGGCAGACAGACAGACAGGGAGGCAGGCAGGCAGGCAGACAGGTGGATAGATAGACACTGACTGACTCTGGGCCTGGTGTAGGTTTTAAAACCTGAAAACTCACTTCTAGTGACACACCTTCTCAACCACGCTACTCGACCAAGGCCATGTCTCCTAACCCTCCCCAGAAGTGTCACCAATGGATGACTGCGCATTCTAATATAAGGGCCTATGGGGACCATTCTCATTCCAATGATCAAATTCTACTCCCTAGCCCCCGTAGCCATATCACAATGCAAAATGCATTCAGCCCAACTCAAAAGGCCCTCATAGTCTTCCACAAAATATACAATACCATTCCAAAAGGGAATAAATGGGGCATTGTGAGAAAATACTGGACCGAAGCAAAACCAGCAGAGCAAACTTCAGGTCCTTCTCTATTTCTGATGCAAAAGACATGAATGGCTTTTCCTTTCCAGCGTTGCTGAGTATAGCACAGTGCTCTCCCTCGGGCTGATTCTATTCCTAGTCTGCCACTGTACTGGGCAGATCCCATGACTCTGGCATCGCCAACATATTACTGTCTCCTTTACAAACCTGGATTTACCTTCACAGCTTCAGCTCAGTGGTAGAGCACTTGCCGAGCAAGCACAAGGCCCTGGGTTCGGTCCCCAGCTCCGAAAAAAAAAGGAAAAAAAAAAAAAAAACATCATGGTCAGGCTTAGCTCAGCCCCTGCTACAATGATCTGCTGTGTTACTATTCTTATAAAGAGACACATGACCAAGGCAACTCTTGTAAAAGAAAGCATTCAATTGGTAGATTCCTTGTAGTTTTGGGGGTTTAGTCTATAACAACTATGGTGGGATTCAAATATACATGGCACTGGAGCAGTAGCTGAGAGTTTAACATCCTGGTCTGCAGGCAGCAGAGAGAGAAACTGGGCCTATAGTGGGCTTTGAAACCTCAAACCCACTCCCAGTGACATCCCTCCTTCACCAAGGTCACACCTATTCCAGCAAGGCCATGCCTACTTCTACAAGAATCAGATTTTAAAAGCAAAACTAAGGGCTGGACCAGTGAGATGGCTCGGCTAGTAAGAGTGCTGGCTGTACAGGCCTGGCCACTCAGGGTCAATCCCCAGAACCCACAGAAACAAGAAAGCTGAGTGTGGCCGTGCACAGCTGTAGCTCCAGCAAGGTCTGAGTCAGACAGGGTTGCCTAGACGCTCCCAGTGGGGAGTGTCAGAAACCAGGGAGACTGTCTCGACAAGGTGAACATAGCAAACCAGCTTCCACGAGTTGTCCCTGATCTCCACACATGCTGCTATACACATGGCATGTACACCCTACTGTTACACACACCCAAATAGTCAACCCAGAAGTGACAGCCACACAGAGTAGCCTTGAGCTCATACCCAGGGTCACAGCAAGCAATGGAGAATTGGTTTAAACAACAGAGAACAGTGAGAAGAGCATTTGTTCTCCAAGCACAGAGGCCAGAGTTCAAGACCCCAGCACCCACATAGAAAGGTAGGCATGGTTGTTCATGCCCGTAACCTCAGCTCTGGGAACAGTGGGCAGTAGATCCTGATAGCTTTATGGCCAGCCAGCGTAGCCAATTCTTCCGGTTCAGTGAGGAACCCTGTCATAAAGGAGTATGGTAGAGAGCAATAGAGGACATCCAGTGTCTGACACACACACAACACACACACACACACACACACACACACACACACACACACACGGGCATGAACAACACATACAATTGGAGGTTGAAAATTTGAATAGGGAGTTTCCAGAAAGATAGAAGACAGAGAACCTTGAGAAAGGGGGTTACATGGTGGGAGACACACAGGGACGTCCAGGTCAAGGTGAGGCCAAACCCCAGGGTAGAAGCCACCAAGGCCCGGCCTGGTGGCTTAGGTCAAGATTAGAACCAGAGTGGTGGTGACTTATGATGAACAGCAACAAAGCCAGGAGAGGGAAGGTAAGGTGGGAGCCAGGGATGAGTTTAAAGAGAGGAGGCTTCCCATTCTGTTGGAGACCGATGGCATTGAATCTGTGAAAGCAGCGTTTGGATAGTGTGAGACACGGGCCCTGGAGTCAGACTGTAGGTACTTCCCCAGGTCTTCACAGAGGTGCAGTCACTCTGCCTCACAGCGTGAAGTCCTATGAAGAGAGTTTAACCAGATGTGGTTGTCCACACCTGTGATCTCGGCACTCTGGAGGCTGAGGCAGGAGGATCACATGTTGCAGGCAAAGCTGAGCTACATAGTAAGAACCTGTCTCAAAAATAAATTAAATAGAAATGATTGTTTATGAAATAAACAAACCTTGATAGACATACTCTCGAGTCCAAACCAGGAAGCAAAGCGAGGTCGCCTTCATTCTTTTCCAGCTGCCCTGACCAACTGAGCCACTGTGTCTTGCTGGCCTGTCCGCCTGCCTGCTTCTCTCCTAGCTTCTCCCTCTAAAGTCATTTTATATAGCTTATTTTAGATATATTTATTTGGCATAGTCTCAGACTAGCCCTGGAACTTAGCCCCCTCCTCCTCAGCCTCCTGTACCAAGACTTCAGGAGTTCTGGTGTGTACATCAGCCAGCCTCCTCCTCCACTTCCATGGAGCAGGGTCGGTCTGACAGCCCAGGACAGCCAGCACAGCTAAGCACAGCACCTCGCTGTCACACCCAGGTTTGTTTCATAGGCACTGTGATCGGTTTTCGACTTACCTGTCTTAAAAATATTTCCTTTGTTGCTTTAAACCAAATGTTTATTTTTCAATTTTTGTTGCACATGTACAGGTGTTTGCCCGCACCTCTTGCGTGCAGCGCCTGTGGAGGCCGGGAGCGGGCACCAGAGCCCTGAAACTTGCCATGTAGATGCTGGAAATTGAACCCAGATTCTCTAGAAGAGCCAGCCGGTGCTCTTAACCACTGAGCCGTCTCTCCAGCCCTTTAAAATGTTAAAGCTCACCACTAAGAGTAAAGCTGAGAGAATTTTGTTGAAAGTTGTAGAATTTGGCTGTAATTAGCACTTACAGATGAGTATTTTATTTTAGAAATGCACTCTGGCTTAGTTATTTGACAGTTTTTAATATTTGTTAAGTAGATCTACAGGTAGAAACATTTAACAGTAAGCAAATACAAGTAGTTCTTAGAGGTTTCTCGGTATGGTAGCATGTGCCTCTAATCCTAGTGTGGAGAGTTCAAAGCCAGCCTGCTCTGCATAATGAGCTCCAGGCTAGCGAGGACTACATAGTGAAGCTCTGTCACAAAGACAACCCATCCAGATGGCGACATCCTGCCCTTGCAAAGGACCCAGGTTCAGGTCCAAGAACCCACAGCAGCTGGTTCACAACTACCTGTTACTCCTGTCTCACACCCCTCTTGGCCTCTGAGGGCATCACACGCTGGTGCTTGCACCCACATAAAAACGCACATATACACAAAAATAAAAGTAAGTCTTTACATTTGCCCACCAAATGAGCAAACACGAAGAACAGAGCTTGCCTGGATATGGCAGAGCAAGTCTCCAATAGCAGCACTCAGGGCATGAAGGCGTGAGTTCAAACCCAGCCTGGGTTACCTAGCAAGAGCTTTTAGGTTTCTGGGTTGTTTGTTTGTTTGTCTGTTGAAGCTGGGGCTGGGGGATGGTGCAGTGGCTAAGGGTGTATACTGCCCACACAGACGACCTGAGCTCTCCTCCCGGCACCCACACTGGAAAGCTTACAACTGCCTCTAACTCAGGGGATCTGCCATCCTCCTCTTGGCCTCTGCGGATACCCACTCATATGCACATACAAACACACAGACATTCACATATACATATGATTAAAAAATAAAATAAATCCTTAAAAACAAGAGGACTTGCTGCGTAGTGGGCCCCAGAGTTCAGATCCCAGTGCAAGACAAGCCAGCCATGTCCACCATTACGGAGATGATATGTCTGCCCGAACCAGTACCACTGCTGCTCAAAGATCAATACTAATATTGATATACAATATTAATATTATGACCTGAGCAATAAAGACATGGCACGTGGGTGTTCTGGAAAGGCTGGCTTGTTCATTCAGACGCCACAAGTGCGTTTGGAACTACAAAGGAGGATCAGGGCTTTCTATAGCAGCAAATGGCTGTGCAGGGAGGTGAGAGAGGAGAGTGGAGGAGGAAGGACGAGGTTGGAGATGACGCTGTGGCCCATGGGAACAAGTGGCAGAGACAGCAGGGCTTGGTAATGGCGACATGAGGTCTGCGACATGGCGGCTGTGAGCAGGTGCGTGAGGTTAGGGGAACGAACGCCTTGATACTTTTCTCATGTGAGCCACAAAACTGATTTCTTTTCAAACCGTTGATGACCACCTGTAGGCGTTTCCAGGCTGTCCTGTGGGGTGTGACAGAGATTCCAGGCTGTCCCTCAGAGTGTGACAGTTTTTCCTTCTAGCTCCACTTATTTCCCAAACTGGAAATGCCACATGAGCAACCGCGGTCCAACCCTTCTGTTCCCATGGCCTGCCCTGGGCCTCTGTGGCAGGGGCATAAAGGTGGAACTCCATCCCCGGAAAGATGAGGGCTGCTGGTTTCCCATGTAGCACATCTGGTTAAACCACATCTTGTGGAAATATTAATGACCATCAGTGTTCACATTGCTGAAGTCTTGTCTAAGACACGCAAAGAAATGCCGCTTGCCTGGGATCACAGAGCTTGTCAAGGGCAGCATGTGGACTGGCCTGTGCCCCAGCCTGGACCCACCTGCACTGGGGACACTGCCGAGCCAGTGCTGACAGGGCCTGGCTTCTGTGGACTCCTTCCTGCCTTTTCCTTTTTTATGATGATGATATGGATGGTGGGGGCCATCTTCATGCAAGCACATAACAGAGTTCGAGCACATAACCCTTACTCCTCCCCCCTTCCCCTCTCTTAGTTCCTGAACTGCCTTTGTTTATTTGTTGGTATTTGTAAACACGCAGCCCTGTCCTTCCTGGACCTTTTCAACTTTCAGCCTCAGATGGTGGTGGTGTTGGCTGCTGGCTCAACTGCTCTTCCAACAGTCTTATTAATGCCTATGAAAACGAAACCCAATAGAAGTGCCAGTATTTGGTGTGGAAATCGATGTTACAGAGAGAGCTCGTGAAGCACCGAGGCCCCTGGTGCAGTTTACCCTCACACCTGGGGGATGAATTTCACAACTGTAATTGCTACCATATAATTCTTATTAATGTTGTGCTGTAATTCCTATTTATTCCATGGGGCTTGTAAATGCATTAGGACTTGTCAACATATTATTTTACACTGTTTATGATCGGTAGAATTATGTCCTTCAGGGTCGTATTGTGCAAAAGTGCAAAATAAATGGCTTTGGGCCTCCCTCATTAAAGAGAGTAAAATAGGAGCACTGTTGATGTGGCTCTCCATCCCCGCTGTCCTGAGCCAGGAAAGCCGAGTCTTAATTCTGGGCAGAGCCCCTTCATCTTTAGGGATATAAGGGATTCATCTTCCATTCTGAGTAGCCATTCAACAAGTCAGGCCTGCTGGGAAGTGTGTGGCTAGAAGGCAGATGAGATAAATGGGTGAGAAAGGAGTGTTTTCTCTCTGGGAAGCCAGACCTGCACCTCAGCGCTCTTGACGGTTGGAGCCTGCCTCCGGCTCACAGTAGCCTCTGTAAGGGATCCGGCATGCATCCCCGTAAGGCGGACACCTAAAAACCCGTCTGAAGCACAGTTCCCTCCCAGAGCTGTTTGTGTTTTCTAGACTAGGAGAGCAGAAAACTAAGGGACAGAGTTCTCGCCAGTGTGTCCAGTCTAGCTTGTACGTGTATTGAGGGGGTCTGTCATTATTGTCTATTTGTGCTTGGGCCCCAGAGCCGGCCTGGTCCCTTTACAGCCGTGGGCAGTCCTATCTATAATCTCATCACACAATGAAGTCCTTGTTCTACCAGGTCCTAGCTGTGGATTGCTGGGAAGCTTTTAACCTGGTCTTTTCTCCCTGGGAGTAACAGCAACCCATCTGGGTCTAGAATGCCCTCTCCTTGTGCACCTATGACTCCCACTATTGCTAGGCCTCCTGTCCTTCAGCTGGCCTGTCAGGAGGTGGCAGCTTCTGACGGCCTTGCACGTCTGTCTCCTCTGCTCCACAGGCAGCGAGTATGACGAGGAAGAGGTGGACTATGAGGAGTCAGACAGCGACGAGTCCTGGACCACAGAGAGTGCCATCAGCTCTGAAGCAATCCTCAGCTCTATGTGCATGAATGGAGGGGAAGAGAAGCCTTTTGCCTGTCCAGTTCCTGGGTGTAAAAAGAGATACAAGGTAAAGGAAAGTCTCTTCTCTCAGTGTAACTGCTTGGCCAAGAAGGGCTATAAAATAGCTGTCCTTCACAGTTCTGAAGAGTGCCTGCCTGTGACCAGGGACAGACACCTCATAGCCCATGCTCATGAGTGCAAGGGCCTCATGAACAAGTGCCCTCTGGTGAGCACTGGCTGGGGTTCTGGATAATTGGCAGACTCTCTCCTTCTCTGACCTGGGTGGGAAATTAAAGTCAAAGCACTCTTTTGTCAGAGGCCTCTGGATTTGATGCCTGTCAGAATGTTCAGTGCAGGGGCTGGAGTATCCAGGGTAGAGATGGGGATTAGCAGGCAGGAGGGACTCCATTCCACCCAACACCACAGAAACAGAACAAGGACTATGTCAGCCCACTTATTTGCAAAACACTCTTTTCAGTGGCTAGATTTCCAGGTGGCTGGGCCTGTAAAAGCCTCAGCCAGTTTACAGAGCCTTCTGGAAAACAGGGTTGGGCGTTTACCTTCCAGCTGGGCAGTTCTTGCCCCCTCCTGCCTCCCCATAAAAGACCAGGAGAAGAAAATGCTTTGATTTTCACTCCAGCATCTCCTCGCCCACCTGCTGTGTCTAACAGTCCTAACACTAGGTGACTTGGGTAGCTGCTGGTACTAACTTGTCTACTGAGAAAACTACTAAGAACAGAACAGTAAAAGAAAGCATCAAGGAGAATTGTGTGCAGGAAGTCCCCACAGGTGTTAGCAGCTCTTTAAAATCAACTGTGGTATAAACAAGAAACCCCCAAAAATGCCTGGTAGACAGCACACCAGCTTACCCTGTCTGTGCCGACTGACTATTTTTAAAGGCTTGAAAACTGGTAGCATGCGTACATCTCACACTGCTCCTTAACTATGTGACTCTGAACAACTGTTAGTATTTTAATCTCACTATTAGAAAAGCAGAAACCCCCAACAGCCATCACAAAGGTGAGGGAGCCACTCTGCTGCTCCAGGACTGGTAGACCAGATGGCCTACAAGCAAAGCTAGGACAGAGACCTATCAATTTTAGAAGGGCTGCTCAGTCCAGGTCATCACACATCACAGAACACACATGCACAGTTTCCATAGCCAAGCTTAGAGGCACAGAGAAGAGGGGCCTCAGAGAGTAACAGCATAATATGCCAAAGGACAAAGATAGGCAAGAGCGAGCGGCCCAAGGGCAGCTCTCCCTGCAGGAAGGCTCTTCTGTCTCAGATTGACAGTGACAGCTGGGCAGGGAATGTCATCGTTGTCCTGCCCATGCTAGACCCGTTCTCTCCTCATCAGCTCTCTTTGAACCATGGCCGTGTCTCCAGTGCCTGAGCAGTGTAAGCAGAGCCTTGCACACCAGCAGTGCTAAGGACGGGTCTAAGGAATAATCACATCAAGGGGACCTCAGGAGGAGGAGGAGGAGGAGGAAGGGTGGGGCATTCTTTATTCTTTTTAGGTCTCTAGCAGTTTCCTCTCATTATCTATGCCTGAGTTCACGTGGCACACAAGTGTTCTCTCCTTTTAAGGCCAAGAGCAAACTTACTGACTCTGTGCTGCAGGAGCTTGGGGCACATCGGGGATGACAGAGGCAGGTCGGAGGCTCTCGTGGCCGTGAGGGAAGTGTTTCCCTCGCTGACTCAAATGCCAACTGAAGAGGCAGCACAGAAGACACCCAGCCACTCCTCCCAGGAAGGTGCTGAGCTTGCCCATGGTTGTAGAGCAGCAGAGCTGTCTTGAGAGAATTCACTCACCCTCACTGTGTGCCTAGACACTGGTACTGGCAAGAGGCAGTAACCAGCTGGTGTCTCTGGAATCAGGCAGAATCCAGAGGGGCAGCCAGATTGTTTATTCCCAAGAACAGTCAGCTTTAATTTTATGCTTCACTCAGCAGGGGTCTCTGATGAGTTACTCTCATTGGCCACTCACTCAGGAATAGCACGCGTCACTCACTCCTTCGAGGTCCCTAGGCTTCACAGTAAGAGTGAGAAGTGAGAAGGGACCCAACAGGAGGGCATAGTGCCCGCATTTCCTTTGCTAGGATGTCCCCTTCAGAACTCTGCAGAGGAAGAAAAATACCTGCCCTGCCAATAACTGATAAAAGATAGGCTAAAAAACCCACAGAGTTTATTAACATGGATGTCTCATGTATGTGCACAGAGGAAACAAGGGAGGGGTGAGTGAGCAGTTTTCAGAGATGGTTTTGAGTCCCAGCTTGTGGCACCTTCCTACAAAGAACTGAGTTTAGAGACTTGACGGCAAAGCCAACACATACAGTACACAATGGCCAGCACACGCACAGGGCACAGGGAGACCAATGGCAGGGCACAGGGAGACCAGTGGCCAGCACACGCACAGGGCGTGGGAAGTGAATGGCCAGCACACGCACAGGGCGTGGGAAGTGAATGGCCAGCACACGCACAGGGCGTGGGAAGCGAATGGCCAGCACACGCACAGGGCGTGGGAAGCGAATGGCCAGCACACGCACAGGGCATGGGAAGTGAATGGCCAATAAAGCATTGCTGGCAGACTCTGGTTCCATGTCCAGGCCACCAAGTGTGTGACTTCAGTGATTGCCCTTTATTCTCCCCAGAAGAGGAAGCCGACAGATAGGGAGAGCAGAGAGCTTGTCTGCCCAACAGTCTTGGCAGAGCTGTGCTCAGGTCGCCATGATCTGGGCCCCATCCGTTCCTGTCTCCTTCAGCGCCTCCTGCTGTACCTCTGCCTGCCAGGCTCCCAGTGCCCACTCTACACTGGGCTGTCACCTGACCCAGTTCTCTGGGGGTGCTGGCTGCTCTGATAGCCCACGGTGCCCGCCTAGGCACCCAGCACAGTCCCCTGATGTGGTGAATAACCTCAGAGCCGAGTAAAGACAGTGCCTGGAGAAGGGGTGCCTGGCTCTCCGCACCCGACACCCTGGCACGGCACAGCACGGTCTTGGTAGAAGTGGAGGAGGTGGAGGAGGAGGAGGTGGAGGAGGAGGAGGAGGTGGGGGGGTGGTGATGGTGGAGGTTGTGGTGGTGGAGGTGGAGGTTTTCATCCAAATCCCTCCTTGCTTCCTGCCAAACACTGACACCTCCCCTCTCCTCCCCTCTCCTCCCCTCCCCTCCCCTCCCCTCTGTGCAGCTCTTCTGCTTTGGAGTCAAAGAGCAGAGCCCCACACCCTACCCCACCTCACTGCAGCCTCTCTCTTGGAAAAAGTGTAAAAACGAGTCCAAGTGCTCAGTTTTCCCCTTTGGTGAGTTGCACCTCTCGTGGTGAGGGTTAAGTTTTGTGACTTAAGAAACGTGAAACAGAGCATGTCCCCTCACAGGTGTCCCTGTGGAGACTACAGCAGACAGACAGACCAGCGTGGGCAGTGAATCCACTCCAGAGCTTGGGGTATTCCCATAAGGGATTCCTTCCCATCCCTCAGAAGCCCTGCTGGGGTGAGAGTGACAGGAGCTTGGATCTCCTGGATCTAGAGCTGGGCTGGAGATGGCACAGCCATTAAGAGAACTTTCTGCTCCTCCAGTGGACCTGAGTGTGGGCCCCGTACTCATGTCAGGCGGCTCACAAGGGCCTAGAACTAACTCCACGTGGCCCGTGAGAGCACATCACACAGGTGCCCGAGAGGCAGACAAGGGGAAATTGTGAGACTCATTGGTTGTCACCCCAGCCCCAGGTTGAGTCTCTGCCTTAAGGCAGTCAGGCCAAGAATAAAAAAAAGAGTAGCTACAGACCTGCTCTGGCCTCCGTATACCCAGCACACACACACACACACACACACACACATATACACACACACACACACACACACACACACACACCCCTCATAAACTGATCAGTCCACTGTGGTTAAGTCTTCCCCACTGCTGCCTGGGAGCTGCTGCCCTGGCTTCTCTGGACGCTCTGAGAATGCTTCCAAATGTGCAACTGACTTCGTTCTTCCCGGACTAAAGCTATCTAAGGGAGTTGTGTTTTCAGAAACAGCCAGGAAAGGCCACAGAACTTGCTGGATCCATGCCCCACTCCTGGTAAACTGCGTCTGGGTTCCTGTGGGTCTGGTTTTAAATGCCCGGCTTCCAATCTTCCCTGGCCTAACTAGGCTGCAGTTGCTCTGCCCTTTTGCTTCTGTTTGGACCCAGTTCGTCGGTTAGTTTTATGACTGAACTTGACACAAGCAGAGTCATCAGAGAGGAGGGAACCTCAGTTGAGAACACACCTTGATCCGGGGAAGGCAAGCCTGTGGGAATTTTTAAATTAGCAATCGATGAAGGGAGGGGATAGCACCATTGCGGCTGGTGCTGGCCCTTGACTGGTGCTCCAAGGTTGTATGTAAAAGCAGGCTGAGCAAGCCATGGGAGCATCCTAAGCAGCGCCCCTCCATGACCTCCGCATCAGCCCCTGCCTCCAGGTTCCTGCCCTGTGTGAGTTCTGCCCTCCCAGCTTTTGCTGATGGACTGTTCTATGGAGCCCTCCCCAGATGGTTTCATGGTGTTTTACCATGATAGTAACCATCACTAAGACACCACCTTCCAACAAGACCGTGGGAGCAGGACAGGAACCGTCCGTTAAAAGCCCTCACCTCAGACTCACTCAGCATAAGGAGGGCACAGCAGGTAAACGAGATGCACTCAGCATCCATAACCCAGAGAACAACTTTCTCCACATCAGATTCAGGAGTTGAATTTTCCACGCTTTGGGGGAGTTCTAGGGAGTAAATCTGGACAGGCAAGTACTCCATCACTGACCTACAAACTGGGAGGTTTTTTCTTCTAAATTGTCATTCTCCCCCTTCCTCTCTCCCTCCCTCCCCAAACATGGTACCCACATCTTGTCTTAGTTAGGGTTACTATTGCTGTGATGTAACACCATGACCAAACACAACTTGGGGAGGAAAAGGTAAATTTCTAACTACACTTTCATGTAATAGTTTATCATCAAAAGCAGTGAGGGCAGGAACTCAAGCAGGGCCAGAACCTGGAGGCAGGAGCTGATGCAGAAGCCATGGCGGGGTGCCGCTTACTGACTTGTTTTCCATGGTTTGTTCAGCCTGCATTCTTAAGAGGCTAGACCCACCAGTCCAGGGGTGGCCCCACCCACAATGGGCTGGGCCTCCCCACATCAATCTTTAAGAGAAGGCCCTTCAAGCTTGCCTACAGCCCCATCTTAAGAGCATTTTCTCAACTGCTTCCCTCCTCTCAGGTAAGTCTAACTGGTGTCAGGTTAACATAAACCTAGCCGGCACAACCTCCACTTATTTTTTTCTCAGCTCTTAGTTGACAGAGATTGTCACCTGGTTATAGCTGATCTAAGACCCCAGGCTGGGGCTAAGGCCACTGGGCAGTGCGTCTGGGCTGCCTGTAGAGCTGGTACCGTCACCAATGGCCTGCACTCCAGGTAGAACAGCTTTGTCAGTGAGGGGCGGCCGCCTAGGCTTCCCTGCCATCACAGTCGGGCTGTATGAACCTGCTCCTCCAAGCTATGGCTCCCGACATGCCTCTTAGCAAAATATGGTGTGTTCAGCCCGAGGCAGGAAGCTAAAGACAAAAGACCCAGAGCCAGGCATGTATGTGGGCAGAACCCATTTGTTTTGATTTACTCAGGCCAGACCTGAGAACAAGTATAGCCGCTTGCCCCCGGCTTCAGTCATGCAAGGTTCTACCATACAACATTACTGCAAATCCAAAATGGTGGGACAGCAGCCATGTTTTTAACAGCAATGTCCTCAGCCTCTTCCAATAGTGAGGTGCATGTCGTGAGGTGACATTAAACATTCACGCTGCAATACTTGGCACCATGGACCAGGCAGGCATCGTGATGTACTCCAAATCACACAGGAAACACAGTTCCCTGAAGCTCGAGGCGTCTGAAAGGGGCCTCTGGAGTACAGTTGCTAAGGGCCGGCTTCCTTACCCTTTCAGTAACCAGTGCTCAGCACCAGCGGTCACCCTGCCATCTGCTCCGTCCTCTCGAGACACTGAGATTCCCAACCCCTCCTCCGCTCTTTCTTAACCTCTGGAGCCTCTCAGGCTTAAGCAGATGACAGTGTCAGCTGTCCAGTTTGCTAAACTGGTAAAAGGATCGTACAGTATGTGAACTAGTGAAGTAGTAAAACCAATGGCTGGGAAGCATTCTGCTGTGTTTTAATTATTATTTAATTGTTGAGGATTTTTATAAAATTTACCCTTAATAGAGGATTAAAATAATATCCTGTGTCTGGATGGAGATTCTAGAACTATCCCCAGCATAGCTAGTGTACGTGATGAATAGAGGAGTGTGGTTTTTAACCACGCCGGGCGACACACGGCAGCTGGGTGTTCTTTTCCACGAATTCCACTGAGAACAGTTAGCCGCAGCACCCAGGGAAGGAAAGTCATTCTCACTATAGTCTGGAAAGTGTATTTCATCTAATTATAAAGCTGACCCTGTGCGTTGTAGTGCAGAGTCTAGGGGATGCAATGTTAAGGGGAAGCAAGTTTAGCAAAAGCAAAGGTGTAGCAGCTGTTAGCACGAGAGACAACTGAAAAGGAAGTCTTAAGACGTGTACATGGCGTATACAGAGTGTGCTAGATCAATGTTAGCAGCCTAGTTAAAATGCACACACTTAGGAAGGAGACTTCAGTAAACTGTGCATGCAACCTAAAGCCATGGCCCAGTGCTGCTTTCGTTACCATAGCATGTTGTGCGGTTGTAAAAGACGCACTGCAGGTATCATCTCAACTAGGACATCCTCAACTATGTGTCTCCAAGTGTCTGTGTGCACGTGCAGGCCTCTGCTGGGGCCAGAAGAGGTGTGAGATTCCCGGGCAATTGTGCGAAGCCCCATGTGGCTTCTGGGGCACTCTGCTAATCTGAACATCCAGATTCTTATCTGTTGCTAAGAAATCCACTCAGCATGCTGTTTCTCATGGGACTGACTGGATATAAAGGTTTAAATGCATAGTTTGCAATGCAGTCCATCATCAAAAGCAGTGCCCACGGGCTGTGAGGCAGAGCCAGCTAATTCCGTGCGTTCCCAGGTGAGGCCAGCAGGGAACTTACCACCGCTATGTCTTTTCAATCGGCCCTACCCAATTTTTTGTGTTCTTTAGAAAGATATGTCATTGGCCATTCTGAAATATTCACAGGATTTCCAATTAATTCTCTTCCAAGCCAAAAACTGTAGTAACTGAGAAGCAAGGCTTAGGGAAACAACTTTCTTACAAATACCTGGTCTGCACAGCCCAGGACCAGCAAGCTCACGCAAAGCCCACCCTCTGGATGTCATCCAGGAGCTGCTTTGCTGGAATCTGACCCACACTGAGGTTTGCACAAGTGTGACAGCACATTTGGTGACTCCTAATAGGTAATTTTCTGTCTTCTCCACAGAATGTGAACGGCATAAAGTACCACGCTAAGAATGGTCACCGAACACAGATCCGAGTCCGCAAACCGTTCAAATGCCGGTGTGGGAAGAGTTACAAGACAGCTCAGGGCCTGCGGCACCACACAATCAATTTCCATCCCCCAGTGTCTGCCGAGATGATCAGGAAGATGCAGCAGTAACGTGCTGGTCAGAACTGTGCCAAGAAATCCTCACCAGCAGTTGCTGATTTTGAAAACAGCCACCTTTTTTCAGGGGAAGCACTCAGCAACCCTTTAATGGAAAATAATTAAATGCATGCTTTAAACTTTTCTGTAATTTTGGAATGATGTATCTTTGTAGTTAATGATTTTGTACATTTGCACATGTAATCATCACGCCCATTTCATTACTTTGATATAAGGTGCTAAACAAAAAAGCTCTAGGTTCTTCAGCACATTTCCCCCAATGAAATAAAACTAAGGGCATGTTGCATATTGTTTAACCATAGTGCAGTGATGTCAACTGGGAGAGAAGGGGCTGGCACTGAGATGTTTTAAGATTGTAATGTGATTGAAGCTTTTCAACACATCGACTCACATAAAACCAAAATAATACCTTCATTATCCAACTGGTTACCATGCCTTACATAATGGAGTTAGTATTTGTGAGTAGAGAGACTTAGGTAACGGAAATATAAATAAGAATGTTTTAACATAATATGCTAAAAATATTTTCATATTTAAATAACATGCATAAAACGTTATGCATAATGTGTTTTTTTTAGTTACTATCTTGCCCTTTAAAAAGCTGAAACTCTTGCCATCGAACTTACCAATCATTAGTGTTCTAAATGGCATCTTTGTGCAGAAGACTCAGTTCACTCATTAGTGTTCACATACTCATCGAGTGCCTGCTGGACGCAAGAGACTGAATTTATACCCAATGTTACTTGTGGACCAAGACACCAGTGTCGAAATACTTTCCCCCTGAAATGTTAGCAAACACTTAGAAATACTTCAGGGCAAGTTGTGTGTGTGTGAGCTTAGTTACAGCTTCATCAGCGGATGAAGCTTTAAAGCACTTTGTAGTTCTCCATTGCCAACAATTTTGTTGCCAATTCTTGCAACGGTTGCCCTGAGAGATCTGTGGTTGCAGTGCGAATTAAAGTTCAGAACGTGTTTGAAAGATCCCCACGCCCCTTTCCGCTCAGTTGTGACTTCCTTTAAGGCACTTTCCCATCACACTGTGGATGTCTGCATCGTCATTAGAAGCGTGTTTAGCTTTAGAAGCCCTTGCCGGATTATGCAGATAAGCCTTACTGACATAAGTGCTTCGTGCAGCAGGTGGTCAAGGAGGACGACTACTAACCCATTAGGGACCTACATCGGATCGTCCCGGAGCCTCTCACCGACAGTACCATCATGCGTTGAGTGTTCTTTTCTCCCAAGTGCTATTCCTTAAACAAGAGTTTACTGGTGGCCTACTACGCAGCAAACGTTCTTTGACACAGCGAACTGCACACAGCAGACTGGTGAGAGGAGACTCATTCCCTCTAAGATAACCTTCCCCACGCTCCCATCCGACGCAGCCTCACACAGAACTGACAGTGTTCCTCCTCAGTATTTATTTACACTGTGAAGATAATTCTGCTAAACAGATGGGTACGCTGCGACATTAATCCCTCATGCTGAGGGCTTTAAAAATATTTATAAAGATGCTGCCCACTAAAAATGTCCTCAGCTCTGAAAAGTGGTCTTGGTCTTGACTATACAGTGTTAGCTCTCATGGTGTTAAACGGATGATCCAGAATTGAGAATCAGAAGTTGGTGCAAAAGGAGGCCCTACTTGCTCCATACCTACCTACAGTTGACCAAAAAGTTATAGGCTAGCAGCTAATAGTTAGCTTTGCTCTTTCTAGTGTGAGAAACTGCAGGCTGGATCAGTAGTTCAGCAGCTACAGTCATAAAAACAGTCATTGTGCATGTTAGAACCTTTCAGTGATGAAACCCAGTTTCCTCTTCTTCACTGTGACAGTATTACCAAGCAGGTGAGGAAGGGATTTTGTTACACCGTGTATAGTGAATGTATTGTACCGTGTCTGTGAAAACCCTGCTTTAAATTATATTTTCATATGTTTTGTTGGGGACAGAGCACATTAGGTTTGAAAGCAACAAAACTATCAGAACTAAAGGCAATGTACTCACTTTCTGTCAAGAAAAGCTGCTTAATAAATGTACATGAAATCACATTTAAAATAAACTGCCTCTGACCCAAAATAAACATGGCTCTTTATTTTAACTAGCTCCACTTTAAGGACCTGCATCAAGTTTACTGTGGGAACTAAAACATCCATCCAGGACCTGTTTTATTAAGCTCCTAGTTATTTTGCAAAATCTAGATACATAAAAGATTTTGTTCCCTTTCGTTTTGCTTTTTTTCTGTAAATACTGCTTTACCATAAGCTTGAGGGTAAAATTCTACGTAAAGTGTTCAGTTAAACAGCCAACAAGATGAGCGGCCTCATTTCACTGACAGCAATACTTAAGTTAAGACCACTTTCAGATTAGCATGGGTCATACTAACTGGAGAAATGTCCACAGTATGTATACACATGCGTGGAGGCCAAATGTCAACGTCATATGTCATTCTCAGTCATGTCTCCACCTGGAGACAGGGTCTCTCACTGAACCTGAAGATCAGAGATCTGTCTAGACTCTGACCAGCACATTCCAAGGATCTTCTGTTTCTGTCTCCCCAGTGATATGTCTGGTTTCTCACACCAGAGCTGAGTGTCGGAACTCAGCACAGCCAGCACTTTACCAAGCCTTCTCCATGGCCCCAAGGTCTCATGTGGGGCATAGGTTGCCCAAGGATATTCTATGAAAAACTCCCCAGGAAGCTGGAAGAAGTACCACTGCTGGATTGCCTCCCGGGACTGCCTGGCAGCTGGCATCTGAATGCCTCATGCTGGTCCACCTAGTCTAGGGTAATTTGAATCTACAGCCTAGACTTAAGTAACTTTTCAAATACACACACTCCTCTATATCAGCAACATGGCATGCAGCAGGTCACATACAGCAGCCCAGAATGCTACCAACTCTGAATATTTGCTTAACATCTTTAATCTAGTTTGCTCAGAACAGGTCTCTATTTTACTAACTGCTAAAGCAGCACATGAAAAGCACTTTAACAGTCCCACCATGGGGTGGGTGTGTGTGTGTGTGTGTGTGTGTGTGTGTGTGTGTGTGCGCGCGTGTGTGCGTGCGTGCGTGCGTGCGTGCGTGCGTGCATACAAAGGGTGCCGAAAACCTAATAATGTGAAGGCAGCAGCGACATGGCAGCCCTCCCTTCACACTGTCCTTCATGTTAGCACACAGCACGCTGCAGAGCTGTGACTGAGAGACCCACTTGTTGGATCTGGGCTGTGCATTCTGTTTTCTGGTCCCTTACTGAGGACCATTGTCTCCAGGGTGTGTGGTCATCAGGACAATGTGAGAAAGACCATGGTGCACGGTCTGCCATCCATGCCCCAGGTCATTTACCGAGGCCATTTAATGACAAGAGATGATGCCTTGATTTTTCTTGATCCATTATAGTTTATACAATTACAATTAGTTATAAATACAAAGTCAATCATTTAAAAATAGTCATCAGAATATGCTAAAATTTTATCATAAAATTAACTAAATATGCCTCACATTAACTCGGAAAGCCAGGGTTTCACATATAAAAGTTTTCTTCAACCTTGCATCTCATTCTTCATGCAGCTCCACATCTGAGTAGGATTTTAAAATCATTTCATTGAGTAAGGGTTTTTCTATATTCAAAGAATGATTTCACAGAACTGTTATGATCAATGCTTTTATTACATAATAGTAGTCATGCTCAATCACCAAGGTGAACAGGAACTTGTAAATCTGATTGTGCTAGGTAATTAACTATTACATATATGTTTTCAATTTTAACATTAAAATAACTCCTGTGTTCTTCATACACTTTTGCTAACAGGGTAGAGATAGAAATGCAGAAACTCTTTCCTTAAAGCAGACAAGGTTAACAGATTAAACCTGTATTTATTGTAGTCAAAGCTGTACCCTGGCCCTATTGACAGCTCGCTCTAAAGTTCTCAATCAGGGCATCAGGCCCGCAGTCTCCTTAGCCTCTATCTGAGTTTTGGGTTGTTTTTTAACTGCTAAATTTTACTACCTCTCACTAAAAACTAGTCGAAGTTGAGAACATTCTGATCAAAATGGGTCTGAACATGCCTTTCAAAGCCCTGCTGGTCATAGTCAGGTGGGAACTGCTCGCTGCACATTGGGCACACCTTCCAGTGACTTTCAACGTGTTCTTCAAATTTGATCTGATCATAGTTAGGAGGGAACATTAATTCACAGAGGGGGCACTTCTTGTGAACATCAAAGCTTTTAAAGAAAGAAGAAAATGAAGAATTAGGTAATGTTCTAATTAACTTGTAATAGCACTTGTCGTGTATGAGTTGAATTAATTAATTAGCTATTTATACTAAACAATTTATCCTCAAAGTCTTTACAAGTTTGGTTAACCTTTTTCTGTTTCTAGATTCTTGGTAATATGTACAGGATCTGTCTTTTTAGAAAACCACTATTAAATTTAGTTTTACAATTGGACTGACAAACACCAAAATTTACCAAACTCAGGCATTCTGTGAAATGAGGTTTACTGGAAAAACTTCCTAACCAAAAATGGTCTTGTTTCATTTTGTTAATTGCAAGGATGAACAGAACTCATCATTTCCCATAGTGTCTAACGGGTTTAACAACCGAAGAACCTAGGGGGCTTCAGGAGCTCACACTGCTCTTGCAGCCCCTCTTGGTTCACAACTGCCTGACCTCCAGCTCCAGGAGGTCAGATGCCCTTTGCTGGCCTCTGTGAGCACTTGAACTCCTGTGAACAAACCCAAAACAGAACACACAGAATCTAAAAGTATCTATTTCAAAGTTTTTATGCCTCCAGCTCTTTATAAGATGGCATGCTGACCCATAAAGGTAAGACAAACTGAATGGCTGGAACTCTGAAGGGGATTTACGTTCTGTATGCTGAGCTCTGGGCAATGTGTTTTTAACAAGCTCCCAGAAACTAATCTAGACTCACTTGTCTTACATAATTCTATAAAATTCTACAAAGGAAAAAACTTACCTGGAATCAAAGCAAAAGCCTGCTCCATGACCTCGTAAATGCTGATTTGCTGGATCAGGAGGAATGGGCACATTCTCATCTTCCTGCAACAAAACAAAACAAAACAAAAAAAACCAGGGCAACTTTTTGAGAAAAGTGAAACCAAATATATAAATATATTCAGGAAGTTCATATGACACTTAAATTACACAATTTGGTTTTTAGCTCTATTATTATTTAAACTTTCCCATAAACACACACTTGAAAGAATTATATAGAGTATTTCAGTAGGGATGAATAATGTGACTTGTCTGAACTATGTACTCCTCCCCATTTCCAGGGCATGCACTCCAAGTCCCATAATAGATTCCTGAAAGTGAGGGTTTTCTTCCATTCATGTTATGAAAAGCTTTAATTTACAAACAAGGCCTGGTAAGAGAGGTTAGCAAAAGCAAAGTAAAACAACACTGGAGCATGAGTTTGAGCTCTATTATCTCAAAATATCTATGTGTTTCAACTTTTTGCTGTGGTTTGGTTTTTGAGACAGGGTTTCTCTGTGCAGCTCTGGCTGTCCAGAAGCTCACTCTGCAGACTACGAGACCCACCTGCCTCTGCCTCCCAGAGCTGGAATTAAAGCGTGTGCTACATTGCCTGGCTTGTACTTCAGCTTTAAGACAAAGAACTTTATGGATGTTTCTCTGGCATATCCAATTGCCAGCACCACTTCTTAGTGCTTTGAGCCCATCATTACTTAGTTATTTGAACACAAACACCTCAGTCTGAAACTTCTACTAAGTTATTAATGGACACAGAGCACACACAGGCAAAGACACCAGACAAAGACGTGACTTACCTTTCACGAGATTTTTAGCGCACTACTCTAAACTAAATGCAACTAACACTTAGGAATTACTTCCAGACCACAGCTGACAACTTATAAGTGAGACCACAGGGAGGAGGAAGACAGCCACTAGCAGTGTGCTGAGTGGGAACACTGATGAGGCCAGGCCAACAGTAGGCCTCTCCGAGCCTGTGTGTGCATGACTTTGCTGGTTTTTTTATAGCTCTAATGAGAGGGGACCACGTTCCAATCATTCCCATCTAGTCATTGTTAACTTGCAATATTCTTTTCGGTTAAGATGTTTATAGACACACATTATACACTATTCAGAAAACATGAATACAGGAAAAGTAATAAAGTATATGAGCTTATGGGATACATTCTTGGATTATACACACTAGCAAGATGAATTGGAAAACACATTTAGCAAAATCAAAAGCCAAATCAAACCATGCTGACAGATTTCAAAAAAATCTATAGAACAGCGTTCTAATCACAAAGAAAGCACTAATGTGGATTCCCATGCCTGACCCACAGAGTCATTTTTAGATCTATTTGTACCAATCAACAGCCAAACAAAGAAGCTCACTGAACACAAAACAAAACAGAACCAAACTCCTCCTTCCTTCAAGTCTTCTCGGCAGCTATGACCTGCATTTACTGCACCGTTGTTGGGTAGTCAGTCACGCTAGTGCCACAGCTGCAATTAATGCGCTAATCATGCATGCCATGGGGAGAGGCACAAGAACAGCAGAGTTGCTGGGAAAATGCAATGAGAACAAAGAAAAGCAGAGCTCTTTCACAGAGGCACACCACTTGCCTGTTACCTAATTTCCCCTGCTTGAAAATTAAAATGCGTTTAAGGTCTCAGAGTCTGTGTCTGTCTGATTCTCTGCTTCTCTTTCATCCACCTCTGTGCGTGCATTTTCCATAAGAGATAACTGAGTGACAAAGAAAATAGGGCTAATAAAACAAAATTTACGTACAAATAAGATTATATGAACAAATAAGACATGTTGAACCTGTCATATTTCTTATCCAAGCCACTTTGATTCCAAGTGGGATTCCCCAAGCTCCCAGGAATAGGACTTCTAGTCACGGTATCAGAAATACCGGATCTGCTTACTAAGTAATACTGACAATAAAATCTCAAACTATTTTCTTCAGTTTTGTAAAAAAAAAAATTCTACTGTAAAAACATTAAAGAAAATGAAGGGGAAAAACAAACAGGACATTTTTTGGCATTCTAATCTTGAATTCTTAAAGGCAAATATTTAAACTAGAATACAAGTTTTTAAGGGATAAAAACATAATTCATTAACCACTTGCCCCCATTTTAAACTGCCAACAGCTTACACCAGTTTTGTAAGCAACCATGAACCAACCAATGAACGGTACAGTATAAAGACAGTCTATCACTTGCCATTGCCCTGCTTGTTAAATACTAGGAGGAAAGAGAATAAAAGCAATTTCTACTTTCTAAGCCATACATAAACTGTCAATAATCCTAAATATCACTATCTTTTAAAAAAGAAATTCTAAGGGTAGCACATGTCTGTCATCCTAGCACTTGGAAGGCTGAGGAAGAGAAAGGCCTGGACCGCACACCAAGCAGGCTCTCAAAAGCACTACAGCAGAAGTCCAGTGCGGTCACACACCCTGAATAGCAGCACTCGGAAGCCAACGGCAGGTGATCTCCAGGAGTTGAGACTGCCCTGGTCAACATGCTTTCCAGCCAGTCACTACAAAGTGAACCTCTGTCTCAAATAATAAATAATAAATATTGAACTCTGGCTGTTACACTGAAAGACAACAACTTCTCTTTCAGGACAGAGTTTCACTGTGTGGCACTGGCTCTACTGGATCTCGCTTTGTAGACCAGGCTGGCCTCAAATTCACAGAGATCTATCTGCTGCCTCTTCCTCCCAAGTGCTGTATTTAAAGACCTGTGCCACCACCACCACAGTTAAAAGCAATTTCTTACGAAGTTAAGAAATGACCTCTTTGGAAGATAGCTTGAACCATGAAGTATGCAAAGTCTTCAAGGCAGCTACCTCCTGTAATTATGATGTATAAACTCATATTAATATACGAAATGATCAATCAGATCTCCACTTAATATGTTTACAGCCATAATGGACTCATTCCAGGACCACTTCCTGAATGAACAGTTCATATACTGGATCCTTCTGAAGAATGTGCTTCCCAGAGAAGAGGAACCCTAAATTCTAGTAAACATAAAATCTTATATATAGTTTGTACATCTGTCTTCCAGTTGAAATATATAAACTCAGGAAAATAGGCTGTTTCTTTTTCATTACATTTTTATGGCAGATAGACACGAAGTAGACTCACATAGAAAACAATTAGAGAATGGCCCCTTTGGGCGATACAGAGCTGGGTAATGACCACTTGAACTTGCAGTAATCATCCTGCTTCTGCTGAGATTATATGAATATACCACCTCACCACTGAGTGGCTTTTGCAAAGTATTTAATTCTTAGTATATAAAATAGTGGTTTTTTAAAAAGATTTTTGTCTATTAAACTGAGATGAAAGAGGAATTTTAAATGTAGTCCCCTTTAAAAAAAGAACTGAAAACATGTAATGAATCAGTAGTCTACCAAAAAAAAAAAAAAAAAAGTATGCTACAGTCTATCCTTTACTTTATTCCCAAGTCTGTGTCAATAAAAATGGCAGACTGGACTGGGAATGACACTATTAAGGCAGACCCTTAATAGAATTAGGGGATGAAGGGTTAAACACAAAATAACTCAAAAATTTGAATATATTTTAGTATTTGATCACATAAGTTAAAAGAATGAAATTATCATTGGTTAATTTTTAAAATAATAAACTTGAGTCCAATCATACTAGAAACTGAAGATGAACAGTATATTGTAAAGCCGTCTGGACTGTTAAGATGCCGTGGTAGTCTGAATGAGAATGGTATCAATGGGCTCGTATACTGGAACAACTGGTTTTAGCTGGAACTGTTTTGGGGGATTAAGGCTCTTTCTGTCTGGTGGGTTCTGTATATGAGCTCTCAGCTACTGCTCCAATGCCATGCCTGCTTCCTGCCATGATGGTATGGACTCACTCTGTGAGACTGTAAGCCAGCCCCAATTAAATGCTTTCTTCTTAATCATAGCATCTTTTTACAGCAGCAGAACAGTAACTAAACAGAAGGGTCAACATTAAAGAACACTTGTTTTTCCAGAAGACCCAAGTTCAATTCCTAGCAAACACATCTGTTAAGCCCACAATTACCTGCAACTCTAACTCCTGGATATCTGACACACTCTTCTGGTCCTCAGGGCTATCTGCATATATGCCTATGTACACACACACACACACACACACAGACACACACACACACACACACACACACAAAATGGAAGTGTAAAAAGACTTTTTAGAAGGTAATTCTAACATGCTTATACTATAAATGGTCCTTTAAAAATAAGCCAATTAGAGGGGTTGGGGATTTAGCTCAATGGTAGAGTGCGCAAGGCCCTGGATTCAGTCCCCAGCTCCGAAAAAAAGAAAAAATAATAAGCCAATTACAAAAAAAAAAAAAACAAAAAAAAAAAAACAAATATTTTGTGATTACAAGGATACCTAGAGTAATCATTCAAGAAGACCAATCAGAAGTGTGGTTTTTTCAGGACAAGGGATGTGCTTAATAAGAATAGAGTCTCTGCTTTTCAAGACAAAACTCTGGAAACTGGTTGCTTAGGGTGAATTGTTACAGAATTGTTTACTTAAAAATACATTAAGATCTGGAGAGATGGGTCATCAGTTAACAGCACTGATTACTCTTCCAGAGATCCTGAGTTCAATTCCCAGCAACCACATGGTGGCTCACAACCATCTATAATGGGATCTGATGCCCTCTTCTGGTGTGGCTGAAGACAGCGACATTGTACTCACATACATGAAATAAATAAATCTTTTTTAAAAAACGTTTTTAAGTGTGGGGCTGAGAGCTGGCTCGGTAGGTGACAGTTGCAGAAGGGCCAGGGTTCTATCCCAGGTTCCACATTATGGCTCACAAACGCCTGCAACTCTAGCTCAAGGGTATCTGTTGCCCTTTTCTGGCCTCCTTAGGCAGCAGCCATGCACGTGGTACACAGACATGCACATACAAGCAAAACACTCACATACATGAAAACATACACTATGTGAATCTTAGCACTTTGACACCAAGAAAGAAGAGGGGCTACCTCTCCTTCACAGCACAATATATTCAGAAGTCAGCAATCAAGTAACCATTAGACTCTTCGTTGCACATGTGGTACTTCGTCTACCTCTGCAGGAATTATTAGCTGAAATACTCGGGGATCTGTAATGAGCACCAAGTGGGAAGGGCTCGGCACTGCATAAATCTTTGCTAGCTGGTAATTACTACTTTAATTCAAAAGTATGCATCCTGTAAGAAACTGAAGCATTTGATAATGCCAGTAATCAATACGTAAGACAAAGAAGGTCTGAGTGACTGACCAGTCAGCGGATTTAAAATCAGGAGATACCCCTGCCTCTCAAAACCTTAGGTGATGCTCATCAATACTCCTCTTCTTTTTATATTATGTTCAAGCTTTACCATGTACTCATTTCTAGTAATTTATCAGTGAAAGAACACACTGAACTGTGAAATTTAAAGCCATTTAAAGGGATTTTAAAAGGCAGATCTCTACTTTACAAGATCTCTATTAATTTTCAAACTAAAGTTTTCAAACCTTTCCCTCCATATTCAAAACTCAACCCAAAATGGACCAAAGAACAAAAAAAGAGCTAAAACTAAAACCCTTCCGGTGACATCCAAACTCCTAGGCAGGCAACAGTTGCTTATATACAGACAAGAAATGAATAAGCAACAAAATTACCAGATAAATCTGACCTCGCCAAAACTTAAAATCACTTTCGTGCAGCTATGAACTCTACCTACAAAGTGAAGAAACCCCACAGAATAGGGGAATATATTTATTTTATTTTATAAATAATATATCATTTTGCAAATGATAAATCTAATAATCTGATTTAGAAACAAGCAAAAACTTGAATATATTTGTCCAAAGACCATTTATCAGCACAAGGAAAGCAGTTGACATCATTAGGCACATCAACAGCACGAGACAGCAGCTTCATACCCGCTCTAACCGACTACAGTTTCAAAGCAGGCATTTAGAGTAATGAAGTATCAGTCAGCTTGCGGAGAACTGGAACCTGGTAATACCGACGGGAACGTAGCATCATGCAGCCACTGTGAAAACTAAGGAAGCCTTCAAAAGGTTAAAGACTGTGGCCACATGGCCAAGCAGTTCCACCCCTTGGATTCTACTTTAGCGGTTACATTATACTAACGCTCCCTAGTAATCCACTTTCCTCTAGAAAGTGAAAAGAAGTATTATCCCAACAATGACTTCTACATAGTGTCCAGAAAAGCACTGTTCACAGTAGCCTAAAGGGAAAATGATGCAATCCAATAAAGAAACATAAAATATGCACTATCAAGGGACTGGTGAGATGGCTCAATGGTTAAGGGCACTCACCGGTTCTTGCAAAGAACCCAGGTTCAGTTCCCAGCATCCACACAGTGGCTCACAACTGCCTGGAACTCCAGTTCTAGGGATCAATGCTTGCTTCTGGCCTCTGCTAGACCAGGCCATGCATGGGGCACAGACATACATAGGGCAAACACTCACATACAAAAAAATAAATCTAGGTATGTATATGGAATATTCAGATGATGGAATATTATCCAGCAATAAAGGAAGCATGCACATTTTCCATGTGTTTCCATAAATGCATGCTAAAATAGTGGTTAACTTTTTGAAAACATGCTGGGGGATCCAGAAGACCTAGTATGGTATGGTATGGTATGGTATGGTATGGTATGGTATGGTATGGTATGGTACGGTACGTATGATTTGACTTTCTTTCCCTTATAGCGGGCAAAACATGTTTCCAAAGTGACTCCGTGCTGGCTGCACAGCCCTGACTCTCTGAGCACGAGCTTCTCACTGTACACGGGGAACTGTATCTCAACTGCTGCCCAGGTGACCATTCTAAGGGAACCTAAATTTTAAACAGCATAGGAGGTTAAAAACAAAAGTGAAACCAGAAAGGGAAGGAAACCTATTTCTGCCTCATCAAGAGAAACAAAGATCTAGAAAGGAATCCTCCACTGTACTTTTCAGGCTACTTAGTAAAAATGAATCAAACCCTGTTGTACATGTTTCTGCAAACACACTGGAATAAGGGCTTCTAATGTGATGGCCAATTTAAAATGAAGCCACAAGCAGTGCATTGTGACAAATGGGGAGCAGCCCTGATTCTTTCAAAGTGTGATTTTCAACAATTCGAGTCACAAGACTCTATGAGAACCACACTTTTTACAAGAAATGCTAAGATTATGACAGAAACATGTATATCAACAAAACTATCTTCAGTGGGGGGGGGGTCATTATTAAAGGCTTATTCAGAAAGCTGCAATAAAACACCTTACTAGAAATAAGAATGAAGAAAAAAATGCATGAAAGTAGGAAGGAACTGTGTACTGAGAGATGGAAATATCTAAACAGCAGGATCAGAAGTCTGGGTCGCTGCACGAGACAGTGACCGCACATCCGCTCATTCTCGGGAGGCTGGAGGCAGCAAAGCCTCCGCATCTGGCCATCCTGGAGGCTGTAGTAGTGTTTGTATACAAACCACACTTACTGAGTCGCAAAGACTTAGATTATGGTTCTAAACACTGGGTATGAACAAACCTGGGGTACCACAGACATTCATACAGTTTCCATTGGATTTTAATCTTGTGTTTGTCAGATAGCATTGAAAAACCAATCCACCACCTGCTCAGGTTCAGCTCTGGGTAGAGCTAATAGTCCTCTCTAGGGCTCCTTAGCTTTGAGAGGCTGAGGCTCTGGCACTGCTGAGACACAAAGCAAGTGCCGTGTACAATCTAGCGTGAAGTGAGTGGTCAGCTTGTCCGGTGATCCCAAGGCTCAGGAAGGTGTACGGTGGCCAGTAGTCACTCATCCTAATGGTAACTGCGCTTATTTAAAAATAAACACAATCTTTTAATTTAGACATTCTATTTTTAAAGGTTACTAAATATATTAATACATGAGTACTTATTAGGTATGGCTTCTGACCTAGGAAATGTTAGAGAGGAAAATGTTCAGGGTGCTATGAGAAGTACAGAGCTCTAGTGTAACCACAGCTGAGAGACAGTTCAACCCCAGCTTTCACGGATGACCTGAAGAGGTTCTGATCCCGCATCTGCTTTACCAGCGGTGTGATTGTGTGATTTAATAACTTAACCAGTACTCAGCTTCTTCCACCAGCCAACTAGCAAAGCTGACGGCCCACCTCTTAGAGCTGCTGTGATAAACAAGTGACTTATCACGCATGCAGGGCTCGGCAGGCAAAGAGCTAGAGAAACATTTACCCCGACATATCGTTACAAGTATTAGGTAAATGAGACTTATAAAGGGTTCTGAAAGTCACCAGCTTCTAGTACAAGAGAGGAAGTGGCAGCTGGAGGCCACAGCATAGGCTGAAAGAGTAGGACATCTCAACTTTGACTCCAAGCTGCCCACTGTGACTATGAAACACTCCCACAGCAAAATTGACTGTCTATATTCTTACTAAAACTACATAATAAAATTCCTTATTTGCAAATGGTTTTGCTGTTAAAGGACAAGAATTTTTGAAATTTTAAATGTAAATAAAAAATACAAAAAACTCATGTTTATAAAATACAAACACTCCAGGCACGCACAGTAAGAACTCTTCTATCTCATTCCCCAACCTAAGCATCTCAGCAGATGAGCCCGAGACACTAACATTGCTTCTCACGGGTTTGCAGGAGGGCAAAGCACACAGACCAGAAAGAACATTCTGCTAATTAAGCCAAAGCAGAGGATTATGGAAAAGAAAGGCTTCTCACATGTAACATCTATGCCAAGAATGATGAGATTAAATATGCAAAATGTAAAGTAAAACTGTAAAAAAGAGCAGTAAGATAATACTAGAGACCTTAAACAGGCTACAAAAGTTCTGACAGTTTTCCTAATTATTCCCAGTAATGGACACAGAAGGCCAAAAGGCAGGAGGGAGAAATACATTTTTCTCCATTATGAGTGTTGAACACTAGGTCTAAAATCATGCCTGTCTGAACACTGATCAGTTTCTGCAAAGGTTAATAGCAATTAAATGCAGCAAACTATATTAAATGAGAAACAGGTCATGATACACTGTACTTGCAAAGAGCACGAGAAACCATCTCCTTGAAATGTACCTCACTGCACAGGAAATCTAAGGGCTGCTCTCAGAAAAGGAGTCCCCACCCACAAAAGAGCTGTTCTAGGAAACTGTATTCACTAAATGGGGAAAATCTCTTAAAAATTAGCTTTTAGCCAGATATGGTGGCTCATGCATTCTGTCCCAGCACTGGGAGGAGAGGCAGGTGGATTCCTATGAGTAGGAGAACACCCTGGTTCCAGCACAGCCAGGGCTATGTAGAAAGACCTTGTCTCAAAAACAAAATAATAATAATCTTATGCCATATAAGCTAATTTGATTATCACCATTTTTATGTTGCTACTAGAAAAAGAAACATCATGTATTAAGGACGTCTAGAAGGGGGAATTTCTCAAAAAAAGAAAACTATTATATGATAAAGACAATAAAATTTACCTTAAACTTCCCAGGATAGAACTATAAAACTGAAATGGCAGTACTCTGCTTTACAGTCTTTGTCTTTGAGCCCTCATACTTTGTTTTTTCTAGGCCAGTAGACCACAATCAAAGAACTGCAGATACTTACTTAGAAAGTCATAATTAAGGTTACACTAACTGATAAAACTGATACATCCCAATCATCCTCTGAACTTAATCTTTAGTATATAAACCCTGAAGTGTTAAGTCTGAAAACTCTCCCTCCCCAACCCACTCCCCACCCCACCTCACCCCCATACACAGGGTTTCTCTGTATAGCCATGGCTATCCTGTAGATCAGGCTGTCCTGGAACTCAGAGATCTGCCTGCCTCTGCCTCCTGAGTGCTGGGATTAAAGGCATGTGCCACCACTGCCCAACACTGGTTGGGCTTTCAAACACACAGGTTTTTCAAAAGAAAATCAGGATGCAAATGCAAATTCATAGTCTTTGTAGACATATACCCTTAACACTTCACCTAAGCCAGAAATCACAAAAGCAGGCAGGCTCAAATAATTAAAAACCAATTTACTCTGCTATCCTCCGGGTCTTCTAAACCATCTGGCCTGCTAAGGTTTCGAGCAGGCTGGCTACAGACAACGTTGTCTTCCCAAGATGGGCCGCGCACAGGTGGCCTCTGGATTTCATCTGGATAAAAAGCACCATCTGCTCCATCTGTAATAAGAATTACAAAAGAAACATTTAGGGGGAAACTGGATGAAACTAGTTATAAGAAACTAGCACCTCTCCATGTAGTTATGATGATACAGAGAAGCAAACAGGAACTCAGGTGTGGCTCAGTGGAACAGACTTCCCTGAAGCTCGGAAAGGCCTGGGCGCCTCCGCACTACATAGGAAGAAGAGCCATAGAAGCCACGTAGGCATGGTAGCACATGCCAGGCTGGGTTACAGAGCAAGACTGTTTACATTTTTATTTTTAGCCCACAAATCTAAGAACTGAGTCTGTGATGAGCAATTAAGACTCCTCATTCATGACGTATGACCTGTAGATGTCGATAATAATACTAAACATTAAAGTGAAAATTACATGAATTTACTAGTTGATTATACCCTCAGCTCTCTTAATTCCAAGAAAATAAAAGCTGTGTATCTTAGAGTCAGCTAACTCCATGACAGAAATGCGTGGCTAACCTCTTGTCTCGTGTGCGGTGTAAGGGTTCCCATACTGAAGAACTGGCTGGGCAGCCGGCAGTGTAGGGAGGAGCCCACTCTGCTCAGAGCAGGTGTTAAGACACCGTGAGACTTGTTGAGGGCTCTGGCCTTCCATTTTCCTTCCTTTTTGATCTTCTAAACTCTTTGTAAGTTCCTAAAATGAACAAAACAAAGACAAATAAGCAAAGAGCCAAACACAGAGCTAACAAGTCTCTATGACGTCAGGACGAGAAGCATCAAAAAATCATGTGAACAATGAAAAAACATTCAATGTGTGCAGAAAAATCCAAGATTCATTCAGAGCTTTTAAAAATCCAGCAAGAGAATAACAAATAATTTCCTTTAACTTGAAAAAAAAAGTCATAAAGTATATAAAGTAAAAAAATCAAATGCAGGTTAAATAGAAGTAAAGAATTCTGTACTCCCTAATTCTCTTCAACATAACTTGTCCTAACTTGTGACTAAGACAAGATTAAGGCAGAGACTGAAAAGGAAATAAGTCTGTCTTTATTCAGAGGATACAACTGTACGTACAGAAAGACGCTACAGCAGAGTAGTTAGGAGAATGAGTGAATTTAGCAGGTTGCAAGATTCAAAGTCAACATATAGTCAGTTATATACCTATATATAAACAACAAAGAAGAGAATGAAAAGTATAGTTCTAGTCAGTGAAACCAGTGAGAGAAAATGCCTAGGAAGTTAGCAAAAGGATGCAGAGTGCTTATCCTGAGTGTGATTAAAGACAGCACAAATGGAGGGATACATATCAAGTACAGACAGGAAATTGTTTTTACAGTAGTATTTCCCCTCAGACTAGCTGCAGATACAATGAAATCCTAATGTAAAAAATTCCACCAGGCTTCTCCATGAACTGACAAAATGATTCTAAGATGGAAATAGAATATCTTAAACTGCCAATATTTAAAAACAATATCCTAGCAATTGAGAGGTAGAGGAAGGATTCCAAGGTTGAGGCAAGGCTAAGATACAAAGTGAATTCAAGGCAAGCCTAGATTCTAATGAAAACCCCGTCTCAGAGCTAAAAATGCAGTTTAATGGCAGAACCCTCCCCTAGTCTATCCTGCAGAAGGATTTAGGTCTGACTGCCCAGCACCATCCAAAAAACTATGAAGGGGGCTGGGGGAGGAGGGATGAAAAAGAGGAAGCTGGAGGAAGAGGGAGAGACCCTAAACAAGCTAGATTTCAGGCCTCAGCATCCATGTGACTCAGTCTACCTCCTCTCCTAAGCCACCATTTTCCTCTATAAGAGATTTTGGCATTTCAATGTTTATATATGGTATAGTCCTAGTACCTGGAAGCTAGAGGATGCATAGCAGGAGACCACCATCTCAAGCTGCCCCTCTCAAAGAGAAATGCTATAAAGATTAAATTTCTCAGGAATCCACTAATTTCACTCTAGTGGCTTCAAACTATGGCAATCCAATGAAGCAGTCCTTGATCTACAAAACCATACAGATAATCTAAGTGTAAGTCTTAGCAAAACTGCTGCTCCTAAGAAAAACAGAATTATAAAGCTGGAAAGATGGCTTAGCAGTTAAGAGCACTGGCTGCTCTTCCAGAGGACCTCGGTACAAAATTCCTATCACTTACATGACGGTCTCTAACTGTCTAAAACTCTAGTTCCTGAGGGATTTGATGCTGTCTTCTGGGCTCCATGAGCAGACATACACAAAATACACAGATAAACACGCAGGCAACACATTGATAAAAACAAACAAACAAAAAAAAGCCTTCTAAAAGAAGTTGTCAGGAGGCTGAGATAGGAGATCACCAGAGTTTGAAGATACCTGACTAAATAATGAGTTCAAAGTCAAGCTTGGTTACTTAATGAAACCTGACTCTTCAAGCAGGAGGAGGTAAAGAGATAGCTTGGGGGTTGACAATACTTGTTTTTGCCAAGGATCCAGGCTCAGTTCCCAGCACTCACAGCAAAGCTAACAGCAGTTCTAAGGGAAGGACACTCTTCCTCCTATACTGCCTCCGTCCCATCCTCCCTAGTCTACACTGTGCTTCCTTTTTACTTCCTCCCCTCAAAAAACCATGAGAAGGGGTGTAGGGAAGAGCACGTGCACACATATGTGCTGGTAAGCGCTCATACATATAACAGATGACTCTGTAACCACAAACAGCAGGGGAGTCAGCGCTTACCCACTCCACTACTGCTCCCTTCTAGGCAAGCAAGGTGTGTGCACCTAGGGGTGAGTGATGACTAACAAGAACCTAACCCTAATCTCAGAAGCTTTGGCAGGTTTTAGAGTTCTCAGAAATACTCAAGGAACAGACACAAAATATTAAACAGACTGTTTGACTCACAATGCAAATACTTAAAAACTTTTAACGTGATAGAAACAATGCCATACTACAGGAAACCGAGAACAAGTTCAAAGATATAATAATAATAATAATAATAATAATAATAATAATAATAATAATAATGGTGGTGGTGGTATAGTAGTAGTAATAGCAATATTACTAGTAAAAGAAAGCAGATAACAAGTGTCCAACACAATGTTCCTGAAAAGGTTGGTATTTTTAAAACTGTCAATAAAGCTACTGATCTCAGTATATTTCTTCCATCAAATTTTTTCAAAGGCAAATGCTATGAATTATATTTGCTCCATTAGTTTCTCCATTTAACAAATGCTTGACTTCAAACAGCAGGTATTGTAAAGGACTGCAGATACAATGAGGAAAACAGGTACAATGTGCATTCTTCACAGACATGCAGTTAAGTAGATGAGACAGACACCAACAAGCATAAACATACACATACATATCTGCATATTTAAAAATTATGGAAAGTATTATGAAGTAGTTTAATAGTAGTACCTAACTGACCTGCAGGAGAAGCAAGCTTATGCAGCTGAGTCACTGGCCTATACAGGAGGGCAATGCTATCTCACAGTGACAGCACAACTGGCTGCTGGACACTAGTGAATTAGCAGACTATTGTCAAACCACAGAATACAAACATCAATATGAGAAGACAAAAGGGCTTTCCTGACAGAATGACAAAAGACAACCAGGGAAGTGATGAGTCTGAAAATCTTATTCTGTAGCAGAGTGACAACCTGAAGATCATTCCTTAGGCAGATCATCCAACAGCTGCACATTCTACTACACCACGGAACTCTGCCCCTGACTACTAATGCATCTGTACACACCAGCAAGCATCAAGCTAAAACAGAAGACACAAGTTTCACAATTGTAGTTCTGTTTAAGGCTTGAACTTTACATTAGCAAGAAACAGTAACAATCCTTCTCCTTTAGTTAACAGATTCAAGAAAATACCTATGTCTGAACAAATACGCAATTAAAAATTCATTTCTTCCCTAAATTTGAGTATTTTAAACTTAGCTTATTGTTAAATGCAAAGTATGTGTTGGAGCCCAAACTAGCAATTTTCACCACTTGGCATATTTCTCAAAAATTGGCAGATGTGGCATCTGGAAATGAGAATGGTACACAAATTACTGTTTACTAGCAGGAGGTATAACAGTGAAGACACAGAGGAAAGCTTTCAAAGAGAAGTCAGACAAGAGAAAGCAAACACTGGTTACAGGCTGTCCACAGCGAGTGCAGCACTCAATACCTTCTCCCTTGAGAGATTTTCCAAAAATGAAGCCAGGCAATTTATTTCTTTGTCTTTCTCTGCCAACTGTAGCTGAATTTTAAAAAAAGGAGAAATTATCGTTAATATTTTTACCATCTATTTTCTCCTCATACATAGGATCCACTTAAATCTATACTATAGATAGATAGATACCTGAAAATATAATGAAGCCTATTATTATATATAATATGTACTAAAAACTTTTTTAAAAGGTAAATTTCAAAGTCCACCTGAACCCACAGAACTAAAGCCACATTAACAAATGCATGTGGGAGGCCCTTTTCTCAGGCTAGTGAATAACCTGTATGTAATTAAATATCCAGGACATCTGCATGGAACCTGTGCTTGGCTGGTGTTTTATGGGGGGCACATGGATCAGGACCGGGCTCACTAAGCACCATGGGTCAAGCCTCTGAACTTACACTGTAACTGTCCTCTAGCTCAGCGAGTTCCAGTCTTACATTCTCTGAACTTACACTGTAACTGTCCTCTAGCTCAGCGAGTTCGAGTTTTACATTCTCAGCAATTCTCACTTGCTCTTTCCACTTCAGCTCCATTTGCGCAAGTTCATCAGCATATTTATTGCATTTGGCTTTCTCATCCTACATAAAATTAAAATTAGTCAATTAGTAAAAACTTCACACCTCCACAAAGCAGATATCCATACAGGCAAATGTGATAATTACTGTAACAGTATAAAGCCACTATGTTTACTAAGTAAGTCATTTTTTTTTCTTTTTTCCGGAGCTGGGGACCGAACCCAGGGCCTTGCGCTTGCTAGGCAAGTGCTCTACCACTGAGCCAAATCCCCAACCCCTAAGTAAGTCATTTTATAGCTACACAATGGAGTAACACACATCTACTTAAAAAGGTAAGTGGATGACCGTGTGAGGTGTCATACTAACAGCACACTGCAAAACAGAGTGTATACTGTAACCCCACTTAACTTACAATTTGCTGTCAACAGTTAAATATGAGTGTCAGTGTTGTACAGAAAAACACAGCCCAATCGCCATGGCTCCTGCACTTGGATCAAGAATGTACTTTTTAATCACCCTACTGTTTACATTTCTAAGACAAAAACTTTTCATGATAAGTATTATTTCACAAAATACTCTTTTGCAAAAGGAGGAAATCTAAATCATGCACTTTTATGATGACTCTTTTTCTAAAAAACTCAAGAAAGAAGTTACAAATAGTGAACAAAAAGTAAATAAGCCAAGTGCATTTAAATATTTCTTTCAAGATGGAAGTTCAAAAAATAAATTGAGCAACGCCAGCCTTCTAAACTCCATAGCATACCTTCTACACTTCCTTTTTCTTTTTCTTGTTTTTTTTTTTTAAGATTTATTTATTTTATGTATGTGGGTACACTGTAGCTGTCTTCAGACACACCAGAAGAGGGCATCGGATCCCATTACAGATGGCTGTGAGCCACCATGTGGTTGCTGGGAATTGAGCTCAGGACCTCTGGAAGAGCAGCAGTGCTCTAACCACTGAGCCGTCTCTCAGCCCCACTTCTGCACTTCCTAACATACAAACAACATCTCCAAGTGCTTTACAAACCTCAATGTAAAATCCGACAATAAAACTTCTGGATGGACCAGGAGTGCAGCTCACTGGCAGATCACTGGCCTAAGGCCTGGGTTTGATCTCCAAGCACAGCAAAAGCAAAACAAGTAACTCCTGGGACAATGCAGGGGAATATGTTTAATACCTTGCAGAATGTGCTTTATTTAAAAAAAAGTACAAAATATAAACAAAATTGATACTTTGCCACAATTAAAATCTGATTTTCTAAAAACTTTAAGCAAACAAACTAATATCACACATAAGGGAGACAGTAATGTCATCTACAAATGACAGGCAGGCAGTTCTGACACCATGGCCACTGGTCGTGCAGTATATTAAATAGATTTGTGATGTTCTTTCTACTCTACTCTGAAGAGTTAATTCTTTGGCCAACTTGCCAAAATCACCACCACATGTATACAACATAGCCACCCCTGCTTGCACACGCACTTAGCCTTTAAATAACTATACAATTGGGCAAAAATCTGGTTTCCATTCTTTTAGAAAGAAAAAAATGCATCGCATTTATAACAACACAAGATTTTTTTTTTTAATATGTGAAACATTTACAAAAAGAGAACTGCAGGGTTAAAAACATGACCCAGCAAGAAGCATAAAGCATGAGAACCTGTGTTTGGATCCCCAGCACCCGTGTAAAGGCCAGGTGTGGTGTGCATTCGCAGCCCTAGTGCTGAGGTGCACAGACAGGCAAATCCCCAAAACTCGCTGATCTAGCCAACTAGCAACCTCCAGGCTGAGGGAGAAAGCCTGTTTTCATAAATAAGTTGGAAAGCAATCTCTTCACAATAAACTCTAGTCTCCACAGATATACACTCAAATGTGCATGTGTACCAACATGCACAGGCATAGCACATGTACAAAATGCACTCACATGTGTACTACGCACACATATGCACACAACACATCTAAGAAAGAAATGTAAGCATTAAGTCATTATGGAAATGCAACTTAAATTGCAGTGATAGTCTCATTACAGTCTTAGCTTGACTGTATAAAGTGATAAAACAATGTACTCATTTCTTACAAATCCCCATCCTAGCACCTAGGCATCTAAGTGAAAATATCTAATCCCTTTTGAACACAAAAGGCTTCGATATAAATGTTCAGAGTGCCTTTATCAATCAAGAATCACCCCAAGCACCAGCACCATATTCTCCCCACTTGCCAGACTGTTCCTCCTATGCCAAGCTCACTCTCTCAGCCACTCTCTGGTCTTTTTACAACACTGGGGTGTTAATCACGAAAGGGCTGCACACGCTGGACAAGACCACCTGAACACCCAGTTGCCTCACAAACACAGTCAAGTCTAATCCCCTTAGCTTTGGCCAGAACCTGTCAGCAGCTGAATCTCTAATCCTACAACAGCAGCACCAGGGAGGAAAAAGGAAAGAGGAAATTGCTATTTTTTTCATCTTTTTCACAAAGATGGGTTCAAAACATGGTGAGTAGAAAAAAAGAATCAGTTAAGGTTTGCTAGAAACGGACTCTACTACTTCTAGAGAAATATAAAAACCCTATATTTAAAGAAAAAAAAAATCACAAGGACAGGCCTATAGATGGATTTGTGCCAACAATTTTCAGAACTGATCCCAATGTCCTCAAGAGGCTGTGAGTACAGCTCCATCTTGTAGGCCTATCAAAGGAGCTGCCCATCTGGGTGAACCCACACAAACAAAGCAGCACTGTTGGTATGGGAGAAAGTAACACATTCACTGTTACCAGCTCTGAACACAACGAGCACCCCAGGACAGTTTCCGAGACCCTTGATAAGGTGACTTCTGCCACCACACATGTAGTGCACAAACACATATGCAGGCAAAATGCCCATACACATGAAAACAAAAATTCAACACACAAGCATGACATTACCACCCTCTTTCTCAGGACCACCCTGTTTCTATAGAAAGATGTCAAAAGTTTGAAATTTGATCAAAACACTTTAAACATTACTTTAAAAGCAAATAGCAAAAAGAAAAAGTATCTTTAGTCTTTAGTAACATCAAACAGATCTATGAATTCCATTCTGTTGTTCTAAAAGTTACCTTCCTTTCCCATATGCAACATACACACACACCCTTAAAAACCATATCCAAATATAAAATAACTTTGCCTTCTATTCTGTCTCTATTCTAGATACTAATGAGAAGCATCCACCCCTATACTTTAACTAATTCAAAGTGAATATCACCACTAGAGTTAACAAAATTGAAGGAATCTGAACAATGCAGCTTAAAATAATTAAAATCACATTGAGAGACAACAACTCATTGGCTTAGCATCCCCTTCTTTCCTGGATGGGTGATGTACTTGGCTGCACAAGCATGAGACCTGAATTCAGATCTCTAGCACCCACTGACATGGCAACCTGTGTCTGTTACCCTGCTGTTGGGAGAAGGAACACAGTAGCTCCCATGGCTCTCGGGCAGTCAGTCCAGCCAAAGTCACTGTCTCCAGGTTCAGTGAGAGACCCTGAGTGAAAAAGTACTGTGAAGAAGTGACTAAGGAAGATTTCCTGAAGTCAACCTGTGCCCTCCATATGCATCCACACTGGCAAGTAGATGAGTGAATGCCACACAATTTCCTATTTTTTTTTTTTTACAATAGATTTTAAAGAAGGATTTCCCTTCTAAATTTCAAATGTTTTCCATATGTCATTCTAACAAAAATAAAAACTCATATTCAAAAAAGGACACTGCATCCTGTGTGTGGAACATACTGACTTCAGAAGCATGGTAATACCTGCATGACAATGACAAGTACACAAACACCCCTCTTTCCTCATCCCAAATGCAGTATCAGTACACAAGAGTGGAGAAAGAACCCTCGACTTATCTATCCACTACAGGAGCCAAGGGCTGGCATTTAACATTTGACAAGTCAGTCGTCCACTGAAAAAGGAGCTCACCTACCTGCAAGAGTTGTTTACACTTATTATACTTCTCTACTTTCTCAGCCATTTCTTTAGTCACTTCACAGACATGATCCTTTGCTGACATGTCAAAATCTGTCTCTGCTGTAACAAAGTCAGAAAATAATTAATATTAAGAAAATATATTTAAATAATATTTAAAGTAACAGTATTTGCTGTCTGGAGGCTGAAGAGATAGCTCAGCTGCTCTATTAGACGACTTGGGTTCTACTGCCAGCATTTACATGGCAGCTGACAACAGTCTGTAATTCTAGTCCCACAGGATCGAAACCGTTCCAGCCTCCAAGGTTCTAAGCATGCATGCACGTGATGCACAGTTATACATACAGGCCAAACACACATACTCATTAAAATAAATTATTGTTCTCATTTATTTTTGTTTCTTTTGTTTTTTGCTTTGTTTTGATTTTTTTTTCCTAGAAAGCATTTCTTTATATAGTCCTGGCTATTCTGGAACTCACTCTGTAGACCAGGTTGGCCTTAAAAATCACAGAGATCTGCTGCCTCTGCCTCTGAAGTGCTAAAATTAAAGTTGTGTGCCACCACTGACTAGGCAAAAATAAATTAGTTTTAAAAAATTTTTAAATAGTCTCTCTGAGGTCAGTCTGGTCTACATCTCAAAATCCATGCCTCCAAGGGCTACAAAGTGAGAGATGCTGTCTCAAGAAACAAAACCATTTTTTTCTTTATCTTCTTGCAGAAAAACTTGAAGTGTTTTGTGGAACAAAACCTGGAATGTTGCCAGGTCTAGGAGTACACTGGGCCACAATCCCAATATTCAGAAGACTAAGACAGGGAGCATCAAAAGTTAAAGGGACAGAGAAGGCTCAAGAGTTAACCAGAGGGGTTGGGGATTTAGCTCAGTGGTAGAGCGCTTGCCTACGAAGCGCAAGGCCCTGGGTTCGGTCCCCAGCTCCGAAAAAAAGAACCCAAAAAAAGAGTTAACCAGGGCAACTTGGTAAGTGCCTATCCTTAAACTAACTCTTTAAGAGAAAGAAGTGATTTTGGGATCCAGCTCAGTGGAAGAAGTTCAACCCAACAAAAAATTAATTTTATGTGAGATCTGTTTGTTGTTCTCTCACACACTGCCTCTGTGTATGTGTCTGTTTATCTATCTTGTTTGTTTTTGAGACAATCTTCCTATATAGCCTAGGATGGCTTTCATTCATACCCACTGCTAGGGTTACAGGCATGTACGGCCACATCTGACCACTATGTGAGAATTTTTAAATGTTATTTTTGACCAGAACAAATCTCACATTCAAATATGAGATTCCTTAAAAAGCAAAAAAGTCACTAAAAGTATTTCCAAAGTAGCCCAAGAGCTGCCACCCTTACATAACTAGGGAGAGGACAGAAGGCCATACTCCTGAGAACAGCTTACAGCCCTTTGTTACCCTTCACTAAGTCTCCACAAAACCAACACTGCAGGATCATAGCATGTGTTACAGGCTGACTATCATTATCCTAAATTCTCAAGTTCAAATCCCACTAAAAAGTGCGACATTAACTCTGCAGCTTACTGAATGCCAGTGTGACGCTGGGATAGATGCAGATGTGAGGTGTTTCCGGTTTTTAATTCTCAGTGGGCACAATGAACTGTTTATGTAAACATTTGATTTGTAGGAAACTGAAAGCACTTCCTTCCTAGGCATGTCAAGATGGAATGGTCAACCTGAAGAGAGGACAAGCGGATGGAACCCTTGGCATTAAAAAATGAGATTTCCTAGACTCTTCAGTAATGAAGAACACCCCTATAGAATGGTACAAAGTTGTCAGTTACACACACTAAAAATGGCTGCTTGCATTATATGTTGGCTTGCACTTATTTTCCTTATTGTCAGGTCCTTTTTTTACATAAAAGGGGGGGAAATCCAGTTAATTCAAGTTACCACATTACTCACGTGGTATCCCTGAATCTGTTTTAAGTCGAGGAACAAACACTTAACTGACTAACATCAGTCTACAGGTGGACTGGTGAAAGATGTACCCCACTGATGTAAAACAGGAAAGAAAAGAAGGGATTAAGGAGAAAAGGATATTTTCCCCCTACAACATTATATACAAAAAATTTTTTTCAAATGTTACAAAGTAATTAAAGTAAAATAACTACTCAAAGTGCAAGACCAACCTCCAGTTTCAATGTTGTAACTGAATTACAAGACCTGGATTTTTCAACTTCATCTCTTTCCACATTTGTCCTTCGTCACTGTGCTCTAAGAACCTTCTCTGGTCTGCATCTGCAGTCACACTTATAATTTTGAGTGTAAGGAATTCCTGCCCTTCACTGTTCCATATGGTTCAAATTAGTACTTCTAGTACCAATTTAATTTTTAGTACGTGAATATCCTCCTGAAGATAAGTATGAGTTTACCCTCACTCACACGTTGCATGGTCAGCACATACATAACTCTATCTCACACTAATACCCTCATTTCACCCTTTGCACCTCAATTCTCTCTCTCAAGAATTTATGGTGTCAGCCTGAAATTCTCACACAAGGGAGCAGGCAGTATCAAATCAGTGTCCAGAGTTTTCAAGAAGGTCACGCTACACCAAAGGAGATTTTTACCTGCACAAGATGCTGCTGGCTTTACATCCACGGCAGAAGCAGAAGCAGCTGGGTCTGTGTTTATTGAAGCATCATTCACTTTCTGCTGACTCCCCATTCTCTTTGTGAAGACACCGTTAGAACTGGCCTATCCCCAATGTTAACAGTAAGTTATTGGAAAAGTCATTGAATGCACCATATTGGTTTCCTTTACTAAACATGCAAATAACCAGAAAAGTGCACAAAGCTACTCGCCCTGAAAGCCTAAAAGGAACAGAGCCACACCGTTTTCCTAAAAGGAGTAGAGCCACACCGTTTCCCTAAGTGCTGGAAAGTAAAGGAAGTGCTGTTTCCTGTGACGTCACCAGACCTCATCACTCATAAACATCTTCCAACCTCACAAGTCAAGTGCACTCAGCAGGTCTACAGCGATGTCTAAGCAAGTAAGAGCGTGTGCTGCTTTTGCACGCTCTTAATTGATTCCTAGCACCCACGTGGTGATTTACAGCCATCTGCAATTCCAATTCTAGGGAATTCAACGTTCCCTTCTGACCTACACAAGCACCAAACACACATGTGGTGCACACACATAATGCAGGCAAAATACACATAAAGTGATTTTTTAAAATGTGCTCAAAAAAACACAAAAATCTCCATGTGAATGCTATTTCTTCACAAATCCTTTCTACTTTACTAATGTGCAAGCACTCTTGCTCTTATTTGTTCCTGAGAACCTAAAACAGTCTGTGACTGTAACTGTTGTACCACTCAAGCCCACAGTTCAAATGTTTTCTTTATACTTCACTTCCAAGATCCCCTCATATAACAAGTCATATTTCAGTACAGTATGTGGCTTTACATAATACATATACCCATCCAAATGAAATATCTTTATTATGAATCTACCTTCCTACTCTTACAAGTAAGCTAACACGTTTTACCTCTTCCTAAGGTGGCGTGAACAGGATGGAAGAGAACAGTGAGAGCAGTCACCTTTGCCACAAGTGACATTTACTACTACATACTGACTTTAACTGACAGAGATACTTAATCAAGGGCTTAAGAGAGCAACGGCCTAAAGAAAGAGGACTTGTTCTTGCTTGTTCTTGCGGCTGACCTAGCTTCCCTTTATTAGTTCTCAATAAATCCAAACCTCAAGTTTAAACAGAAAGAAGATTGTCACTGCAGTATTAGGCTAAGGACTTGAAATCAAGATGATAAACTCAGGCCAGCAGGATGGCTCAGCACATGTAAAAAGCACTTGCAATCAAACTTGACGACATCCTGAGTGCCATCCTCTATCCCTGAGACCCAGAGGGTGTAAGCAGGGAATGATCATTTCCTGCAAGCTGGCCTCTACCCTTCACATATCACCCAACACGCACATATAACTACATAAATGTAGTAGAAAATGAGATTTGTGTTTAGGAAAAAAAAAAAGTGATAATTTGTATTCAAAAGGTTAATATTTAGAATAATATACATCTTATTTGCAAACAAAAGCCTGATAAAGAAAAAATTCGATGACAGGAATTCAGTGACACTTACTGACTGGTCTGAAAGTTTGTTTATTTGTTTTTGGAGCCTCTGGCATTCCTTAAACTTTTCTTTGTAATGATCTGCAGCCATCTGAAGCCGGAGTTTCAGATCTTCAACTTCTCTTCTCAGTTCATGTTCCAGTGTATCAGTCTTTTCCTTTAGAAAAACAACATTTCCACTAAGGAAAAAATTCTGGTATTTCATAATTTAATAATAAATCTAACTCTGTTTCCATCATTGTTCTGATCTTTAATTAATTTGTATTTGTTTTGGAGTTTGGGCTTTACATGAATTTTTATGTATTAAGAGTTTTAACTATATTTTAAGTCTAAGGATTACTTACAAGTTGAGGAAAACCATCTACCTAAGGAGCAATTATGTAACTCTGATGCAACGCCCTAAAATACTATTACCATTCTATATAACTAGTAAACAAATTCCACATGATGTGATCTCCATCTGACATCAAAAATGTGTACTAGGGGTTGGGGATTTAGCTCAGTGGTAGAGCGCTTGCCTAGGAAGCTCAAGGCCTGGGTTCGGTCCCCAGCTCTGGAAAAAAAAAAAAAAAAAAAATGTGTACTAGAGCAGCCTTTATGACAGTACAGATAAATGTTTTCTGTTCAATCTAAGAACTTACAATGATTTCAGAGTGACTAGAAGTTAGCCTTTCTTACCTGACTTACTTGATAGCTTATTCCTCTCTTTCATGGGGCTATAGTGTTGGGGATCAACAGAGATGCAAGTTACCCTGCTCTACCTGATCTGTCTTTACAGCATGTAACTGGAGCTCTGCCAGCGTGTCGGCCAGCTGCTTCTTCACTCTCTCATTTTCCAAGCGTGCGGTATGTAGATCTGCCATTGTTTTATCTCGCACATTCACTGCATCACTGAGCTCTTTAGCCAGAAAGATAAGTTCTTGCCGTGTTGCCTGGACTTGTTCCTCCGCTTTGCGAAGTTGTTCCTTTAGAAGTAATGTATCTTCCTGAAAAAAGGCAGATAATATACAATTGTGATTAAAACATTACAATTTAAAGTTAACAGTTTCAGAATTTTAAGTTAAATGATGCTTTTCCACTCATGCTCTAGGCTTCGTTTCAGATTTCTCATGTAACAGCCCAACACTGCGTTCACTACTACCACTTTATGTAAGACAGGAAGTCAGTTAGCACACCCAGGGATTAAAGTTGTGACTGAACTAAAACACAAATGAAAGCTGCTGAGATCAAATGAATGAATGTGAGCTACCCATACCCCATTCTCTTCACCCCTTTATCTGCAGCCAGTACTCTCATTACTCACTGGAATCAAAGCAACTACTAAGACTTCCTTGAAACACCAAAAACATCAGTTAAAAATGTTTCCTTTTTCAAGCCTAAAAGATAGCTAATAAAATATTTAACTACCATCACACCATTATGTAAACCTGGAAGAGGCATTTTAAAAGTAAGTATAATCAATCTAATAGTCCTATTTTTAGTCTGCAAAAAATAACATAAAATAAACAAAACTCCAAACTTTTCAAAAACTTTGGTTTTGAAAAGCCACAGGAAAATATGTAAATGACCACATAAAGCTGGTGTGTACAAAATCTTCATAAGCCTAACCACGTTAGTGATCCTTGATTTTGGTAATGAAACAGGATTCCTACAGTCCGGTTAGCCTGGGGTTGCCATGCACCAGAGGATGGCCTTAACCTCCTGATCCTCCTGCCTCTCCTAGGTCTGTGATTCACAGTGTGTGCCACCATGACTCATTAATGCAGTGATAGTGACGGAATAAAGAACTCTTTGCATGCCGCACAAGCAATCTGCCACCTCAGCCAAATTTTGAATCCTAATAGTTTCAATCACTCATCAACTTCTATGTCAAGAATGGAAAAATAACTAAAGGAATATTTCTTTTAATACATACACTCAAGGAAAGTTTAATACTACTCTGATGTATTCTTCCAACCAATAACACGGGAGTATATATACTCCAAATGTTCAAACGTACAAAGATTGATTTTATTTATTTTATTTTTATTTACTATTTTTTGTTTGTTTGAGACTGGTTCACTCTACATAGCCTCAGCTGTCCTGGAACTCACTATGCAGACCTAAACTCACAAGAGATCTGTCTGCCTATGCCTTCCAAGTGTTGAGATTAAAAGAATGTGCTACCACTATGCCTGGCAAAATTAATTTTAAAAATATAGAGAAATAGTTGTTATGCACAATTACATTCTCAGCCTCTGATCTCCTTTCAAGACTTACCAACACCTTAAATTACTCTTGGTTCTTGATCTAGCAATTTTACCTTCAAAAAGCATTCAAAAATTATAAATGACACAGGTAAAGATTCGCTTTCAGAATTCAATAATTTTTAAACACACTTGAAAATTATGAAGATTTTAAATTGTCTAAAATGAAATTGTCTTGAGTTAAATAAACTATGCTATACCATGTCTCCATATAATGAAAAGCTATGAAGCCACTATAAACAGTAGCACATAATATCACTGGGAGAAAACCTAATACAGTGTTTTTTTGAAAAGGCAATTTGAAAATAATTATCAAAAGTTAAGTGCCCTTTAGCCTAGCAACTCCACTTGAAGGAACTTATGTAGGCATGTGCCTACTGTCACTTTAGCTATACAAGAGTGTCCACTAGCGCATGCTCAGAAGAGCTGAGAGAGTAAACTACTAAGGAGAAGTACTGACTACATATATGCTTAATAACAAGGAAGAATACTATGTAGCTACTATAATCACGAAGGAAAGAGCTTTAAGTGTATTCATAGTAATTTGTAACCAGGCATGGAGCCGGGAATCTTTAATCTCAGCATTCAGAAGGCAGAAGCAAGACAATCTAAGTTTGAGGCCTGCCTGACCTACATATCAAGTTTCTGGCCAGCTAGGGTTACATAATGAGAACCTGTCTCAAAAGAAAATTGTTCTGAAAAACTTCTCTCTCTCTCTTTCTCTTTCTCTCTGTCTCTCTCTTATTTGAGTTAAAATGTAATATACATGTATAATTCATGTAACTCTTTAAACAGCAATCCTACAATCTTATAGCAAAAAAGGATGCTAACTTTTAGTTCGTGCCCTCATCACTATTTAAGTTCTTTTATAACCATAAATTCACATGCATTGCAATCTACTAAAATTATTTTAGCAACAAGTAATCATTTTCCTCAGTAATTAAAAATTATGCTTTTCACTGGTCTTGCTTAAATGCTAAAAAGATACTTAAAAATATTTTTAGCATCTTAGTAATCAAATAAATATAATCAAATACACTTTTCACATCTGCAATCTTTTAGATTAAAAAAGAAACTGCAGACTTAATCAGGAACTGTAAATGTCATGGACTTCTAACATTTTTAAAGAGTTGCATTAATGATGTCTCGAGTAGAATTCACAGCAACAAGCTGAAACAACCTAACACTCATCCATATAAAAGCTAAGCAATAAAATAAATGTAGCTATGCAAGATCGTGCTGCACTGGAGAAGAAAGAGGAGGATGCTCTGTACGGTGCTGGAGCAGAGACAGCATGCTACATAAAGCAAGACCCCGGGCAGGGGACGGTGCCTGTAATTCCAGGACTTAGGAGCAGTAGGTAGGAGGAGCTCCATAATCACTATTGTGATTTTAAACTTTTTCAAGAGGAATGGTTGAGAAACTATAGAGGGCAGCAGGAGAAGAATGTCCACCTTTCTTTTCTTCCAGAGGCCACTCTAACCCCTAGCTCCAGAATTCTGGCCTCTACAGGTGTTTACATGCATCAAACAGACACATAAATAAAACTAATATAAATGTGAATAAAAAAAGGATTTATTTTTAAAAAGAGAAATAGGTGGGAAGAATGTAAAACAAAAGTAAAAATCACAGTAGACCAAGTTTCACAGTCTTCAAACACATTTTTCTAAATTCCTTACTTTATTTGAGGTTGTAAGCAGGAGAGCTCTGTGCAAATTTTCCTTGTCAGCCAAGCAAGACTGCAGTTTGCCAATCTCTTCTTTGAAATGAGTAATCATGCTTTCTTTGTTTCCATCTACATTCTTTAAAGTCTGTATCTCTGACACAAGCTTGGTATTTTCTATTTCTGTGTTCTTCAAATGTACCTGTAAAAAAGTGTTTGAAATCATCAAGAATATTCTTGCTAGCATCATAATCCAAGTTAGTCAAAGTTTAAAATGCCATTACTTGGGGCTCTAGTGACATGGCTCAGTGGTTAAGAGTGCCAACTGCTCTTCCAGAGGACCCAAGTTCAATCTTCAATACCCACAAGGCAGCGCACACCTGTCTGTAACTCCAGTTCCAAGGCAAACGTGCAGGTAAAACACCAATACACACGAAATAAACAAATTTAAAAAAATTATTTCTTTTTCATCCAAAAATGCCAAAGGAGGAGCCAGGTGTCAGGCGAGCCAAGCTCTGCAGAATAGCTATGCAGACATACAGTTGGCAGAACCCAGCTTTTGGAAGGTTTTTGTTTCCCATAGCAATTCATTCTAGTGTCTAACTGTATTACCTGATCTCTGAAAACTTTCCCATCAGTTTAACTATTTATTTTCTATTTTAAAATGTAGATACATTTTGGGTATTTTGGGGGGGAAAAACATCATGCTAGAGGCATATTCAGAAATTAGTGTAAAAAAAGTTCTGAAAACTTGAAAGGTTACATTCAAATCATCTCAAATAATCATACTAATTTTTTCTTTACCTTTCTTTTAATGTGTGTGTGTGTGTGTGTGTGTGTGTGTGTGTGTGTGTACACGTGCACATGCACATACCAGTACCCACACTCCAGTCCTCAGTCAGATGGCCGGCAAACCACTGGGCCATTTCTAACCCAATTCCACCTTTTGCTTGTAAGAATCACTATGTTGTTTCTTTTCCATGTGACTGAAGTTGCCCTGACTTCTATAGGCCAACTATGACAGACCTCCCAGCCCCCACACACATCATGCAGGTACATACATGCACATGCACATACACACACAATATTTTTAATGTAATACAGAGAATAAATTGCTTTTTTGCACTTCACTCTTCAATCTGCAGAAGTCTAAAGGACTAATTCCTTTTCCTAGGGACAAAATGTATCTCTGGTCCTCTAGGGCAGTCAGCAGCCCAAACCTTTGCAGCATCTCTTCTAAACACTACCTAATGCTCTTAACCATCAGTTCATAAAAGTGACTTGAGGCTGACAACTTAGAATGTTCATCTCAAACTTTTTAAAAAAAAATCTTTGTGAACGTATGTACATTCATATGGGGGTGTCACAGTGCATACATGCTATGGTGCCAGTATGAAGGTCAGAGGACATTCTCAGACGTCAGCTATCTCCCAACTTCTCTTGAAGTGTCTCTTTTCTGCCACTGTATATATCAAGCTGGCTGGCCCAAAGCTTCCAGGACTCTTTCTAATCTCCACCTTTCACCTTGTTCTAGTAAACTGGGATCACAGACGCATGCGGCTGTGTACAGCTGTATATGCACTCGTAGGATCTAAACTTGGGTTCTCACACTTAAGTGCAAGTGCCTTACTCACCCTTCTTCCCCACCACTCATTTAGAACTTTCTATAGGAAACGTTTCTTAGATACTTAAAATTAGCCTCAATATTCACTCGTGGTTAAACTAATTTAGAACATACTGCAGGCATGCTTTTAAAAAAATAGAAATTTTTCCAAAAGACTCATGAGCAGAGAAGATATTTATAAAATTACAATCTGACACTATTTCAAAAGCCAATCTGAGACATGATCAAGGTACTGGAGAAGACATTAAGGCAGCCTGTGGCTAAGCCTGGCAGCTGTGCTCCATCTCCAGACCCCATACAGCAGAGAGAACTGACTCCTTGAAGTTGTCCTCTAACCTCCACACACATCAGCTTCTGCATGCCCACACTTGTACACACAATCATGCATATGCATGTATATACACATTTAATACTGTAAAAAAATTAAGTATCACTGAAAAAAATGTATATTCTTAAAAGGTGAAAATATTTTATATAAACTTCTGATAAACAACTATCCTGTTATCATTAAACTTTCATCTACTATACAGTGCCTACTCTGTATCTAAAACACCAGCAAATATCCCAAATACTGCATTTTAGGGACAGTATCCATTATGGTTGTAATTTCCTCTTGTTCCTTTCCCATCTTAGATTACTCAGTCTGAAGTCAACTGTCACAGTTATGACACTCTAGAAGCCTTCTAGAGAGAGCTGAAGGACCTCCTTATAAAAGCTATGAGAATCTCCCTATTAAAGCATGATCAACCACCAAAGTATATTCTCCAGGCGCCCCACCTCCACCCCAACTCCCCACCCCCAGAAGTCTTTGGCTGACTACAGTCCCTGGCATCCTCCTGACTATAATGAGACGAGTGACCAGACGGACTGATCTCAAATTCCCAACCCCAAAAGCCCAGTGGGGTTAAGAAAACGAAAGATAACAGAAAAGGAACTTTACCTTATAAAGCTCCTTCTCATCCTTTTCTGTCTTCAGCTGACATTCAAGTTGTTCTTTTTCTTGCTGTGCTTTCCTGAGTTTATCCTTCAAACTGTGTTAAGATGAAAAAACATTAATAAAAACCATAACTAGCTTTGTTAATAACTGAAGTAATTTCTTTAAAGTAGAAATGTACCTGTCTAGCTCAGTTTCTTTCTCAACTGCTTTATGTGTCACTGATACAATGTCTTCTTCAAGCTGATGAGCTTTAGATGTAGCGTCACTGTATCTCTTCATAAACTCTTCATTTTCCACTCTCAAACTCTGGGATACTTCAAGAAGGCCCTGAGAAGCAACAATAAAGTCTCTTTCAGTAAGAAGACAAATGTGGCAGCACACGCCCTTAGTCCTCTGGGAAGCAGAGGCAGTCAGATCTCCTGGGTGAAGGCCAAACTACTCTACCTAGGACGACGAAGAGACCTCACTTCAAATAAAGAAAGAAAAATATATTGGTTTGGTTTTTCAAGACAAGGTTTCTCTAGGTAGCCCTACCTGTTCTGGAACTCACTCTGTAGACCAGGCTGACCTCAAACTCAAAGATCCACCTGCCTCTACCTCTCAAGTGCTGAGACTGAAGACATGTGTCACTAATGCCCAGCCTTAAAAGGGTCTCATATATTTTGGGTGACAAGACTATACACATTATTACTACATCTGTCTTTGAATTCTTATAATTTTAATCCCACATTTATTATCCCAAATTATATAAACCAAGAATGTAAAATAAACCTAAAATTCTCCGAGTTAAACTTTCATATACTCAACCTTTTTATTTTGTTTTGTATGGTTGTGAGTAAATAATATGTCCATACATATGCACATATGTATGTATAGGGTGTGCAAGCCTTCCCCTATCATTCTACAGCTTTTGCTTTTCTTTTGAAGCATGGTCTTTCCCTTGAGCTTGAGGAGTTTGCTTCTTGATCAGGCTGGAAGTCAGAAAGCTGGCTTGAAACTAGAGTTTCAGGCTTTTGCAGTGATACCCAGCTTTTTTTATAGGGTTTGGGATCTAAACTCTAGTCCTCATGATTTAAAACAACTGCATTTAACCACCAAGCCGTTTCTCTAGCTCCCAAGTTTTTTGTTTGTTTGTTTGTTTTGTTTTGTTCTGAAACAATGCCATATACTGAAGGCTGACCCTGAATTTGTGATACTCTTACCTCAGCTTCCGAGGTATTAAGGTCATAGGCATGCACCATGTCTAGTCTGAACTATCAGCACATCAATTATTTCTTAAAGCTTTATTTATTTATTATGAGTACACTGTTGCTGTCTTCAGACACACCAGAAAAGGGTATGAGATCTCATTATAGATGGTTGTGAGCCACCATGTGGTTGCTGGGATTTGAACTCAGAACCTCTGGAAGAGCAGTCAGTGCTCTTAACCACTGAGTCATCTCTCCAGCCTAGCACATCAATTATTAATATATGTTTCCCACCCCTGCTTTTCATGAACTCTATTTCACTAACTTCTCCACCAAAGGGCAAGAAACAAAAAAACTTTGGTTAATTTTCTTTTGGTTTTTTGACATGTTACTTTTATTGTTATGTCAGTGACAACTCAGGTCTCATAGGACACTATCAAGGTTAACACCCACTAAAGTGCCATACAAGCACTACAATACATGCCTATATCTAGACCACTGCGCCTAATGAACTCAGTATGATTCAAAGACTAAAATAAACATTCAAAGCAGTTATAACATATATAAATAGAACCTTCTTTTAAAAAGATACTTTAAAGCTTAAATATCTTCATTACATGAATTATGATAAGTATCTATCTTATGAGAACTTGAACAAGCTCTCCTCTAAGCTTTTCTCCTAGCTAACTAATAAACTTTGGTTCAAGTATAATAAGGTATACAAAGGGGCTGCTATGGGAAACCATATGCCAAAAGAACTGATAGACCCAAGTACTTCCCTTCCCAAAAGCTGAGTGTGACATGACGTATCTCCAACACTCAGGTGACACTCAGGAGACGGGTAAGATGATGAGCCAGCCTGATGCCAGCCTGGCTCACATGAGTGAGACCCTGGCTCAGAGGAACAAGATGGAAGAGAATATGGAGGAGGGTGGGAAGGAATTAAGAATCACTACACTAATGACCAAATTAATAATTATGAAGTGACAGGGCCTTATTGGCCAGAATAATAGAACACATACAACAAGAGAAAATGTCAATCCATCCATAGACACAAAGCTAGCCAACTAACTGTAACATTGAAATTGTTATTATAATTTTAATAATTATAATTTTAATTTTAAGTATTTTCATAATCATAATTTTAAGTATTTTTTTTCTTTTTTTTTTTTTCGGAGCTGGGGACCGAACCCAGGGCCTTGCGTTCGCTAGGCAAGCGCTCTACTGCTGAGCTAAATCCCCAACCCCAAGTATTTTCTAAAACAAAGTTATTTTGTGAAATTATCCATAAATCAATGACTATAGTAAGTAGTGGGTTTTTTCCTATAGTTTTCGGTTTTAAACTCAAATCCAGTTTCCTACATAATAGTCATTTGTCTTTTGCTCAAAAAAAAAACAATGGCTATTTTAACTACATAAGGATTTTTTTGTTTCGTTTGAAGGGTAATTTATAGCCTTTCTCACATTAAAAACTTCAAAATTGTGTCTCAAGATGTACTCAGGTTACTGACCTCTGCCTTGTTTCTGCTGCTGCTGTCTGAGTGTTAGAGGCAAAGGCTACTGCTGTGCAGCCTATGCTGTTGTGAACTTGGTCATGACTTCAGTCTTCCTTCCTTCCTCACTAAGTGCTGAGGTCACAGGCATGCACCACCATGAATGCTGAGATCACAAGCATGAACCACCATGCCTACCTAAATTGTTGGTTTTTGAAGAGTAATTTTAATTTCTTCATTCTACCTTCTATTTATTCTGTGCTTATTGTTCCTATATGAATTTCTCATACCCCATACCCTTCCTCCACAAAGCTAGCAAAACAGAACTAGAGGTTGTCAGAAGCCTGGCATGATTGTTCGTGGCTGTAATCTTAGTACTAGGAAGGCAGAGGATGGTTTCCAAGAGTTCAAGGCCTTCGCTACATAGTAAAAACAACAACAACCGCCAACAACAAATTCAGAGAACTATTACCAATAAGCCAGATACCAAAAATCTAAGTATTTTACCTATTTTAAAATATAAAAGAGGCTGTGGCAGAAGATTAATAGGAACTGACATTCTTGGGGCTGGAGAGATGGTTCAGTAATAAGAGTAGTAGGAGCACTTGACCAAAGACCCAAGATCTAGTCCTAGCACCCAGAGAACCTGCCCCAGTTTTGATTCCAAGGGCACCAGGCATGCAAATGCTACACAGCGAAATACGTGCAGACAAAATACCCACACACATAAGAAATAAGATGTCTACATCTGGGGCTGGAGAGATGGCTCAGTGGTTAAGAGCAATGACTGCTCTTCTAGAGATCCTGGGTTCAAATCCCAGCAACCACATGGTGGCTCACAGCCATCTGTAATGAGATGCGATGCCCTCTTCTGGTGTTTCTGAAGACAGTCACGGTGTACTTATATATAATAAATAAATAAACCTTTAAAAAAATGAATACATCTAAAAATTTATATATATCTACATATTAATGTAAAATACATGTATATATACATATATACACATACCCACATACATATACGCCACTTTCCTCGAGACCTAATTTTCAATCATCCTAACTACTTCCGTTTTAGAAAGGTGTACCTTCTGCTCTGCCTGCAATTGCTCACACCGGCTTTTCTCATGGCTGAGTTCTCTCTCCATTCTTCCAACTTGTTCTCTCAGCTGTGCTGTTTCTTTTTCAAGAACAGAAACCAACTTTAACAATTCTTCTTTTTCTTTCAGGGTCTTTTCAATTTTCAGCTGTATTTAAAAAAAAAAACACGAATTGATTTTTATCATAAAGTATTACAATACTGGTGTCTTGCTTTAAAAAAGTAAATTCACAAATTTTTACATTTTGCCTACTGTATAACATTCTGCCTATGTTAAAAAGGTTAATTCTGTTAAAAAGGTCCTTGTGGGTCGACACCTCTGTCTCCTGTGCGGGATACGTGTCGGCCCAGAGATCCCCGTAATAGATCTCCGTAATAAACCTCACACCTTTGCTTATTACATCCAAAAAAAAAAAAAAAAGTCCTTGTGCTCCCAGGTAAACTTTAGGGAAAGCAAGAATACTAAACACACAGGTTGCCTTGTTAAGAAAGGGCTGTACACCTGTTTGCCCACCACTGGGCTAGTAGCCAGGTGACCTGTGCTAGCCTGTAGGGCCAGGTCACACCTCAATCCCTAAAAATATTATGTTTACCCCAGACTCTTTCTCCCAAGACCATTATCTTGTGCACTGTTTCTCAATCAACAGAATCTATCCTTTGGGGAGACGTCACATGTACTAGATAGCTTGGTGACCTGGATACTATCTATATGACTAAGAGCACACCAGCTCCTTTCCTAGGCCCTTAAACTACAGAACCGATCTTTACAGTAGAAGTTACATGTATTTTGCAGAAGGCTTTAAATGGAGGTACACTTTAAGCTTTAGTGTGCACTTGGGATTGAGATAATCCTTAACTGGGAAAGTTTTTCCAAATTATAATGAACTTAAATAAACTGTCCCCTGTCAGACTCTAGAAGTTTGAACTAACACCGGCCACTGAGTTATGTTGAACTGGATTTCCTTCTTGCTTCACATAAATTGTTCCTCTGCTGACCCTGGTATTTGCAGAGACCCCCACAGAATTGTTTTAAGTAAATGCGAATGTAAAGACTAACCTACAATAATGTACTAACTCTAGCAGGTTCTTATTGGAATGCTGGTAATTACTCGGTTCTGGAAAACAGGAACTCCAGTAGGAAACACAAAGCAAAACCTAAATCAAGGACCAAACATGGTCATAAACTAAACGGCTCGTGTTTACAGTAAGTCTTTGCTTCTAACCAGAGAAAGTAGAGACTCAGGGAAGAATGTATGAAGAAGGTATTTAGCTGATGAATGTTTTTCATCCAAAATTCTCCATATGAAGCTTTCCAGGGTTGTAGAATCCTAGAAATAACTGACTAAAATCTAAACTTATGAAAGCTGACCTGCTAAACTCTTTTAGAATAATCTTTTTATTCAAATGCATAGAATAAATGTTCTCAAAATGGGAAAGTTTCCAGGGAGGGTGGTAAGGAAAACTGGAGGAAAGCAACAGTGGATGGAGAGGACCAAAACAAAATACATAATGTCTGAAACTTTCAAGGATAAATAAAAAGGTAAAAGTTTAATTACTCAATTGTCATACCTATTGAAAACTAACTGTAATAAATGATATCCAATAAGCCAATAGAAAATTAAGACCAAGCAAGAACATCAATCCTAAGGTTCAATGGCATTATTAACATAACATTAAATCTGGCTCAAAACTTTCTAGCAGATTAGAAACGATGATTGGTCTTCACCTAGTACAACTGAAACATTTTCAGAATCAAACTTTTTCAGTGATTAGTTTACAATACTCAATGAAGCTTAGTAGGAAAATTTTCAAAAATTTAAATTTGATTTGCATAAATCCAAGTCTAGAGATAAAACTCAAAAAATAGATTTGCCTATCATGTATCAAGATCCTGAATGTAAAGCCGGCACAATTTTTTTGGCTTGTTTGGTCTTTTATGTTCTTGTTTTGGGGTTTTTTAGTCCACAAGTTGTCTACAACCACACCAAGGAGAACGTGCCAGATCTCTTCTGATCTTGAAAGCTAAGCAGGGTCAGGTCTGGTTAGTACTTGGATAGGAAACAGTGTAACAATAAATCTATTTTCTGCTTCAGGTTTCTAATTTGAAATCTCTTAAGAACAAACATATTCCTCAATTCACTAATCATCAATATGCTGCTGCCATGGTCAATTCCCACTTTACTCTTGAAAGCAGAACAAACAGGGTCTTATACCCAGGCTGGCCTGAAATGCTGCCTCCTGCTTTTGCTTCCCAAATGCTGGGATTAAACATGTGTGTGTGCCATCACATCTGGTTTGTATTATAAATCCATTATTTATGTGATTTTGTTTTATTTTCCTAAGCCATTCAAAATAAAATTATGGACACCCCTAAATACCTTAGAGTACCACTAATAAGTGTAGTCTCCTTTCAAAGCACTCCTGTGATTATAGCTAAGAAAGTTAGAATAATTGTGTCACCCAATAGCTATCCTTTGGTCAAGCATCCCTTACTTTCCCTAAAAGGGTGTTTTACTTTATTTATTTTTTTCTATTATCCAATTCAAGCTCACAAGTTCAAGGACTATATCTCATTAATCACTTTTAATGTACAGTGTTCATAAAATCATTAAAAACATCAATGAATGTAGAATTCTAAGAGGACTTTTCAGAAAACAAAACCATTTTTATATCCAAAATATTTCCCAAGAGACAGCAATTAAAATCTTGATAACATGGCTTTTGTGGAGAAAAGAAAAAGTGAAAATAACCCGGGCTTCATCCCCATTAGAGACATGGGGAGCAAATGTCCGTCATGTGCAGGGCTTGAGATAAGGGTATCTGACAAGTATTGAAAACCCTGCCCAGCAGCACTGAGTGCACTCCTAGGAGCAGGGTTTTACTTCAGTGTCTCTGACATTCTAACACTAGGCTAAAACCCTGATCACAGGCAGCTGTCACTACAAAATGTTTCAGTCACCCTATAAAAGTTGCATTTCTTATTTAAGATAAGAGAGGAATTTCTGAGAAAAGGAAGGAAAGATATGAAGAATTCACCTAACTATTCATCTAACTCCTAGATGAACTATCTTTGAACAGCCTGACAGTGGAAGGCAGTGTAACCTCGTATCTTTCCTTTTCTAGTCTCAGTTCTTAAAGTTAAACAAAGAAAGGAAAAAAAAAACCAAAAGCATAAATATCTGCTTTTAAAGATCCATCTGTCTATAAAGAAAGAACAATCACCTGTAATATATGAAATATAGATGTAATTAAAAAATAAGGTAACCCATTTAAAAATGCTATTTTTAATAAAAGGACTAAATACAATTAGTCACATTATTTCAAAGAACGGTCTAGCTTTCAGATATAAAGTAGAAAATATGATCTTGAAAGAGAAGACTTTCTTCTCATTTCATAACTACTAAAACTAAAGCATATGGCATCATCCTAAGACCAAAGAATCCCTAGTATTCAGTTTCAAAATGTGAACTACAGTGATGCCCTGCTTCACTGCACTCTCCAGCCAGTTCCACCCCTAACTCTGGACAACTCAGCAATCAAATGGCGTAAGGACCTGAAGAGGAAAGCTCAAGGTGAGGACACAGAAGGCAAGCCCATGTCTAAGTGGTTCCAAAGGCTGTCCTCCTGCACTAGTTACTGGACACAGGACACTTTTAGGCCCTAAATCAGGTAACTTCTCAGCACTCATCTGACAGTGTATACCACAACAGAACCACAAAATAATTGTGATAAAAAGACTAGCCCCACCCGCTAGTCTCGCCCAACTGGTAAACTCCAGGTTCAATGAGAAACTTGTCTCAAAAAGTAAGACTGAGAATGATTAAGGAAAACAGTTAACTTTGACTTCCAGTCTCTACACATGGATTCACTTATAATTTTACTTTAACAACATTTGATTCTGGAAGCCCCTCTTGGCATAACTTGAAATTTCTCACAATGCCAGTCAAGGAAAACTCTATACCTCACTGTAGGTGCTCACCTCAAGAAGGCCAGCTTTTGTGGTCACCACCAACATATCAGAATTTCCTTCATCTTCCATAGTGAGCAGCTCTTCAACTGGAGAAGCAGCTCGAAACTGGAAAGGAGTACTGGCTCCACGAATTTCACCCTTATGGGTGACGTAACAGAACTGATAAAATTCTCCATCATCATTTGGAAGGTAATATCCTAGAGGTGGGTAACAACAATTATTAAACTTGCTAATTTAAAAATACTTTCCATCCTTCATACTATTATTCTGAACATTTCTAGATCGAGTCTTCCCTATTGTTTACAAACTTATCAGTTCAAATTATACTTTCTTCTCAAACATACCCCGAAGTTATATGTCTTAGATATAAACACTGAACTATACCTGCAACCTTCAAAAAAGAGTTGATGTTGAGACACAGTCTTAAGCTTAAAATTCTTTTGCACTGGCCTCCCATATACCCGGAAAATATACTCACGTGCCCCCCACACCCAGCTTTGCACATGCTTTGTATCTTAAGTCTCTGAAATACTGAGGACAGGTACAAATATGCCCACTGAGAGGAAATGCATTAATTTAAGTGACTAGAGTACATGTACTAAAGAAAGAACATAAAACCTGAGTTTACAAAAAAAAAAGAAAGAAAGAAAGAAAGAAAGGAAGAAAGGAAGAAAGAAAGAAAGAAAGAAAGAAAGAAAGAAAGAAAGAAAGAAAGAAAGAAAGAAAGAAAAGGGCTGGAGAGATGGCTAAGTGGTTAAGAGCAATGACTGCTCTTCCAGACGTCCTGAGTTCAAATCCCAGCAACCACATGGTGGCTCACAACCATCTATAATGCGATCTGATGCCCTCTTCTGGTGTGTCTGAAGATAGCTATAGTGTACTTATATATAATAAATAAATAGATAAATAGATAGATAAATAAATAAATCTTAAAAAAAAACTGAGTTTACACAAAGATGTGTATATCCATTCAGGAACTGCCACAGAATCTAAAATCTGTACCTCTCATCTTTCACGTCCTAACATTTTTAGATTCACTGTTATGACTACTTCAGTCATCTGATTTTAACCCTTTAAAAAATAGGTGGCTTTTCTCTTTAGGGTACTTGGTAAGCAAAAAATAACCCTTAATAATTTGAATTTTTAAAATTATATTCATTTATTTATTTTGTATATATGTGACAACTTTCAGGAATTCCTTCTCTCCTTCTATAGTGTGGGTTCCAGGGAGCAAACTGAACCATCAAACTATCTGCTCAATCATCTTGCTGATCCTCAAAAGCAAATTCGAAAGGATATAAAAGAATAAAAGCATATCAGAAAAATAAATAAATAATGGCAGCCCACCTGAAGGCAATCCTAACAGCCAAAGCCAGAACAATTCCAACAATAACAACCTTACTACTTTCAAGAGTATGACTTTTAAAGTTATTATCAAGCTTTATTTCTTTAAAAAAAAATGAGTTCATGGAAAAGAATAATTAACAATTCCAACTAAGGTACAAATAATGTGCGTGTCTCAGTAGCCACCACCATAATTACTATGATAAACAATGTTCTGAGGGACAATGGAAACTAGTGGCTGAAAACAAAGAGAAACAAGGTATTTTCATAATTTAAAGTAGTCTGGCCCATAACATTGTTTAATTACAAAGAGAAAACTACTAACTTAGGAGAGCCCAGATAGCATCAGGGTTCAGATAAACAACAGTAATAATAAAGTGTATAAATACTTCCGAACTCAACACACTCAAAAAGGTCTATTACTACTATGACAATCTTTGCAAAAAAAAAAAAAAACTAAATATATATATTAGATCTAACCATGAGCAAACTAATCCTAAATGAGACCTATTCAAGAGCACTCCTCAAGGATGTCAACAAAGAATGACCAATCAATGCACTATGGGAGTAGGGTAACAGCTGCAACAGAGCTGTGGAAACACTGCTAATGGCTAAGCGAAGTGAATGCTTTAATTAGAAGCGCTATAACTTAACAACTGGTTAAAAGTACTTGTTCTTTTTGCAGGAACACAGGCTTGGTTGCCAACTCCCACATGGTGATTCCCAACCATCTGTAAGTCCAGTTAAAGGGGATCAAATGCCCGCCTCTGGCTTCTGTGGATACCATCACTCAACTGGACACACAAACACCCACACAGAGAAATAAAACCAACCTTAAAACAAAAACAAAGGGCCAGAAACATGGCTCCATTAGTAAAGCCACTCACTATCCACCAAGCCTGACAATCAAACCTGGCAAACCCAAGTTCAATCCCCAGTGCCCAAATATTAGCAAATCAATCCCTGTAAGTTGCTCTCCAACCTCCACATGTTCTTGACAGAGACAGACACAGACATACACAGCCACACAAACGTTGAACGGTTTAAAAAAAGACAAAAAAATCCTACACCACAGATATTCGGGAAATGATAATTTTTTTTTTTTTTTTTGGTTCTTTTTTTCGGAGCTGGGGACCGAACCCAGGGCCTTGCGCTTCCTAGGCAAGCGCTCTACCACTGAGCTAAATCCCCAACCCCGATAATTTTTTACAAACTAAAATAATATGCCTTAAAAGTATTTTATTCATTCATCAGGGTTCAGATGAACAGCAGCAGCAATAATCAGTCAGTACTACAATTTATGACTATTTGTCTATAAATAAGACAAGAAAACTTTTTTAAAAAATCAATCTGTAATGTGACATCAGTGTTCAGTAAAACAGACATAAAATTAAAAAAAAAAAAAAACCTACCTAATTTGTAAAACTTCTTTACTGCTTCTGTACTTAAGACCCAGGAAACTGTCTTCAAGTACAAACTGCATGCTTCTGCATTTTTGCTAAGTCACTAATAAATGTATTAGTTACTAGAACAAACCCAGTAAGTTAACTTATTTTTAAAATAAAAACATTCACAAAAAAAAAAGACTAACAAACAAATAAATCTACTCCTTTTTAAGAAAAAAAATTGAAATGCAACAAAATAACCTCTAACACAGGTTTACATTTGACCACCTAAAAAGCCTGTATATTGAAAGATAAACTACAGACATAAACGTATGCTTCTGGCTGAAGGCAGAGGCAAAGTACTGAACTCAGGGCCTTGTGCATGCTAAGCACACCATTAGTCTGTACTCCCAAAGCCTTGCCTATATTAATATACAAAAGATCCAAGTGCTATCTTTTGTAGGTAACATGTATTACGTGCTTTGAGTTGGTTTTCCTCTTCCACTTTGCTTTTAGAGATAGGTGTCAAGTTCCTGACCAAGTCTCTTATGTCCGCATCCATCAATTTTGAAAGCTCTAGATCCCAGATCAGCAGGGCATGGCAGTACATGCCTATAAATCCAAGTAGCACTCAGGAAGATAAGCAGGAGGATCACAAATCCACACATAGCTAGCCTTGGCTACAGCAAGACTGATATTCATTCTCATCCCCATTCTCCTCCCCTCCCTCTCTGCACATGTATATACATGTCTACACAAATATATGTAGAAATATTTATGTATATGTGTGTCTGTAGTGGTTTGAATGAACCTGGACCCCATAAGCACATTTATTTGCATGTCTGGTTTTTAGTTAGGAGAACCATTAGGGAAGGATTTGGAGAACTGGAGGTGTTTCACTGGGGGCATGTTTTAAAGTTTCAAAGGTCCGGTCATTCCCAGTCAACTCTCTGCCTTGTGGTTGTCTCTACAGCTACTGCTGCAATGTCATGCCTGCTTGTCTGCTACTACGACACCTCCCAATAATAACTGTAAACCCCAATAAATCCTTTCTTCTGTAAGTTGTCTTGCTCAAAATGTTTTATTACAGCAATGTTTTATTACAGAAAAATAAGACAGTATTCTTTTATTCTATCTTTTGAGACACACATAGTACAAATTCATTATCTACAGTTACCCTAAAGTTCGATCATAGCACAATAAAACATTTTTACTCTTATCTAGAGATAAACACTGGCCAGAGGAGCCATGATGAAAATCTCTCAGTAACTGTTTCCCAGTGTATACTGCTAGTAAACACAATAATGGACTTGCTAAAGCCATGGATAATCATTTCCACAAATAATCCACTCCCAAAGGAGCTAGAGAGAGGAAAACAATACCCTGAAACAAGGGCACACTACAGTTTATGTCCCTTATAAGGGACAAATCAAAACTGGCGTAAATGAAAGGGTCTTTTGAATGTACAAATGAGTAAGTATTGTGGCAACTTCGACCTCATCCTTGGTGGATATTCCTTTCCCTCACGTGCAATCAATCCTCAGACTGTGTGTGTGGATATGCACTTCTGTCCTCCTACCTGTCTCCCTTCCCTTGTTAATGCTTATATCTAGACCTGCATCACAACCTTTTCTTAAGAAACTCCCAAGTTTGCTTCATTAAAAAAAGGAATGTTCTGAGTAGCTATGAAAGCCCCTTGTGACCCACACATGGTATTCATTCATCTGCCTTTCACTCAATAATGGCTCATTTAAACACAGCTGAAACAGGTAACTACAATAGAGGTTGCTAGCTTGATCAAGTCCTTCAGTTTTCAGTTCTTTTTTTTTTTTTTTTTTTCATTTTTCTTTTTTTCAGAGCTGGGGACCGAACTCAGGGCCTTGCGCTTGCTAGGCAAGCGCTCTACCACTGAGCTAAATCCCCAACCCCCAGTTTTCAGTTCTTACCTTGAAATGCTAGTACACAGTTGACTGTTGATCCTTCCACATACTGTTCAGGCATAGGAGACCATAAAAATGTGTAATAGTCACGAGCAGTACTCCATCCAACCTAAAGGAGAAAAATTTAAGAAGGAATGTAACTAAACACCCTAATATTAGCTAGACACATCATTTTTATTACATCCTAAAGTTAAAATATGCACTTAAAATTTTAAAATCTTGAGTTGTTATCAGGGATGTCTAATTATGATTTATTAAACTGTTACCAAAAGCTACAGAAATTTACATAAACTGAATGAAATGTCCTATCATATATTCAAATGCAAAGTGCTACCTAGAAATACACACATGATAAAATACAAAATCTTCTGTTTATTATTTAAAATAATTATGTTACTATACCCTGTGGATTTCTGTGTGCACAGATGCATGTTTGTGCATAGAGAGGCCAGAGGTCAATGTTGAATGTCTTCCTCAACTGCTCTCTACCTTGTTTTATGAGACAGGGTCTCTCACTGACTCTGGACCTCACCAATTTGGCTGAATTAGGTGGCTAGCAAACTCTAGAGATCCTTCTCTCCACCTGCTCTATGTCAGGATTACAGACATGAAGACCCAGCTTTACAAGATGGGTGCTGTGGAGATTCAAATTCAAATCCTTATAGCCATTTACTGATGAAGCCACCTTCCTAGGCCCTCTATTATGTACTTTTAAATAACTTATTGTTTTATATCTCATACTAAGGACCTGGGATTTTTTGGGGGGAGGAGGTGTTTTGTTTTGTTTTATATAAGTACTCTCTTGTAACTGAAATCACTAATCTTTCATCTTTGGCAAGTTCTGCCTGAAAGCAATTTGTATATCTTGGTTGGGAAGAGTATTTACATTCTAATAGATCATTATACCTCACCTATTAACATATTTTCATCTTGGATATATGCAAGGAAAGATGTTTAAAACACACTGAATGTGACTCATGAGTCTCATGAATAAACTCATGAGAAACGTTCTTATACAACCCAGTACCATATGCAATATACAATAAAGAAATTAAAATATATGTAACATTTTCAACTTAAATAGACATTACAGATCTCAAACTGTGTTTTGTAAACAGATTAACTATGTTAAATATTGACTATTAGAGGTAAGTTTAAAGCAAGTACACTGTTAGCAACATTACATAAAACTATACATCCATCAGTCTTAGATTGTATGTTCTATGATTTTTCTAGATTCGTGTGTGTGTGTGTGTGTGTGTGTGTGTGTGTGTGTGTGTTTGTATACACATGTACTCTTGTGCACACATACCACAAGACAACTTTTGGGAGTCAGTCCTCTTCCCTGGGGATCGCACTCTGGCTGCCTGCCCTGGTACTGAACAGAAGACACCCTTCATACTTTCTGAAACTCCATCTCCTTCCTTCCAACACTGGCACTGTGAGTGTTTAGTTGGGAAGAAGCATACTTGATAAAAAGACTGGGAAGAGAACAGGAAGAAAAGAAAAGGCTTTCCTTTGGCTACACTGAGAAAATTACAAAGTATCTGAAGAGACTTCTGCCAAGTGAGTGAAAGTGAAAGTAAAGAAACCCGGAGAAGATAGGAGTCGCACAGCCCGCTCTGCTCCACTTCACAGTGCATAATCCAGAAAATCCTTTGGGAGAACTCCAAAAACCCATTAGAAAAACAAGTACTCCAGGACAGCTACAATTCAAGAGTACCTCCACTGAAGACAAAGAGGCATTGTTTTCTAACAACCACAAGGCTCTTTTCCCCTGCTGGCTCAGGAGAGAGACCATTCTGTTGGGGATCAGGGAGGAGGTAGACATGGATCTAACATGCAGACATTTTGATGGACTGTGCATGTTTCTGCCTCACCTGACTTGGCACCAACAAAACCAGGACAATTTGAATGCCTAGGCACTGGGGATGGGGGTAGGGATGGGGGTGGGGACTGTTCTACTGACATGCAGTACCACAGACAGACACAAGAGGGAGAAAGAGTACAAACTCCTGAAACAAGCAGTATTTTTCAGTTGGGAAATTACACAACATAACACATACCAGTGAAAGATTGAAGGGAAACCCAGAGAACCTTTGGACAGGGTATATAGTGAACGTTTTTCCTGTACAAACAAGTCTGAAATGATTCAAAGAGGATACTACTTTGTGGAAATCACAAAATGGAAAAATTCTTCTGAAGAATGCAAGATCCAAAGGAAAAAAATAAATTTTAAGAAACTTCATTAAGCTAAAAGAAAATAACCTCAGGAAACAGAGTTCAATAAATTATCTGGGGCTGGAAAGATGACTCAGTGGCTAAGAGCACTGACTGCTCTTCCAGAGGTCCTGAGTTCAAATCCCAGCAACCACATGGTGGCTCACAACCATCTGTAATGAGAACTGATGCCCTCTTCTAGTGTGTCTGAAGAGAACTACAGTGTATTTGTATATAATAAATAAATAAATCTTTAAATAAATAAATTATCTGACCAACAACCCAAAAATAATCATTTAATAAAGTTCAATGTAACCCAATAATCAACTGTCCAAAAATAATGAAACAAAAAATAGCCACACTACTCTAGAGATAAAGAATACAGTAACTGAATTGAAAACTTCACAAGAGGGTTTCCACAACTGACTAAAACTGAATAAAGATTCTGCAAACTTGGTCAGACATCAACTACACAGCAAGTCTGAAGCCTCCTACCTGGGCTTAAGAGCTTGGGGGGTGGGCAGTGGGGGGTGGTGAGCATGTGTGCAAGCTCAATGGATAGAAGGGCTTTCTTTCCACCAAGCCAGACAACTCAAGTTCAATCACTGGGACCCACAGGGTAGAAGGATAGAACTGACTCCTGAAAATTGTCCTTTGACCTAGACACACATACGCACAAACAAGCACTAGCACACATGTATACAGAAAATTAATTTAACTAAATGTAATTTTAAATTTTAGTATTAATAACTGAGTCAGGGAATATAAAACCATATGAAAAAGGGAGCTGAATATAAAGGAACCTACCTACCAATACAAACAACATAAACAAGTGGTGTACATCTTTAATCCATTACTCATAAGGCTGAGAAAAGACTGAGTTCAAAGCCAGCCTGGGTAGCAGTAGAAGACAATAAATAAATAACAAACAAACAAACACAAACTGACTTCTAGGAACAGAGAATCTTAGAGCATATTTGTACAAGTAGCAGCTGAAACTTACTAGGTAGGAAAAGGAAAATGAAAAAGTAAAGAAATTAAAAATAGCTAATGCTCTATGCCTAGAGCCCCAGATTTTGGGAGAGTGAGGTAACCTAGGCTATTAGGCTATAGGGAGTTTAAGGGCAGCCTAGACTACATAAGAAAACCATGTCTCTATAAACAAACAACCGAAAGCACCTTAGCTAAGCTAAGCCCAAGGAGAGACCAAGGCACATTATCATCAAGCTGCCAAAGGTCTTTAAGGTATAAGGGAAAAGTCACCGTACAAGGGAATACTACCTGCAGATTTCTCAGCCAAAACATTCCAAGCCAGAGGGCACCTTTAATATACTATAATGGGTGGCTTAAATCATTTCTTCCAACAAAATGTTTTGAGAAATAACAAAAGCATGAAACAAAACAGTCAAACAGTTTTAGATCTACTTTCCATAGCAGTTAACCAGTTTATCTCTACAGAGCAAGTTTATTTGTGGAAACAGCATAAGACTCCTCAAAGGCAGAGGACTGCACCATGGAGTCAGCATGGAATCCTAAGTTTGGGAGCCTAAGCTGGGATTGGAGCCAAAGTGGTAAACCGGGCTCTGAACCTTGGCATTTTGTGGGTAGGGCCTATCTATGATTCTTGCATGCTCAAGCATGCACACCAAATTCAGAGTTACGAGAGCTAGTTAACAGAACTTGTGATTGACACTCTTGGGCTTATCCTCTTTGGGTTTCAAAAAGCCTTCATAAACTCAAGACAGGCCTGAGCTACAGAGTGAGGTCTGGGGTCAGAGTTCTAATTCAACCCACACCAGAGTTAAGACTCTGTCACCTTTAGGTACAATGTAAAATGTCCTATAGTAAGAACCTGGTTCAATTAACTAGATGAACTGACTCAATGAATATGTACATATAAATACTATGACACATTTGGCCATTGTCCAGAACCTCCACTCTTTCAACCCCTTTGCTGATTCAAGTAAGAGTAATTGCCTGCTTTCTATGGGCACTGAGGATTATACTGATAAACAAGTTCAACAGAGAAATGACAGGAAGACCCTGACCCAAGGGCTCACTGATGATTAATTTAAGAACAAACCAGTGAGGGCATTTAAGAAGAAATTCTGCCTACAATGGTACTTTAATTGAGCATCCCCAATATGAAGAAGTAATTAAGCTAAAGGGTGACCTTCTCAAGAACACATGCCAGTTCCTGACAAGAGATTGGACTGGCTATGGACAATCAGCTGAAGGTTCCCAAGTTTTAAGTGCTTGTGGCTCTCTGAAGCTTAAGTGAGAATTTCCTTGCAATGAGTAGATTGATTCTCCTTTCTGTCCCTTGTTACAAGTTTAAAAACCTCACAGCTTATATAATGTAAACATTTAGGGTCCACTTTTAGCTTGGACTAGTTTAACTTCTTCATGTAAAGAGCCAAAATCTTTTTCTCCTAGCCTTTTGAAATTTTATCTATTCTCTACTATATTCTGAAGAGCCAGAAAATTGCAGAAAACCTCCAACATGGGGAATACCAAAGTAGTAGTAACAACTGAATAATAATTTTCAAATAAATACTATGAAAAATGACTGGTGACTATATAAACCAGTCAACAAAGAATTTATTGTTCTCTCAAGTAAAATAGAATATTGACCTAAAAATAAATACAGTAACAGTCAGAGCAATATTAAAGTGATACATAACAAGAGACAATGCAGGGCTACAGAGCTGTTACAAAGTCAATCACAAATGACAAGAAAAGACAGTATACAATTTGAGAAACTTTTAAAAATGATTACTTTCCCCCTTTAAGTATGAAATGGGAGAATTTGAATTTTTTTTTTTTTTAAAAAAAGATTGTGAGCTGAGGCTGCAGCTCACTTGTACAGCACTTGCCCATGAAGCTCTGGGTTCAATCCCCAGTACAGACAACACAAGTTCGTGCATACACACAGAACACTCTAAAAAGTTTTTGCAAATACCTTACCCAAGTTGGATCTTTTGATCACAGAGAAGAAAACCTGTGGAATTAAGTTCCCAATGTTTAAATGACTGCACAGTGTTTATTATTTCATGGTGATATTTACAGAACTGAATCTTAATGTAGTGTTTCTCAAGACAAGGTTAGTAGAAGCTAAATCCAAATCTGTTTAAAGAAAATATTCAGGTTGGCAAGACAACTCTTCAAGGTAAAGTGCATGCTGCTAAGTGTGATGACTGAAGTTCAATCCCCAAAACCCATAAGATTTTTATGTACAACCAACTCTTCAAGTTGTTCTCTGACTAGATACAAACCACAGCACACACAAAACAGACACATACACACGCCACAAAATAAATAAACAAATGTTAATTTCTAAAAAGGTTAAAATGAAAAGAATCTACATGGAAGAAATATTCCAGTTTTCTTACCTTGAATATACCAACCCAATCTTTGGAATGAGGATGAATATACGGAGTTAAGGTGTAATGACACTCCAAGTGTGCATTAGGAAGGTAACTTTTAGCCACATTTTGAAAGATGACATGGGCAAAGTTGGAAGTCTGCAATGGGACTTCTTGAAAGGATGTCATTGTGAATCTGAAAAGAGTAATTCATACAAGTTAAGCACTGTCAACTAAGAATAAACTCATACTTCCAAAATATATTTAACTTTTAGGATGGGAATACAACTCAGTCAAGTCCTTGTTCTCCATATATGAGTGCCCAGCACTATACACATATAAACACAATTCAAATATACATATTTATATGCCTTAAACATGAGAAATATTCCTTTAAAATGGGACAAAATACAAAAATAGAGGAACTAGAGCTAGTATGACTCAAGAAGCTACACTTGAGTTTAAAAGCCAAAACATAGTGAGATCTGTCCCAATACAAAACTCAACTCAATGCAATGCAGCGCACTCCAGGAAAGCTAAGCCCTCTATTCTAACAGAAAGCAAGAGAGCTAGAGGTAATTTATGGAGGCTCTGCCCATTTAAACCTGTTGGCTTCTCTCTAGCAATAAGCAAAAAGAAAAAAATAAGGACAGTTGAATATCTGTATGTTATCAATTATTGTTGAATTAACTCTTCCTCTCTGTATGGAAGCCCTGACCACTATGTTCATGTTCAAGTTCCTCCGTAACTCCCATCTTCCTCCTCTGCTCTCTAGAGTTTGCGTTACCACAGTGAACCTGATGCTAACATTTTGTTAGCATTCTCAGCCCATACTGTAATACCTGGAACCATCACTTCTCAATCCTAGTTTCAAATCAGAATCATTTAAGGGCCTTTAAAAGAAAACAATGATGATGAATCTGTGGATATGTACACATAACACACTCTCCTACCCCAGTCTCTAAAAATTCCCTTAATCCTGTATGCAGCTGAATAGAAAGCCAGTTATTTAACTCTAAACCCAGGCTCTGCCAGCCTTCCTGGAATTTAAGCACGTAAATGTTCTCAGCTTGTCACTTAAAATAGTTCATCATACTTGTTCCTCTACATATACTGATGTTAGCCTTTCCTTCTGGGTTTAATGATATTATCTTAAAAACAACAACAACAAAAATAAACCCTACTTTATTTACTTTACTTATATGCTTACTTATTAAAAATAAGTAGACATTAACTGAATACATACACACAAGTGACACCATGTAGACTAAGCAGGTTATATTTAGGAATACATATGTATATAATATGCATATATGCATGTATCAATAACTGATGAATAAGGAGGTCATAGATTTGAAAGAGAACAAGGAGGATGGTATAGAATAGGGTTTGAAGAACAGAAACAGAAGGGAGAAATGATGTATTAGTCTTATAATCTCAAAACATTAAAGTAGTAATAAAAAGGTATTAAAAACAAGAAGATTCCAGGTATAAAGGTACTTGTCCTGCAAACCCGGCAACCCAAATTCAATTCCTAGAATCCATGTGCAAGGAAGAATTCAAGTTGCAAGGAGAAAATCAGCTCCTAAAGTTGTCTTCTGATCTCCACAAATGGCCAGTGGCACCCCACATCCATCCACATATACAATAAAAATGTTTAAGTTTTTAAAATATAGCATTGGTGAGATATATAATGTTGAAAAATCTACCACAGATCCCGTAGATGCTCTCCTGTTTAGCAAACAAACCCTAGATGAATGACAGAGACGGACCACAAAAAGTGTAAGATTCAAATGGTTCCGTTCTGTTTGTCTCTTTTACTTCAGTTGTTTATTTGAGGCAGAAGCTGCTATGTAGTGCTGGCTTGTCTTTTAAGTCTCAGCAATCCTGCCTCAGCCTCTCGTGCCACACCACCCCAGCTTCAGAAGGTTTTCTAATCTGCTTTACTTTTGATAAAAAAAGGAAAAACAATGATGGAATTTACTCAAAGAAGCAACTACAAAGCACATCATAGACTCAATACAATCATTAATTATCCAGCACACACAAAAATAACTACTTATAGCACTTGCTTCTAAGTCATTAGAGGATCCCTGCACTGATGAAGGAAACCAAGACAAAAAATTGCTAACTAATCTAATTTCCTTTACAACTCAATCAAGTTTGTACTTAGAAAGCACAGCAGTAGATGTTAATCATTTGTGCACTTATTAAAAAGTTTATTGACTAGGCATAATGCTGCAGGCCTAGAGGAGCACTCTGGAAGCTGAGGCAGGATTGCCTCAAGACTAGCCATGACTTCACAGTGAGACTAAAAAAATTTAAAAACTAAGAAATAAAAAGCCATAATCCAGCTAGGGAAGTGATACAAAACTGTAATCCAACATATAAGCAGGTTGAGTAGTTCGAGGCCAGTCTGGGCTACACAGAGACCCTAACCTGAAAGAAAATGAGGGAGAAACCAGCCAACCAGGAGAAAACATGCTTGCTGCTGTGATATGCTTTCCCTAGTGTTAGGACCACTGACTGGATAAGCTCCCTTGGAAACTTAACATCCAGGGAGATGCAAACTGCAGTGGGAAGGATGCTGCTTGAAAGAACACAAGTTTTGTAAAAAGAAGTCTATCCAGAAGCTGGAAAGGAGACACATACTCTTAAACACTCAAGATTTAACAACAAAAAACAACAACAACAAAAATACTTTATATCTGCAAGATGTTCATATCACAAAAGAATCTGTGGTCAAGCCAGGTATGTGGCCCACAATTATAATCCTAGTACTTAGGGGGGAAAAAAAGAATCTGGAGTTCAAGGTCAATGCTCAAGCTACACAGATATTTGAAGGCTGAGCCAAGGCTATGAGACCTCCACCCTCACTCACCCCACCAAAACAAACAAACAAACAAACAAACAAGAAGACTGGAAAGATGGATGGCTTGCAGGATAAAGGACCTGCTTTTACAACTATCAGGGCCTGATACGCATCCCCAGGCACTTACCTATAAGCTCCAGAGCTTTAGAAATAAAAACAGGCAGATCCTAGGGACCCACTAGCCAGCTAGTCTAGCTAAATCAATAAACTCCAGATTCAAAGAGAGGCAATCTTCAAAATAAGTAAATATAGTGAAGAGGCACAGGGACAAACACTTAACATCAACCTCTGGCTTGTGCACATGCACAATATTTTGGTTTTTTTGTTTTGTTTTGTTTTACTTTTATGAAAATATAACTCCTAATTTTAGAAACGTTAACAGGAAGAAACATATCTTGAATCATCAATTTTAAATTAGAAAAAAATTCTGACTCCCACATAGTAACTAACTGCTTCACTCTTCCCACAGATAATACTGAAATGAAGGGAAAGCTACTAAAACACTGGCCTTCACCAAGAATGCCAAAAATAGCCTAGAAGAGAAGCCATGTGCACAGTCACTGCATCACCAACCATGTGGTAATGCCTGGGACTGACATTCAAAGCAAAGAACAAGCCCTGCTTAGTTGGAAAAAGGAAATACAGTCAGGCAACTTCACCATGCCAGACTCTGCTTCCTTGTCTCTAAGGCTTATCTACAGAAACAAGTACAGTAAGTTGGGAAGAGAAAGGTAAATTAAAAATTCCCAGTTACTAATTGAAGGGCCTGACATATGTCTAGGAATCAATGTCTGAGATACTACAGTGAGCTCTTCCTATTTCAGTCTCAAAGTTCTAATATGAGCAGAATTCCTCTCTGTCAGGCTGTAAACTAGGCTCTACGACAGCATTTCTCAACCCGTGAGTTTCAGCTCCTTTCCGGGTCAAATGAACCTTTTACTGGGGTTGCCTAAAATCATCCAAGACCTTGGCTATTTACACAACTCATAACAGTAGCAAAATTACAGTTATGAAGTAGCAACAACAAAAATTTTGTGATTGAGGGTCCCTACAACTGTAATAAAGGGTCTCAGATTGGGAAGATGGAGAACCACTGATCTGACATCTTTGCACTAAAACCCAATTTTATTATTTCTAAACTTCGCTAACATCCAAAGACAAGATGAGTAAGGAGACAGTAAGCATTAGCTGAGCAAACATCTAACACTAAGGAGGAAGAGCATTTCTCTCATGCCTCTTTACTTACCACTCTTGCTTGGCCTTTACTAGCCCCAAACGGAGCAGCCTTTTGTGGTACTATTTCTTCCAGTGGCTCCATATAAAATTAAATGACTTTTTAAATTTAAAGCATTTCACCTATCCTACCAATTAAGCTTCAAAAAAGCTGGGTGATACATTTTTTTTACGTCTTCATCAATTAGTTATAAAACATAGGTGAAAAGGTTTAATTTCTAGCATTCGCTTTAAAAACTCCAGGAAAAAAACCAATGTGTTGGGAGGAAGGGAGGAGGTAATGAAATAAAAGAAAAACCTTAATTTCATTGTTCCTGTTTCTTTCGTGTGTGATCAGAAATTTCAGAAATAAAATCAATAACAGCAAATAAAAAAGCAAGCTAGAAAAAAAAAACCTGTTCTAACTTACTTCAATAGAAAACACTGCAAGAACACTTTGTGCCCTTGCAAAGTACCATAATTAAGATAATGGTTGGCAGCCAATGTTTTTAAAAATCTTCAGTTACAAAAACAGGGGCCTATTTCCAGCACTTGGGAAATAGAGGCAGGCAGATCCCTGTGAGTTTGGGGTGGCCTGATCTACACAGTAGATTCCAGCCCAGCCAAGACTACACACACAAAGCAAGACCCTCCCTCCAAAAATGTGTGTGTGTGTGTGTGTGTGTGTGTGTGTGTGTGTGTGTGTAATTTCTCCAAACTTAAATCCTAAATGACAGAAACATATGAAGGAGAATAAAAATAGCCTGATATTAAGTTCCCTTATTCACTCTTCAGTCTTCTGCATGTTTGTAGAATACCATAGTCTCAGAAAGATATTATCAGTCAACGTGACTTGTTGATTTGCACTCCTGAAGACATCTCTACCTCCAGTAGCCTGAACAGCTGTGTATTCCTATATTCTACCCAGCTGTTTTCTCTTTTGAGAAAGACTCTTTGTGCAACTCTAGTTGAGGCTGGCCTCAAGCTGACAATCCTCCCTGCCTCAGCTCCCAAGTGCTAGAATTCCAGGTGATAAAACATCGGGAATTATTTAACTTACTTTTTGTATTTTTTTTTTAGTAAGTTCATTTCTAAAATACTATGTTCTTGGCCCAAAATTTGTAATTTCTCTTAAGGTTTATTTAGAACAATGTAAACTTTAGAGCTACAAGTGTATAAAGCCCAAACTTATCATACTAACAACCATTCTAAAAGAAAATACACCAATAAACTTCAGTGAAGCAGGGCTTGGTTGTAAACACCTTAATACCAGCACTCAGAAGGTAAGTAGATGCCATGCAAAGCTCCAGGACAGCCAGGGCTACAACATAGTAAGGCCCGGCCAACAAATATGTAAAAATAAATTTTACAGGTAAGGTAATTCTTCCAAGGAAATATAAATATAGTTAGAATTGCATATAAAAACTTAGCATCCTAAGGGATGGAGAGATGACTTCATAATTAAGAGCACTTATTGCTCTTACAGAGGACCTAAGTTGGGTTCACAGCACCTACAGGGTGGTTCATGAGCATCTATCACTCTACTTCCTGGGCATCTGACACCCTCTTCTGACCTGAGTGGCCACCGGGTATACACATGGTACACACACAAATTCAGGCAAAACACTCACATACATAAAATCTAAATATTAAAAAAAAACAGCATCCTTTAAAAGTTACAACTACTAATGCCAAGATGTTATTTTTGTCCTAGAAATGGTATTCAGTGGCTAAATTTCACATACGTGACTGCGATCCGAAGAGCAAATGGTATGCAGCTAATGTAATAACTTGAAAACAAGTAAGGCAATACAATTGTATTTGAAATTTAACAAATAACGAGGACGAGGAGAAGGTGGCTAACCAGTCATTCTTAGCATAGTCAAATATATTCTTGCAGAAATCTAATGTTTGCCTGTAAGCCTAACATTCGAAAAGGACAGAGATCCAATTTACCCGGGAAGAACAGAATGGAGGCGAATCCTTGGCCTCAACCTCTTCTCCACACCTAGAGAGTACCTTAAAGACCATAAGCCCACTTAATCAGCCCACGTTTAACGAATGTTATTCAAATAATCATTTTCGAATGTTCTTGGATTGAACACTAAAATTTTAATTAGTATTTGTTCATGTCCTGATCATGAATCTTTACCACTGACAGAAAGCAGCGACGAGTAACAACTTCGCAACAAAATTTCTAACATACCAACATAACGAGAAAGCCGAAAATCTATCATAGTCAAATGCCACAACGTTTTCCAACAAAACTTTCAGGAACAAACTGTACTTCATACTTCTCAACAGAGAAATACAAGCGTCCACCACAGCTAAGTTCTAACAGTACAGGTTTCGGGCGAGGAGTGCCAGCCTGTACACGTCTTGCACCTTCCGACCGGTCCAAACACCGGTGAGAGTCAGCAGTGGGTGGGGCGAGGGAGGCGGAGTCGTGAAATCAAGTCCAGACGGCCCAAGAGCGAAGTGAGCCTCCCCAAGATTTCTTAAAGCCCTCTCCCGGCACCAGGGGGAGGGCTGCTTTCCAAACAGCAAGACTTAACTAATCTCTCAGACCAGGTGAAGCCGGAGATCCGGCCAAAACAGGTAAACAGCAAAACCGGGCGACACAGGGAGTCCCCGCCTCTTCCTCCAGGGGAGACTCAAACCAAAACAACCCTACTTGTCCCAGGCTGGGTCAACCCCGGCTCACGCGGCCTAACGCGCCCGCCACCAGTCTCCTGCTTGTTAGACCCCCCGGGCCACCCGCGGCCTAACGCGCCCGCTCCCGCCACGCTTCCCACTCCACCGTAGACCCAAGTCCAGAACACGTCACAATCGAGGCCCGGGAGAAGCTTGTCCTTGGGAAGGAGAGCTTCGTCACCACGGAAACGGTTCCCAGCACTCGCCAGGCCCAGGTTCCAGGGTCGAGACGGAGCGCGAGCGTCGGTTACCTCGAAGGCACGCGGCCCGCCCGCAAGCCTTACCCGTCAGGGTCTCCGCCCGGCACGCTACGCCGGCTCCGGAGTTCAGCAGCCACCGCCACAGCCTCTCAGCCGAGACCGGCTACACCTCCTCTAAGCGGAGAGCCGGCGGCGCGTCACTTCCGCCCTGGGAAGGCTCGCTTCCGCTTTGGCTTCTGCGCGTGCTCCGCGACGACACGCCCCATTCGCTAACCGTGGAGAGTTCTGTAGTGGTTTCCCTGACAGCTTTTCCTCTGTGGCTTTCGCTCAGTGATGTAGTTATCTCAAAACTCAATCCGTTTGAAACAAATTAACTGACTTGCCTAGGAGGTGGGAAGAATCGCTCAGAGACGAGGCGACCTGGGTCTTAATTATCAGTCTAAGCTAATGTGTTTCAATATATAAAGCCCCAAGAACTGTCATAGCTATCACGAAGTGAACCATCACATATTCCCGTGTTTCTATGAAACCAATGACATTTACACTGTCACCAGCGAAGAAAGCGTAACAGATTACATTAATCATTAAAACAATAATAAAACTCTGATTTCAACTTCTTTCCTTTTCCACACAATTCAATTACACATTGGCCTCCATAAGACAGATTCCTAATATTTGCTGGTTCGTTTCTTATATATTGAAATTTTTATAATCGAGTGGGGTTTTTTTTGTTTTGTTTTGTTTTTTTAAATAGGGATCTCTCCATTCTGTCCTCCAAAAGGAAAAATTACTGTTGACAAAGGCAGTTGAAGTAAAAGTTAGGTTCAACGTTGTGGGTTTTAAAGAAATATTTATGAATAAGATGGGTAGTGTATTCATGAGGTAAGGTAATTAATATTTCAACACAGGACTATGATGGATTTGAATAAAATACACTTGCTTCCATGAGGTTCCAATTCAAAGTGGACATTGAACAGAGAAAGGTAAGCTATATAAGTCAAAAGTAAATTTAGCAATTTAAATTATTTTCACTTCCATATCATGATTAACCAAGTCTTTCTTTTGACGTATTTCTTCCTATGTTGCTCTAGAAAAAGCCACAAGGGAAAACAAGTCACAAAACCACAGTGTTAATATAATGAAACTGAGGTCTTTTGAGGTTTCAGACCCTTCATTTTAGTGCAGCTATGGGAAAATGCCCTGGAGATGATAGATAGATGATAGATAGATAGATAGATAGATAGATAGATAGATAGATAGATAGATAGATAGATAGATAGATAGATAGAGACAGACAGACAGACAGACAGACTAAATGATAGATGGATGCCTCAATAACATTTAACCACAAAGGGGCATTCTGTTGGTTAGGAGACACAACTACCAAAATGCAGGGGCGGGGGTTTTTTGGTTTTGTTACTTCATACAGAACTCCTTATTGAGGTTACTCAAGGTCCCATGATTCATCCCATAGCTTGCTGTGAGTTAAAACATTCTACTGCCCCAGGATGAAGATATTCTGTTAATATTTTAATTTCTTTATTTATTCGATTTACATCCCAATATCAGCCTCTCTCTCCTCCCAGACCCCTCTGCAGCTCCTCCCCTCATTCCCCCTCCTCTTCTCCTCTGAGAAGGGGAAGGTTCCCTGGCTATCACACCACCCATCCCATCCCCTGCACATCAGTCACTGCAGAACTAGGTGCATACTCCCTCACTGAGGCCAGACAAGGTCCAGTTGGGGGAACTGGATCCACAGACAGGCAACAAATTTGGAGACAGTTGTCCCTGCTCCAGTTCTTGGTCTTGATGTTTGTGCAGGAATAGAAACCCTGACCAAGACACCCACTGAGCCATCTTATCATCTTCTGTCCCTTCGCTCCCCCCTCCTGAAATAAGGACTTGGTCAGGAGTGGTGCTGGTCTGTTATCCACAGTACTGGGAAGTTGGAAACCCACATGGCAGAGTCACATTTCACAGCTGTACCGGCATTGAAACACTAACAGGATTTTACTAGAAAAGCCATGCCTAGGCGGAAATGCCATATACAGAATATAAACAGAGTGATTAATAGATTGAATATTAAAAATAAGAAAATTCAATGAACCCATGGATCTAATGGCTCAGGGCTTGTAGAGCCTTTGGTCTAATATATGAAAGACCCTGGGATCGATTACCAGCACCATAAAACCAAAGAACAGACAGAAAAAAATACAAAATAATTCAAATAAAATTCAAATTGGCAAATTCGATTTAAAAACACAAATAAAGAAATTGTCCTTGACCTTTAGAATAGTAGGTTCCTTTAGAGTACATAAGATGTCTTTTACTGTAGTTTCTATCTTCTCTTTTAAAACGTATACCAAGCTGGGCATGGTAGCACTCAGCTTTAATTCCGGCACTTGGGAGGCAGAGGTCCATCCGATCCAAACAGTAAGTTCCAGAGCAGCCAGGGCTCCATGGTGAGACCATGTCACAAAAATTAAATAAAACCAAATAAAGAAGCAAACAAAAACCGCATGTGTACCCTGCAGGTAGAGCTGTATTTCTGTAACCTCAGCTGCCCCGGAGGCTGATGCGGGATGGCTAGGAGTTCAAGGTACTATAGAGACTATCCCAGAATGAATAACTATACATAATGTAAATAAATATAGTATCCAGCATGAGGTGGCATACCTGCAATCCTAGCGTAGGGTGCTGAGACAGAAACACGGTGAATTCAACAACAACAACAACAACAACAACAACAACAACAAAAAACTTTAGAATTGTAGCAACTCACTTTTGGGGAAAAAATTTATTCATTTATTTTTTATTTTATAGGTATGAGTGATTTCTGTGCCAGAGAAGGTGTTAGATCTCCGTAAACTAGAATTCAACTCATCCCTAATTCACTTCCTTAAAAACAAAACAAAACAAAAAACTGTTGAAGGTCCTAAAAAAATGGGAGAAGGGAAGAAATTAGCGACAGTCTGCTGTCATTCTAATGAAGTACCTCTCAGTTCTAAACCCCCCACCCTTTGCAGTTGGGTACTTTAAAAACAATTCTCTTTTTACAGCTGGCAGCGTTACGATGTCTAGAACAGGTGGAAAGTGCTCCGAGGCTGCCACGGAAAGGATTCTACTTCCTGGTTCCTGTGCACTCAATAAACAGACTCCGGCAATACACGCGGCTTTTCCAAAGTCCAAATCAAACACCCACTCAGTCAAGGACTTCAGCTGATGCACCCTGCAGCTCCTTCCTACAGACCCCACCCCCTAACGCCTTGCTTTCTGTTCTTAAAGCGCTTTGATGTGGAAAGGCCCGCATCCCCACCCCACCCCCAAAGAGTTGTTCCTCCTGGAACAACTTGTCCAGACCCTACTACCGGAGTTCTAGAAAGTTCTCAATGACAGATTTCTGAAAGGTCCTTGAGTTCTGCGGAATGTCTCGGGGATAACTTATATGCTTATTTATTCAGGAGTCCCCTGTAAAAGGGTAGATTAATTTTTAAAAAAGGATAGATCTCGGGGTTGGGGATTTGGCTCAGTGGTAGAGCGCTTACCTAGGAAGCGCAAGGTCCTGGGTTCGGTCCCCAGCCCCGGAAAAAAAAAAAAAAAAAAAAAAAAAAAAAAAAAAAAAAAAAAAAAAAAAAAGGATAGATCTCATCTCGAGCCTGAGATGCTATTCCTTGGGCATCTCTGCCTGCAGATCGTATTTGCTCCTTGTCACTTCCTTTGAGCTCCTTTTATTCCTATTGGCCCGAGCCTGGCACAGTTAAATTTTCAATTAACCTTTCCCTGGCTCAAATCACTGCGCATTTCTCTCTGCTGATTGGACTCCAACTGATAACAACGCTTTCTTTAGCTTCCACTAGCTAGCTCCATGAGTTAATTTTGTTATGACCAGCCAGAATTGCAGCCCTGTAATCCTTTGCTCTACTGCAATTTTGTACTGTTATTTGATGTTAATTATGATGCATAGGTATAAGAAGTTCATTGATAATATAGTTTAAATTGTAGAATTCAATGAATGATGATTTATTACAATTCAACACTGGTTTAGTAGATGAGAAGGTGCCGTGTTTATAAACATGTCACAAAGGACAAAGGAGATATGAAATAATTATTCAGTACTCTATACTGACCATATTTAGAACATGACAACTTTTTTAGTAAATTGTGAAATTTTATTTAAACAGTTTCAGCATGATATCTCAGGTTCCACGACAGGCTATGAGTTCTTAATGAATTAGGTTATTTCTGTGGTGCTGGAGATCAAACCCAAGGACTTAACATGTGTTCCACCACGGCACAGCAGCCCAGCTCTTATTGTTAGATTATTGTTTTAACTGGGGACACAAGGACCCGTCTTCTTTCTAAGTTACTCAGGCAGGGCTAGAGCTCAAGACCTTGCTTCAGCCTCTTGAGTGGCTAGGGTTAAAGGTGAGAAGTGTCAGGCCTGGCTAATTAATTCATGTTTCCGAGACAGGATCTTACTGGGTAGCCTGGGATGGTTTTAAACTGCTATGTAGTTCAAGTTGGCCTTGAGTTCACAATTTTCCTGGAGAGCCAGTCAAGGCACTGGGACTGCAAGCATATACCACCAGCCCACATTACTTTGAGATAGGATCTCTGCAAAATTCCCAGACTGGTCTTGAATTCACTCTGTAGCTTAGGAAATCCTTCGAATTGTAACCCTCCTGTCTTAGCCTCCTGAGAAACTTGGATTTTAGGAGCAAGCCACAGGGCCTGGCAGAGTTTGTAGCACTGGGGAATTGAATCTAGGGCCTCAGAATTGCTAGGGAATCGTTCTGCTGCTGAGCTAAATCCCCATCCAATGTTTCATTTCTTGAACCCTCCCCTAGCTGTACGTTCCCTTCCCTTTCGATTTCCTTCGTAGACTCAGTAACAGATACCAGGCAGTCTTATCCAGGGAAACAGATGAAACTGACTCTCAGCAGTCATCTCTGTGACTATGAAGAACTAAATTCAACTAATAGATCTCGAAGACAAGCATGAAGCCACATGTGCTTAGAAGGTAGAAGCAGGAGGATCACAAATTCAGGGCCTTCCTGAGCTATGCAGTTACTTCAAGGCTAGCCTGGGCAACTTAATAAAATCTTTCTCAAAATAAAAGGTAGAAAGAAAAAACATAACTCAGGATCAGAGCAGTTGTCTGGCTGGCCTGAGACCTAATGTCCCATACCAGAAAAAAATCGAAATCTGTGTTGCCTGATACTTAATATATTAACCTGCCCCACCCTCCCCACTGATGTTTTCTCTCTCTGTAGCTTGCAATGTTCCCAACCCTTCCAACCTTTGGCCTTATAAACCAGTATGCTTGCTGACTTATGGATGGGACATTGAAGAAAACCTGTCTGACTTCAGTTTCCAAAATCTCAAAACCCCAGATGGGGAGAAAATTTAAGCTAAATAGAAGATGGCTTGAGAAGGAAACCAGAGACAAGAGGTTTCTAAGTAGAGAAGGAATGTGTGCTGTCCTCCATGACACTGACTCTGATGATTTCTCTGAGCTGGCAGTGTGGGGAAAAAGTATGCCTACTATGTGTGTGAGCCATACAAGCCTGGCTCACCGTCCTGGGTCTCCCCTGCTCCATCATGGTAATGAGCAATACTCCAAATTTTTGTAAACCCTAGAATTGGGCTCTTCTAAACAAAAATTGAATTGTTTAAGTATGTTAAAAATGTATATTTATGGGGCTGGAGAGATGGCTCAGTGGTTAAGAGCACTGACTGCTCTTCCAGAGGTCTGAGTTCAATTCCCAGCAACCACATGGTGGCTCACAACCATCTGTCATGGGGATCCGATGCCCTCTTCTGGTGTCTGAAGACAGTGACAATGTACTCACATACATGAAATAAATAAATCTTTAAAAAAAATGTATATTTATTTGTTTTTATTTACTCTTTATTTTTCTAAGGCACAGTTGCAGTACCAGATTCTCCTTAAATTTGAGATTCTCCTAGCTCATCTCCTGAGTATAAAGAGCACAGGCTTGCTCTACCACAAATGGAACCGCACAGAACGTGCATTTAGAGTGATGGCCTATAGACTTGCACTGGTACATGCCCATTAATGTTTTCATTTTTCATCTGCGCAGTGTATTTTTTATCTACCGGTACATCCAAAGGTCCTGTGACAGATCATCACTGACCCTCCCATTTCCAAGTCTATTTTCAGTTCTCAGAAATTATCCCATAAACTCTTTAATGATCAATAATAATACATGCTTTTTTCTTTTTCTTCCTTCTTTTTTTCTTCTCTTTTTGAGACAGAGTCTCTGTGTAGTCCCAGCAGTTCTGAAGTTCCCATGTGTTGTGGGTTGGTCTGATGCTGTTTGTATCTTGATGTTAATTCTGCTTCCTCAAGAGTAGTCAGCACACACTCAGGTGATCTCATGTGAACTTTCTCCCCATTTTAACTGGCCAATAAAGGTTAGAAACTGTGATTAGGCAGTGGAAGGGAAAAAATGGGACTAGAGGTTTGAGATTAGGAGGTAGGGAGTCAGAAGAGGACCAGAAGGGAAGAAGAGAGAACTGAAGAAGAGGGTGATGAAGCCATGATGGACCAGAACCACATGGCCAGGAGAAACCACAAGTAGCAAGGGGTCTTTTTTTTTTTTTAATGTGAGTACACTGTTTCGAAAGCACACTAGTCAAGCACCCCAGAAGAAGGCATCAGATCCCATTACAGATGTTCGTAAGTCACCATGTGGTTGCTGGGAATTGAACTCAGGACCTCTGGAAGAGCAATCAGCGCTCTTAACCACTGAGCCATCTCTCCAGCCCAGCAATGGGTCTCATAGCTGGGGAATAAGTTAGTATAGTGTTAAATCTTCCCAATCTAGGCATGCAACTTACAATTATAATAACTGGATTGTGTGGTTTTTATATGGGCTTATCAGGGTTGGAAATTCCAGCAACACCTACGAAGATCAGGCTGGTCTCAAACTCACAGAGGCCCTCCCACCTCTGCCTTCTGAGTGCGGGGATTAAAGGTGTGTGCTACCATGCCTGGCTACGTTTTCCTACTGTCCTCTGTGACACAGCTACGTTATGACCTCTCACCTCTCCTAGGACCCTTGCACTCTTGTAAATACACTTGTTGTCCAAAGTCTAGTCTTAAGTCCCTCTAGCTTTAAATTATTGTCTATAATTATTATATTTAGCTGTCAAATATGATATTTTCATTATAGCACCCCTAATATAAAAGTTCAAAATGTGTATAATCTGAAATCTGAAAGTTTTGAATGCCAGCATAATACCAAAAATAAGATGGAAAATTTTATATCTGGTCTGATGTATTAAGTCACAGCTAAAAATCAAATACAACAAAAACATTAAACAAAATTATCTATAAGGTGTTTATGAAATAATAAATCCCAGGGCTTAGTCTAATCCACGAGTTTTCTTATTGTATACATGCAAATAGTCCAAAGTCAAAGTAATTCCAAAATCTGAGTGTCTTCTGGTCCCGACTCTTTTGGATATGGGATACTTAATCTGTGATAACTACCAGATCTGTACATCTGCCCAGACTGTCCTCCCAACAATACTACAACATAAACATCGCCCTGTAGATGCCCCAGAGACACTTCACACACAATTTTATTTTTAAACAGGGATTGGCTATGTGGCCCACATTGGCCTTGGCCTCTCAATTCTCCTGTCTTAGTCATGTTGGGTTTTTAGGCCTGAGTCACCTATGCCTGACTTAAAATTCATCGTCATCGTTGTTTGTTGCTGCTGTTGCTGCTGTTCTATCTTGTTTTACTGTCTTTTTGTTTTAGGGAGAGGTCCTTTGCCTGTGTTTGCTTTGGTTTACTGAATCAGAATCTCACTGCATAGCCCAAGTTGGCCATAAACTTGCAACCTTCCTGCCTCAGCCTTCATCAGATGTTGGAATTAGAAGTGCGTGTCAACACACGCAGCTTCAAACTAATCTTTACTTTTGTTTTGTTACTGGGTGTTGAATTTAGTACCTCATGTACTAAGCCAGGCAGGTACTCTATTCCAGAGCTGTAAATCCAGCCCCATACAACCCCCTTATTTATATTCTCTTTCTACACCGCTCGGGGTCTTAGCTGGAAACAGGGCACTCTCAAGGAGTCACTGATGAAAGTTCAGTGACTTAACAACCCAAGGAATCTCCCAAACTTCTCTAACAACACAGAGCAGGCAACGGGAAGTCTAAAGGTAACAAGGCAATGAACTTATGACACACATGTGATAGGAGCTGTGACCACAATGATGACTAATCTGTGGCCTCTCTCCATGACATCATGCTGATGTCCCTGATTGGCTAAGTTCAACCTGCAACCAAAAACAATGTGATTAAATCCTTCCTAGTCAGGTTCCTGGGGCAAGAAAGCAGAGGATCAGGAATGGGGAAGTGTTGGGGGTTGGGAGGAAAGGGACAGTAAAGAATGACCAATCTATCACCTCAGTGATATGGCCCCACTAAAGGCTCAGTTTCCCTAGCCAAGAACCTGGAAGTCTTTCTTACTGTATGATGTTAAATCACCAAGTTTGCAAATGTAGCTCCCTCTTGTTCTTCACACATGCCCCTTCTTGCCGGCTGGCTAGGTAGTCCAGGCAGCTGCGGAAGTTTCAATCTTCCTGTGTCAGCCTTCCAAGTAACCAGAAATAATTGCCAGGCTACACCTCAGGCCTCGCAGTCCTACTCACCATAATGAAGTCTAGTCTCTCAGCTTCTGGTTTCAGTGCTATTCTTTACTATCTCTTCCTTTCTTCAGGCTGCTACAGAAGCTTTCTGGAAGACTAAGTGCCAGTCTCTGGGATGTTAGGGCTGTTCCTTGGCTCCAAAGTTTTAATCTTAAAATTAACTATAAATTTCATATACCAAAATTTCAATAAAAGCCAAGATATACTGAAGTGTATTAAATAAAATGTGAAATGCTTCCCCAAATTGACCATAACTAACAATTTCACTATGACTTTCTGGTTAGATTTAAAAAAATATTATCTTAAATTAATTATAGACTTCCAGAAGTCAGGGGAAAAAATGGTACAGAGAGTCCCCAGTGTTGTGAGTTGTGTCCCCCTAGAGATGTGCTCCAGTTCTAATCCCAAGTGCCTATTAATGTGACCTCATCTGGAAATAGATCTATCAGGTCGAGATGACAGAGATATACTAAGATTAGACTTATGTTCTCATAAAAAGAAGAAACTGTGTCCAAAGACACCTGAAAGATGAACCATGTGACCACAGAGACACACATTGTAGCATATCTACAAATTCAGGAGCAGCAAGCATTACTGGGTAACCATTAGCCACAAGGAAAAGGGACGGCAGGAGGCTTCTTTAGATCAGCTTCAAGAACATCACTCATTCCTCCAAGGCAGCATCTTGACCTTGGACTTCTGGACTGTGGAGGAATTAGCTTCAGAAGCGTGAGAGAGATTTCTGTTGTTCTAAGTCATCTTGTCTGTGGTAGTTTACCCTACAAATCCAGATCCAGGAGCTTCCTCCAATGGGAACATCTTGGGATACCATGTCACAATACCAAACAAGAAATTGCTATTAACATAGCACTGTCAACTAGTGAACAAGATTGTTCAGATTTCACTCCAGATTTTGTTTACACACACACACACACACACACACACACACACACACACACACACACACACCAGAGAAAGAGAGATTTCCTTTTTTTTTTAAAGATTTATTCATTTATTATATATAAGTACACTGTAACTGACTTCAGATACACCAGAAGAGGGCATCGGATCTCTTTACAGATGGTTGTGAGCCACCTTGTGGTTGCTGGGAATTGAACTCAGGACCTCTGAAGGAGCAGTCAGTGCTCTTAACCACTGAGCCAACTCTCCAGCCCGAGATTTCCTTTAAAAAAAAAAAAAAAATGCCAGGGAAGCCCTGTAACTCTAAGCTTTACCCTGAGCCCTTCATTGTTTATAAAACCCTTAGGTCTCAGCTCACACACAATTAACTATCAATAACGTGCAACAGACAAAAGGCTTTTTTAAAAATGAGGAATGCCCTCAAATTAAGAAAAATACCGGGGCTGGGGATTTAGCTCAGTGGTAGAGCGCTTACCTAGGAAGCGCAAGGCCCTGGGTTCAGTCCCCAGCTCCGAAAAAAAGAACCCAAAAAAAAAAAAAAAAATACCAACAAATGGAAGAAGTGGGTTAAAAATAGAAATAGTCAATTCATAGAAAGAAGCGTGTAAATGACCACCAAACACACGTTAGCTGCTGAATTACACTGATGCTCAATGAAGTACACATTACAATTGCCATGAGATGGTTTTCCAGCCTAGGTGCGATGGTCCAGGCTTGTAATCCCAGCTTTCTAGAGGCAGAGGCCGGAGGATCACAAGTTGGATTCTGGTCTGGTCTATATAATGAGTTCTAGGTCATCCAAGGCTGTATCATTGGAAGACCTTGTCCCCACAATAAAAAAATAAAAATAAAAAATAAATAAACATATTTCCAATTGATATAAACTTTCGAATGAATACAAGAGGCAGATATACTAAACTCAGTAAGATGGGATATAAATCAACACATTTTTCAAAAGTAATTTGGAAATATACACAATATCTAAGATGTACCATTTGATCCAAAAAATTGCTCTTTTAGGACTCTTGAGAATCCTTTTGTACTTGCAGAAAAATGATACTCAAAAAGGTGTGTTTTTAATACATGATACCATTTTAATAATAAAAAATCAGATAAGCTAGATGTTGATCCATAGAAGAATGGTATTCTGCCTGGAAGGAAGGCTGAGCAGTTAAGAGCACTTGCTGCTCTGACAAAGGACCTGGGTTCAATCCTTAGCACCCACGTGGTGGCTCCCCACCATTAGTAACCCCAGTTCTAGGAGATCTGACATTCTTACAGCCTCCGAGTACACGAGGCATGTGGTGCATGAGAGAAAAACATTCATACATATAAGATACATTTAAAAATTTTTAAAAGAGAATGGCTGAATTGTAACGTGCCCTAATTTTGCAGCATGGGAAGAATTTAGCTGACACTTGCACAGTTGAGTAATTAAACAAAGTGACAGGACAGTACGCATCAGAGAGGCTGATTTAAGGCAGACAGGTGTCACTTGGATTACTATCTAGATTCTGAGGATAGTTTGGATAGTTTAAATATTTACCTAGCCTTTGAGATTTCAGTTCTCCCACAGTCAATGAGAATGCTAACGTTAGTGTCTGTCTCAGAGGCTTATGTTCACATTAAATGAGTTGGTACATATAATCATATTTTAAAATGGTATCTGGCACTCAGCTATGTTTATTAAATGCTAACTACTACCATCATTATTGCTTTAGTATAAAATCTATATATTACTTCCATATCTATTTTTATCTGCCCACATACATACATACATACATACACACATACACGCACACTTCTACTGGACAGAGAGGCACACACAGTATCAACAGAGGCAGGAAGCCTGAAGGTTTGAGTCCAGCCTGAGCTACATAATGAGACCCTGTCCAAAAAAGAAAAGCCAACATATGCATATATGTGTGTGTGTTCATACGTGCAGGTACATATATGTACATGTATGCACATGAGTATGGATGCCCATGGTCAATCTTGGATGCGATTCCTCAGGAGCTATCCACCATGTGGGACAAAGTGTTTTGCTAGGTCCCGGGGAGCAATCATGCTTTAAGCTATGATAGCTGGCCAGTGTGTCCCAGGAATCTGCCAAGCACAGGCCACCACGTCTGTTTTTAGAGGGGCGCTGGAGATCAGATTCAGGTCCTCGAGCTTGTGTGGCAAGCACTTTATCAATAAAACTGTCTCCCAGTCCTCTATATAAACGTATCATGTTGGCAACCGATGCTGGTCTTCAGCAGGAGACACAGCAGTATCAGTTGGGTCAGCAGAACCAGCTGTGTGGTCACTAGGGACAAGTGACTAGTTCTTCATGAGCCATGCCTAGCAATATGGTTGTCAAGTCGTCCCCAAGGCTTGTGAGTTACCCACTTCCTGGTTTCTCTGTGTAGCCAGCCCTGCCTGTCCAGGAACTTGCTCTACAGGCCCGGCTGGCCTTGAACTCAGAGATCCACATACCTCTGCCTGTCTCTCAAACATTGGGATTAAAGGTGTCTGCGCCACTGCCTGGCCACACTTACTGTCTTTTTAATAAAGAGTTTCCCCTAATGGTCTGGAGTTGATTGGTTTCTTTACTATATGTTAAGGACTTTGACTACTAGGGGAATTTTTTTGTAATAAAAACTCTCTCTAACCTTTTATTATGAACAATTTCAAACATGCAGAGAGGCAAATAGTAATTGTATAGTGACCATTTGCATACTGTACACCCAGACTCAGTAATTGGTAATTTTTTGTGTGTTCATGTGCTTTGTTCATTTGGTTGATTTAGTTTCAGTTTTTAGATAGAATTTTGATATGCAGCTCAAGCTGGCTTAAACTCAGCCTTCTCCCTCAGCATCCCTGGTACAGGATTACAGAAGTCCACCAAGCACAGCTAGTAGTGTTTCCATCCACTTGCTTTGCCTTTCGAGATGCCTAGATACTTCTTCCTGAGCCTTTGAAGTGTAGCTGTCTGATTCGTGATTAGTTTTGTTTTTGTCCTGACTGGAAACAAATGCAGTGTTTTACAAAAACAGAATATATGAGATTTAGGCCTTCTCTTATGACCCAGCTTCTACCCACAGATCAAGAAGAAACCGAAACTAACAGCTGTTACACTAACAGGATGTGCTGGGCTTATCGGCCTGAGTAGAGCAAGAGAGGTGACTCTAGGACACAGGCTCTGGGCTGCTCCAAATGCACGTAATCTGCTCCCCTTGCCTTCAGCCTGCTTCAGGAACAGACAGAGGCGGGGGTGGGGTGGAGTGGGGGTTTCCTTGGCTCAGAACCCTGTTCCTGGGAACACCGAACAGAGCCGGTGCAAACACTTTGTTATCATCCACTGCTGTCAGGAGCTTGCACAAATGTCTCAGCACGGGGATCCAGAGCTGCCACAACCTGATTACAATCTAACTGTCCAGCTCTGGCCACTTCCTCTTAGGAAACCCCAATAACGTGCAGTTTCTAGAATGCATTTCAAAATGCTTTTCCCCCTGTGTCTGTGCTCAAACTCTCGCTCATTCTGTGAAGCCTAAAGTGCATGCCACGTGCTCAGGGGATGTTTGCATATGTCTTAGTTTCTTATCAGATCTTCACACCTCGGTCTCTAGCTTCTCCCCGTATTAAGTCAAGAAGGCAAGAACCTTATTTTAGTACCTTTCCATGGTGTTCGTCAAACTATAAGCAGTCAATTGGGGGGAGTTTAATTAAGGTTAGCAATCTAAAATAGCTTTACAAGTAAACACCCAGTAATTAAAAACAATTGTAAGGAAAGAGAAGTTCAAATGGTCGATTTTTTTCCCCTGAGGTAGGGATTCATTGTGTAACACTCTGGCCTTAGCCTCACAATCCTCCCACCTTTGCCTCCACAGAGGTAGGATTACAGCCAGCTCGCCTGGCTCAGAAGGTCAGTTGTCTATGCTTGCTCTTCCCCATGTCCAACAATACATCCTTTATGGAATCTCCTGAGACTCTAAGAATTTCCACACTGTAATTGTTTTCTTTGGGATCATTAAGACCTTCTACATGCTGGGTAAATGCTCTGCCACTAAGCTATGTCCCCAGCCCTCTTTCTCACTGTTTTGTGACAGGGTCTCACTAACTTAACTAAGCAGGCCTTGAACTTGCTGTGCCCCTGCCTTAGCCAACAAAGTAGCTGGAATTTCAGGCCTTTACCACCAAACCCCATCCCCCACTACGAGCTTTTGACACTGTACACCTACGGCTTATTCACACCTTGTTCATTATTTTTTGTGATTGTTTTACTAATATCCTTTGCTATCAAATCATTTACATTTGTAGTAAATGTTGCTACTGATAAATCTTGTAAATCACAAATGTAAAAGATCACATGTGGTTTCATTCATCATCATGGCCTTAGCGTATAATAAAATGAATGACTGGATAGAATGGCAGCATGGTGCCTAAAAGTCAAGAGTTTACGCAGAGAAATACTAATAACTATATAAGAAGTCATCCTAGAAGAGAGACTGGAAATTTGGGTTACGAAATGATACACACACCAAACTCTGTGTGCCACTTTAAATAATAATCGAAAGGCTGGAAAACTACTTGTGAATTAATCTAACAAAAAAGTCATTAACAGGTTTATTTTTTATAAATCAACCATTACATGTTCAAGCAGGCAGTGCTTTTTACATACATTTTCCAGTTGCTGTTTCCATGCAGGCCTATGGGGTTGGAGATTTAGCTCAGTGGTAGAGCGCTTGCCTAGCAAGCACAAGGCCCTGGGTTTGGTCCCCAGCTCTGAAAAATAGAAAAAAAGAAAAAAAAAAAACCCTAGGAAATCCATGCAGGCCTATGATCCCAACACTTATTGGAAATGGGGAAGAGAGAGATCAGGAGTTCAAGGCTATCCTCATCTATAGTTTGAGGTCCAAGACAACCTGAGCTATAGGAGACCCTGCCTCAAGAAACCAAAAGTCAAACAGCAACAATTTTCTATACACACGTGTATGTGAATAGGTACTCTTAAAACACACACACACACACACACACACACACACACACACACACACACACACACGGAAGGGGGAGGGAAGGGGGAGGGAAGGGGGAGGGAAGGGGAGGGAAGGGGGAGGGAAGGGGAGGGAAGGGGGAGGGAAGGGGAGGGAAGGGGGAGGGAAGGGGGAGGGAAGGGGAGGGAAGGGGGAGGGAAATGGAGGAGGGGGTAGTGCTTGTAATGGCTTCATTAGAAGCTATTTTTTAATTTGCAAGAAAAGTACCCTCATAGCCTGAATCAATTATTGACACTATCTAATTTAGAGAAAGTAAAGTGGAGAAATAGCAATTATCTAATTTTCATGATGAAAACATTTAATTGGCAACATGAAGCAAAACCCAGACTGTCAAAATAACCAAGTTATTAATATTAATCAGATCTTCAAGATGATTTACAAGATTTAGTCTTCATTTTCATTGTGAAGAGAGTAAGCATAGATTTTAATGGTCTGAAACTTATTTAAATGGTGAAAAATTATTTTTCTAAGCTCTCTTAGTATCCTTCAAAGCAGTCTGCCACCTTAGACCCCAGCACAAGGACTGACTGTGTTTGGCACGAAGCTTAAGATGAGATGCTGGTAATATTCCTCATTAAGGAAAAGGCCTCTCTGTGTGTTTTCAATGTTCATTTCCGACACTTAATTAGAATTAATGAACTTAGCCATTTACAGATGGCAAGGGCTGCCAGGACTTCAGAAACCATATACCAGAAAGATTGATGAGATCTCTTGACTTTACTCACACGAGGCCAAGTGAGATCCAACACTTTAATTCTACATGTGTAGCTGAGCACATGTGTCTCCACGTCTGTGTAGAAGTCTAAGTGAGTCTAAGGAATCTCTACATGATCTTTGGCAGCGTCATGATGTACAAGGAACATACAGAAGATTGTCTGTAAAAGAACACATTAGAACCCCCAGTACAGGCTGGAGAGATGGCCTAGTGGTTAAGAGCACTGACTGCTCTTTCGGAGGTCCTGAGTTCAAATCCCAGCAATCACATGGTGGCTCACAACCATCTGTAATGGGATCTGATGCCCTCTTCTGGTGTGTCTGAAGACAGCTACAGTGTACTCATATATAATAAATAAATCGTAAAAAAAAAACAAAAAACAAACAAACAAACAAAAAAAAAACAACCCTGGTACATCTTGATGGGATCACTCTGTTGCCAAACAGTAATGGAATGTTTAAATACAAATAAAGTATGCTTTCCTTGAGTGGCGTGGTGTCCACTCTCTGTGTGGATATATATTGGATGCATGTATTCATTTCTCACTTAGGGAACCAGCTCATCTCTTGGCATCCATGATGCAGTTTGAACAGCCTCCAGATGCCAAAGTGCTCTCCTGCCAGCACCAGCAGATGGTTGTGTGGATGGCAGAAATAAAACCTTCACACACAGCTCCACTCAAGCTAGCTAGCTCACTTTCTTTACCTGGTTTGACACAAACAAAAGAAGTCACATGATTTGTATCTGACCTTAGAAATAGTATAACAATAAAAAGCACAGGCAACTTGAAAAGAACTAAAATATTACCAATTTCTTTCATCAACCTATTTTAGACTTCTATTAGTTTGACTAGTCTTTTTGGTTTTATTTTTCTATGTTTCTCCCCTCATTCCATCCTTTCTACCCCACCCTTTTCCCTTCCCAACACTTGGGGTTGCAAAGCAGGGCCTTATGCACACTAAGCAAGCACTCTGCTACTAAACTACCCAGCGCTTGACATATACACTTTTTAGATCAAGTCTCCCTCTGTAGCCCAGGCTGCTCTTGAATTGAAATTCCTCCTGCCTCTGGCCATGTGTTGGGATTATAGGCAGGGACCACCAAACCCAGCAACTAAATCTTTTAAAAAGTAGTTTGAGCATGTAGGTACATCTGGTTACAGTCAAAGTTAAACTTTGTATTGTTTTATTTCCATTGTTCAGTGCTTTATAAAAGTTATAGCATATTTAATGTAGTTTTCTGTATCTTCCCTTCTTTTTCAATAATCAGAATGCTTCCAGGGTTCATCTGTGCCATTGTTTGCCACCTCAGATAACACATCTACTACACCGTCATATCAGTGCACGAGGGCAGCATAGTTTGTCAATACATTCTCATATCTGGACACATTGGAGCTGCCCATAGGTTTATGTAAAAGGTAACTTTTATTGACCAGATGTAATTGTCCTCTTAGAGGCTTACTGCTAAATAAACTCACCCTTTCTAGCTCTTTCTGAACTCTGGCTGGCTGCTTTAACTCAGCTGCTCTGGTTTAAACCCCTCTCTCCATGCTGACTGATTCAAATTGAGTTCTCTCGGCTTCTGACTGAATTGCTCTGCATGGAAAAACTGCCTCTGAAACTCCAAGAATTGAACTGCACTGACTGCACAAACTCAACTGAACTCCACTGCATGACCTGAACTCAACTGAATTGCACTCATTGAACTCCCCTCCCCTCCAGACTGTGCTGTTCTAACAAGTCCTCTCCTGTGCTGTTCTCTTAAGTGCTTCTCTTTCCCCTCCTTTCTCGTGAGAGTTGGACAGATCCTATCTCTGACTCATTCTGTTAAATCTTTCTCAGATCTGTCACTTTGCCCCTCAATTAGACTTTGCTTTCAATCATGGCTGCTTCCTTCTACAAATTAACCTTACCTACATTGTTTGGGAGTAAAGGTGTGTGCTAAGGGAGTGTCTATATTCCAGCCAGAGGGTATAAAGATGTGTCATTCCAGCCAAATCTCACAGATCTAGAAGATCTTTAGGTGTGATCCCTTGCCAGAGCAGCCATGTTGCTGGATTAAAATTCCTGTAAAGGTTTGGTTTTTTTTTGTTTTGGTTTTGCCTTTATGGATGGTGCCACTGTGAAAATGCATGGAGAACGGGGCCAGATTTCTCAAGGGTCTAGGAATGAAATAATAGAATCATAGAATCCTCAGCCAGTCACTGTCACAAGGCAATGCCAAGCTTTTCTAAAGTGATTATCAGGTCACCCTTTATCGTCTTCCTTCCAGCCAGCAGCCCACGCCATACTGTTTCAGCTGGTACAAGATCTACTTTGTCAGGGATGGCACTATGCCAGGACTGACACAGGCAGGTTTCCCAGTTTCTTAATGCAAAATGCGAATTTGTGTTCCTCTGCGAAAGGAATCCTGGGTAGATCATCTGGACTGTCCTCTACAGAAAAACAAAACAAAACAAAACAAAACAAAACAAAACAAAACAAAACAAAACAAAAAAGCAGAAAAAAAGGGCAGTCAGAGGAAACTGAAAAGAACCCGACACACGGCCAAATGCCAGCGGAGTGGTTCTCGCTGATACAAAGACCAAGAGGAATGAGAAACAGGAAATTGGGCAGACAGTGAGAGCAAGCTATCAGGGCTGCCAAGGACACACACACACACACAAAAGCCAAGGCATCAAAGGCAACAGATAGCAATGGCTATTGCCAAGGTCCTGACAGACGCAGCACTTAAGCAAAGACTTAAAGCCTGAAGGTCTCCATCCCAGAGTCAGAGGAAAATGCTGAATTGTTAGGTCAGAGTTTTAAATAAAGATCCATCAACTCGGGGTTAGGGATTTAGCTCAGTGGTAGAGCGCTTGCCTAGGAAGCGCAAGGTCCTGGGTTCGGTCCCCAGCTCCGAAAAAAAAGAACCAAAAAAAAAAAAAAAAAAAAAAAAAAAAAGATCCATCAACTCTTAACAACAACAACAAAAAAAATGATTGCCAAATTTACAGTTAACACAAGCAGCTTTTAAGAGTACCTGTCAATCCATCTTACCACTAGCACTTCAGACCTTATACTAACTAATGCAGGAGGTGAGAAAAGTGAGATCATTTGGAATGACTCCTTGGTTGTTTTATCATGCCCAACCATGATGACATTCCAATCCATCTCAGAGCCATGGATCAGACGGAAAGTGGGGGGAGGTGTAGAAAGAGTGGACAGCTTCTCACTGAGCCATTGAGAATTGTGTCATCTGTATAGCTATTCCCTGCAAAAAGCCTTTCCTAAGACTCTCAAGGTCATATAACACATACATCCATTCCTTTTAACAATACGGTTAGTGTCTTCTATGTGCCAGTCACTTTCCTAGACCCAGGAGTATCACAGTAAGTGAAATAGAGAAGCCCTTTCATTCATTGATGAGAGAGGAAACAGTCAATAACCCGTGAATAGGAAACATGGTGGCACATATGTGTAATTCTAGCACATATGAAGTTCAGGCGAGAGGGTAAGAAGATCAAGTCCAGCTTGTACTATCTAGAAAGAACCTCTCAGAATAAAATGCTAAGAATTGAAAAAATAAACAGAACAACAAAAACAGCTCTCGTGAGTTCCAATATCCTGAATATTGGAATTACAGGCACAAGCCAGCATGACTGCCATCTCCTGTATATTTAAATTACCTTTAGATTACTTATAATATTTACTACACTGTAATAATCATTCTATATTTATGAAATAATGACAATTAAAAAGATCTGTGTTTGTTTCTTTTTAAGATTTATTTATTTATTTTATGTACAGCATTCTGCCTGCATATGTGACTGCAGGCCAGAAGAGGGCACCAGATCTCATTACAGATGGTTGGGAGCCACCATGTGGTTGCTGGGAATTGAACTCATGACCTCTGGAAGAGCAGTCAGTGCTCCTAACCACTGAGCCATCTCTCCAGCCCAGATCTGTTTATTTTTAAAATATTTATCTTATGTATGTGGGGGTTTAAGTGTGTGTACACGTACCACATATGTGCAGGAGTCCGTGAAAGTCATAAGAGGCAAGAGATCCCCTGGGTCTGGAGTTATTGATGGTTGTGAGCTGCCTCATGGGTGCTGGAAACCAAATCTTTTCCTCTGTAAGAGCAATAAGTGTTCTTAACCACTGAGCCATCTCTCCAGCCCCTGTACATCTTCTGTTTGTTTGCTTTTTAAGCCTAGAACTTGCAAAGGTTAACCGATGTGTACTACCATCCCTGGCCTATATGTCTTTAGTACTGCCTGTTACTTTTCCTACTGGCACCATATTTTGAATCATTAATGGCAGAATCAGTGAAAACAGAACCCTGGGACACTGAAGATTATATATATGCCACTCCAACAAAACTGAACACTAAGGAATATAGAATATTTTAATTGTATTATTTTATGTGTATGGGTATCTTGCTTGCTTGCATGTCTGTGGTCTGGTGTCTGCACAATACAGAAGAAGGCATTGGAAACCCTGGAACTGGAGGTCAGACAGTTGTGAACAGTCATGTGGTTGGGAATTCAACCAGGTCCTCTTGAAAAGTAAGCATTACTCTTAATTGATAAGCCATCTCTCCAGACCTCCCCCTTCCAGTTTATTTCTTTTTCTCCTTTTCTTCCTTCCTTCCTTCCTTTCTTCCTTCCTTCCTTCCTTTCTTTTTTCCTCTCTCTCTCTCTCTCTCTCTCTCTCTCTCTCTCTCTCTCTCTCTCTCCCTCTCTCTCTCCTTTTGGTCTTTTGAGACAGGATTTCACTGTGTAACCCTGGCTGTTCTGGAATGTTCCCTGCCCCTCCTTTTTAAGATTTATTCTTATTCACATTTATGCCACTTGTATGTGTGTGCCTGGAGAAGCCAGAGGAGGATGCCCTGACATCTATGAGCCACCCTATGTGGAAGCTGAGAATAAAGCCCTTGCCCTCTGAAAGAGTAGGAAGCACTCTTAACCTCTAAGTCTTTTCTCCAGTCCCAATGTAAAGATATTACCATCACTTTTAAAGTCTGATAATGTAGTAGCAGACCATAGAAACATTTTCTGACATTTAGAAATGTGCATCAATGTCTTTGAAAGGAATTACATGGTATCATGTATGAAATTATCAAAGAATATCATTTTAAAAAGAAAGAAATTATATAATGTCTTGGTTTGTTTTGTTTTAAGATAATCTAGTGGTGGAGAGAAAGCTGGTAAATGGGTTTGCATGTATAGCCACAGAGAAAGAGATATGTGGGGCTTGTGGTGTAATCTATTTTTAATGCAGTCCATAAATCAAGTGCCAACACCTCGCATAAAGTAGCTATTCTCAATTCCAGTTGAGTCTGAAGGACTGAAAAATGAATTTTCAGATTTCTACACAGAGGTTACGATGAGGAAAGCGTCCTAGAGATGCTTCTATTTTAGAATGGGCTCTTCTCAAATCCATCTAGGATGTATGGTTGTATTTTGGGTAATCTAAATCTTTGAAACATAAACCATCCTTCCACAGGGAAACACTGGCTGCTCATTTCTAGGACCTAACACAGCCATTCCATACTTTGAAAAACACAATTTTGGACTGCTACTGTGATATTTACTGTGAACTTACTCTGGTCTCTTATGACCAAAGATTGAGTCTTCGGGAACCAGCTGGGCAAACTCCCAGAAGACTGAGCATGCCTCTGCTCATATAATTAAGAAAACCAGAGTCCTAACTTTCATGGCGAAACTGAAGTCTCAAAGGGCTAGTACCCTTGAGGTCCTCTTAGCCTTCCTTGCTCTGTTCATCACAACATCAACTTCTGGACGTTCCTCCGAGACCAAGACTTCCTGATCTGTTCCTGAAGTTCCCCTCTGCTGTTTGTGGTTAGTGGAAACAACAACAACTGCTCCAGATCTTAAAACTGCAGATTCTACAAAGACAGTCTGGAAAGCAGGGTTTAAACAGTACCAGTAACCTGTACCAGTACCTGTTGTCTTTTATTAAGAAACACATTTTAAAAATCTTGCATTTCTTTGAGCATTCCAAATTTGACATATTTCACTTCAAAGGAATAAACATATTTCTCCAAGATTCTGTGAGCAGTCACGTTAGAAACGTTACACACAGCACATATGCAGATTAAGTGTGTAATACCAAAGACTCAGGCTTCCCTGTGACTCATGATTCTCCTGCCTCAGCATCCTATATTACAGGTGCGTGCTATCTTTCCTGGCTTCCAAAGACCCTTCTTACCTGAACTACGCTCTTGGAATGTCAGCCAATTACTGTAATGATATCTGAAAGGAAAACAAAATTTTAATAGGAGAAGCTGTTCTGGGCCCTACAGTTTGTACAGACAGTGGTTAATAAGCATTGGGAAATATTTGTTTTAACATTTGCCTGCAGGGAGGTTTTCTCATTTGCTCGGAGACGAAACCAAAGAGACCCATGATTATGTTCCCACATCTTGTAAAGGCTGACCAGTGTGGACTCTGGCTCTTTTTTGCATATAAACTTTTTTATAGAAAAGAGCCTGGGATTCTGGGAAACTCCACTCCCACGTAATAACGATGCCTTTGTTTTCTATAGTATCTGTGAGAAAGGAAGCGTAGCATGATAGTAGTTCAAAGGTTCAACAGTGATGCTGACAGGAGATACACAGACACCAACCAAAGGGACAGAAATTCCGGTGGGCCGTGGGCAAGGACAGGAGCTCCCACAAGGCTTTCTAGCTCCTTCTAAGAATGAAATGTCACACTTTCTGCTAAAATGAAATCGTGTGTACAAAAGGCTTTTCTCTTTGTTCAATAATAATTCTTAAAATTCTGAGCATGGGGGTAGTAATCTAGAAGTACGGAAAGACCCAAGGAGCAAATGCATGGGATAATGGCTGAGTAAGAATAACACATCATTATTGAAGAATAACACATTTTGTTCATTGAAATGATGTGCCGATATTTAATTTATCATAAAATTAGTCTTCAAATTCAAAGAAGCATTAATGATAGATTGAGGCTATAGCTTTAGAATAGGTACTTGCCTAACATGCAGTAGACCCTAAGGTGAACTGCCAATAATGTTAGGAAAAAATTAAAAAAGAAACCTCCTTGGTGTGGTTTGAGACACAGGCTGTATCTCGGTTAGTAGAGTGCTTGCCTTCACAATGCATTCTTTATTTTAATTCCCAGCACCGCATAAGACAACTCATGGCGGCACGAAGTCTATAACGCCATCACTCAGGGGTAGGAACAAGAGGATCAGAAGCTCAAGGTCCCTAAGTTCTATACCACTCTGCACTATTCTGAATCGAGAGTTTATCATCCATGTATTCCTTGGGAATTGTGTTTGTACCAACCTTGTAGAAATTATAAACATATTCTTTCAATTCTAAAGCCCTAGGGCATGTTTTAAATTATGCTAAAAATATCTCTCACTGCTCTAATAAGTTAATATTAAAATATTTTAGCACAACATGCCACTTTCTACACTATGTTATTTTAAATGGGTCAACTAATTGGTAGTAAAAATAAATAATAATCGTAGGCAATCTGAGGACTCGATGGATTAAATTTATAGTTTTTAATTCTACTTTTTTTTTTTAAGGAAAAGGGTTAAAAAAGCAACCATTCAAAAGTAGAAGGAACCTGGATGACCTGGAGCTTGGCCAAAGAATGCTTGTAGTGTGTATAACCACCTGACAGTAGCCAGAATGGACCACTTCTAAGGAGCTAATGACTGAGAAATGTATGCTGCTCACCTCAAGGTGGGCATAGTTCCCAATGAACTCAGCCTTGTTCCTGACCTTCTCTGGTTATAATTTAGGTGTGTTTCTGAGTCGTGTGTAAAAGTCTATTAACAGCCTTAGTCTCTCTGCTGTTATAGTCATCGGAGAGGCCTTGTCTCTTAGACATCAACAACTCTTGCCAAAGTGGCAGAATGAAAAATTGTAGTCGGCTACCTCAGGAAAATATGAATGGATCAAATGAAGCACAGTTTATTTTGGAATGGGCTAGATCAACAAGGCATTGATGGGAACAAAGAGTGAAAAGGGTCATAGTATAATGACTTGGTACTTCCTACGTAGGACAAAGATTTTGATATTCTTTTTTTTTTTTTTTTTTGGTTCTTTTTTTTCGGAGCTGGGGACCGAACCCAGGGCCTTGCGCTTCCTAGGTAAGCGCTCTACCACTGAGCTAAATCCCCAGCCCCAGATTTTGATATTCTTGATACAACTCTATAATATTTTTTCTGAAGCTTCAGCACTAAATGATTGCCATTTAGTAATTGTTGTTTAATAATAAATAAAAACTGGCATTAATTTGTTCAAAACTCAGCACTAAAATCTCACACGGGTCTAAACTCATTTAGGTCGCAAATTGATACTACGTATGCCATTGCAGAAATTTCCATGTACAAAGCTTAAAAAGTTGTCATTTGAAAGATGGTCACGAAGAGGATCTGTTCGAGGTAACCATCTGCTACATCGGAAGCTCAAGGCTAGGTTGTGTTACGTGAGACCTAACTCACTGAACCAGCAAAGACAGGGGTGGGGCCAGAGAGACTCTCCTAACTCACTGAACCAGCAAAGACAGGGGTGGGCCAGAGAGACTCTCCGTAAGGTGCTCAGCCTGCTAGCATGGAGACCTGAGTTCTTGATCCCCAGAGCCCTCGAGGTGCAGCTGGGGGAAGGTGATGCATGCCTTCACTCGAGCACTCTGGAGGCAGGGGCAGCTAGATCTTTGTGAGTTCGAGGGAGCCTGGTCTACAGAGAGAGTTCCAGGACAGCCAGGGCTACACAGAGAAACCCTGTCTCGGGTGGGGGGGGGGGACTGAGTGTTGTGATGCATACCTAAAAACTTATTGCTGGGGAAGTATGTTATGGAGACAGGAAGATCCCTGGGGACTGTATAGCCAAATTGGAAAAAGATTCAGTGAGAGACCTTGCCTTTAAAAAAAAAATGAGGAAATAAGGTAGAAATTAATTGAGGAAGACCTCTGCACATGGGCACATCTCACACATACGTCCCACACTAATACACGTGCACAAAAGTCTTGTTGCTAATTCCCTCAGAGGGTGTGATACTTTACAAATATAATCAGTATTCTCACAAAAAATATATGACTTCTAGACCATGCTGGGTCCTATGGGTTTCAAATTAGAGACGCTAGAACAATGGCTATGGCTGCTTTCATGGCTGTTATGGACCGAGGCTGTTGGGACTGCCAGTCATTGGCCATCTCATTTTAGGCTCACATAGAAATAACTGAGACAAGCACATCCGTGCACCTCTGCTGCTGCTGCTGCTGCTGCTGCTGCTGCTGCTGCTGCTGCTGCTGCTGCAGTGTCGCTCACTGAACGCTGAGTGAAAATTGCTTCTGTCGTCTCTAAATTATGGAAAGAACCCCCAAAACTGAGAGAGACGGTTAAACTGAAGAACAGAGATCTTTGCACTTCCCAGTGCGAATTCTCCAGAAAAACCTTAAGATGTGCACGTTTGGATGCCCTGAAAGCAAAGCTCAGTGTCTTCCTCACCCCTCCCACCGCCAACCTACACGCCGAGGAATTCTGAACGAAATGGCAGGATTATGAATTTTCACACCCTCACTACCTGCCTTTTCCTGCTCCAACCGAAACTAAACCTAATGAAGAGGCCATTAGGAAACTGGTAGCAGCGTAGGAAGGGTCTGTAAGGAAAAGAGGCTCATTACCCTGAAGTTGCTGATGTGTCTCCTGTGCCTGTTAGAGCAGGAGGACGGGAGGTGGGAGCGGCGGCAGACAGCAACCCCAGGAAGTCAGGTGCCATCCCAGTCTTTCACCCGATGCCCAATTCTAATCCAAACACTAACTCCAACCACAGCCCTAACCTCACTGGAAACCTGAGTGAAAGAGTCCAGGCTCCACGAAGACAGCACCATTTTAGCGGTTAAATCACAAACAAAAGGTAGTTGTGTGGGTTTGTTTGTTTTGTTTTTCTTTTATGTGTAATTGGTCAGATTACTTTGGGGCAGGCAGGGATATAAGCAGTCTTTTTTTTTTTTTTTTTTTTTTTTTTTTTGCTAACTAGGCAACGAGGAAGATAGAGAAGCATGGCCCATCTAGAGAATATCCCCCAAAATGGGTTTCCTGGTAGGCAGGGCGATATAAACCAAGGGGCATCAGGGCAAAGGAAAAAGAAATGAAAATTGGAGGATCTTCGTTAAATGTTAGAAAGTAGACATGATGGTACACACTTGGCACAAGGTCCAGGCTAGCCTCGGCTACACAGAGAGCACCAGACCAAAGAACCAAAGAACCAAACAGTGGGGAAGTCCTGAATAGTCATCCCCAGAGAACCCACATGTGCTCCATCAGCCTGTTTCCAAGAGGACACATGGGACAAGAGAGGACAGTGTGTTTGTTTCTCTTCACTGGCTGCCCCTTGCAGCAACACATCTGTGAAATACAGAGCCCAGGACTGCCCACGGAGGGAGGCACCTCTAACTTTGATATCCTCCGCTACCTCTGCCCTGCCTCCACCTCCTCCTATCCTTTCATTCTTGACAAAGAAATTATTATTCCCTTCTGGCTCAAGCATGCACAAATGAACATTGTTTTCCTCTGTGCAGAAAGGCAAGTGGAAATTTCTCTAAGAACTAGGTTGAAAACGAAGAGACACGCACAAAGAAAACATGGACTTTTTTTTTTTTTTTGGTTTTTTTTTTTTTTTTTTTTTATTAACTTGAGTATTTCTTATATACATTTCGAGTGTTATTCCCTTTCCCGGTTTCCGGGCAAACATCCCCCTCCCTCCTCCCCTTCCTTATGGGTGTTCCCCTCCCAACCCTCCCCCCATTGCCACCCTCCCCCCAACAGTCTAGTTCACTGGGGGTTCAGTCTTAGCAGGACCCAGGACTTCCCCTTCCACTGGTGCTCTTACTAGGATATTCATTGCTACCTATGAGGTCAGAGTCTAGGGTCAGTCCATGTATAGTCTTTAGGTAGTGGCTTAGTCCCTGGAAGCTCTGGTTGCTTGGCATTGTTGTACATATGGGGTCTCGAGCCCCTTCAAGCTCTTCCAGTTCTTTCTCTGATTCCTTCAACGGGGGTTCTATTCTCAGTTCAGTGGTTTGCTGCTGGCATTCGCCTCTGTATTTGCTGTATTCTGGCTGTGTCTCTCAGGAGCGATCTACATCCGGCTCCTGTCGGTCTGCACTTCTTTGCTTCATCCATCTTGTCTAATTGGGTGGCTGTATATGTATGGGCCACATGTGGGGCAGGCTCTGAATGGGTGGTGTTCCTTCAGTCTCTGTTTTAATCTTTGCCTCTCTCTTCCCTGCCAAGGGTATTCTTGTTCCCCTTTTAAAGAAGGAGTGAAGCATTCACATTTTGATCATCCGTCTTGAGTTTCATTTGTTCTAGGCATCTAGGGTAATTCAAGCATTTGGGCTAATAGCCACTTATCAATGAGTGCATACCATGTACGTCTTTCTGTGATTGGGTTAGCTCACTCAGGATGATATTTTCCAGTTCCAACCATTTGCCTACGAATTTCATAAAGCCGTTGTTTTTGATAGCTGAGTAATATTCCATTGTGTAGATGTACCACATTTTCTGTATCCATTCCTCTGTTGAAGGGCATCTGGGTTCTTTCCAGCTTCTGGCTATTATAAATAAGGCTGCGATGAACATAGTGGAGCACGTGTCTTTTTTATATGTTGGGGCATCTTTTGGATATATGCCCAAAAGAGGTATAGCTGGATCCTCAGGCAGTTCAATGTCCAATTTTCTGAGGAACCTCCAGACTGATTTCCAGAATGGTTGTACCAGTCTGCAATCCCACCAACAATGGAGGAGTGTTCCTCTTTCTCCGCATCCTCGCCAGCATCTGCTGTCACCTGAGTTTGTGATCTTAGCCATTCTCACTGGTGTGAGGTGAAATCTCAGGGTTGTTTTGATTTGCATTTCCCTTATGACTAAAGATGTTGAACATTTCTTTAGGTGTTTCTCAGCCATTCGGCATTCCTCAGCTGTGAATTCTTTGTTTAGCTCTGAACCCCATTTTTTAATAGGGTTATTTGTCTCCCTGCGTTCTAACTTCTTGAGTTCTTTGTATATTTTGGATATAAGGCCTCTATCTGTTGTAGGGTTGGTAAAGATCTTTTCCCAATCTGTTGGTTGCCAAAACATGGACTTCTTAAACACAGTGAAGCCCACTGAGTACAGTCTCCAACCCTACAATAGATAAACCCGAGACCCGGCTCTCTGAGGATCCTGTCCAGTGACTCTATCTACTTTCTCTCCATACCTTACTTTGTCTACATGTCTTCCTGGAGCATGGAAGAAGACCCTGGCTGTACGATATAAACAGACCCTGGCCAACAATATAAACAGAAATAAAGACCAGCCTGCTTTTTCAGCTTCGGAGTTCAAGAGACCTGAATGACCTCATGACAGCTGTCTGACTTCCATAAGCCTTTTTCTCGTCATCTTTGAAGCACTTATTCATAGTTATAAAATACTCACATGTATCTGCATATGGTTAGCACCCAGACCCTTTGCTATATCTGATGCATTAGATGTGCGCAACCACCTCAAATTCATATATTGAAATATTAACTCCAAGTTATGATATAAGTAGATGGGGCTTTTGGGAGGTTATGAGAGTAGAGCCATCATGAATGGGACTAACAACTTAATAAAAGATGTGAAAGATTCCCCAGAGAGTTCTTTTCACCCTCTTTCTTTAACTTCCTAAGAAGGTAGCAGCCTGTTCAACCTTCAATTGAACCCAATCATGCTAGTACTCAGATCTTGAACTTCCAGCCTTTATTCTTCCTTCCTTCCTTCCTTCTTTCCTTCCTTCCTTCTTTTCTGCCCTGTCCATCCCTCTGTCAAGCATTCAGTCTATCATACCTGGTTATAGCATTCAGAACTAAGCTATCACATCATCATTGTTTTGTCGTTGACTTACCTAGAGGAAGAAACTACCTGAGAACACCCTGTGATTTTTTTCCATACTTACGTGTACATTTTCCCATGTTCTTTTGCATTCTTTCTACTCCTACGGGCTGCTAAAATGCTGTCTGTGATGTTATCTACCATTTTGTCCTGTTGGTTTTACTAAGCCATATATAAGGTTAGCTGTAATAAATCATGTATCAAATTCATCAATCTGCTTGTAGAAGAAGGTTGGCTCTTTTCTTTGAAGTTCTAGCCTGGTGTCTGGATCATGAGACCTCAACACCAAGGCATACTATTAAATTCCAAGACTAGCTGAACATTTCTTTTTTTTTTTTTTTTTGTCTCTGAAGGTCATCATCATTCCGAACTCCAGGTGGTGGACCTGTTCAAGATCAGCAATTTACCACACACGCCCAGATTCATATGTTTACGTCTGATACAAACAAATGACTTTCTTCAACCCATCTAGGAACCAGACAAACCCAGGGTCAAACCTTGCCTGATACTAAATGATACATTATCTAATGTTCCCAAGCTTCAGTTCATTCTTTGTGGCATGGGGATTGGACTATCTTTCTTCCTCTTGGAATCTGTGTGAAGGTTAAGTGAGAAAAAGAACATCAAGGAAGCGTGTATTGCTGACTCACAATCACACGGGCACCATGGAGACCAGATAATTTCACAATAGCTGTACACAACCAAATTTGCACATATCCAAATGATTCTCTTCTAACTAAATTTCACTATGTAGCCCAGGCTAAACTTCTTCAAGGATACTTTTTGCCTTGGCCTGTAAAGTGATTACAGATGTGAGCCACCACATCTGGTTATTGTTCTATTATTAATTAGCAAATAATTGTATATACTTAATGGATACAATGTAGTGTTTTGAAGTTAGGGGCACATGCCATTGTTTCTTTGTAACACTGGGGATAAAAAGCAAGTTACTGCGTGTGAGAGACAAGAACTCTGCCATGGAGCTACTTCCCAACCTTTAATGTGGTGCTTTGTTAAGCATATACACTCTCACACACAATTAAATGGACAATTGATCTCGAAAGAAAAAAGGCCTTTCTTTCCATAGTCGTTTGGCCATGTAGAACCTACCCAATAAATCAGTGTTTCTCAACCTTGACAAACATAAGAGTTATTCATTTACCTCAGAATCTTGATAAGTGTTCTAGTCACATAAGCTAGAACAAACAACACATTTATAGACCTGGGTATTGTTGATTTCCTAACTATAGTCCATCTTTATTGCCAAGGCCAATCACATAATTGTACGGTGTTCTCCTGGACTTATTGTTTTTGGAAGCGTTGTTAAAGAAAAGGTTTTAACCAACTACTAACGTTTACCAGCTGGGGCTGTGTGTTCCATCTGCCCTTTCTTTGTTTCTGTCCAAAGTCCTCCTGTACCAAGGACCAGCCTTGGCTTAGTCCAGGTTCTGAGAGAAGGGGTGTCTAGGAGAAGGGAAAACAAACAACTCGAAGTCAAATCATGGGTTTAAGCTGGCAGCCGATGTTCTGCTCCAGATGGTTCCTTAGACAGGTCTCTGTAGACAGCTCTTGGCTCTGTAGTCAGCTAACAGCCTTTCAGATTGTGCTGTGTTTCCCCTCTGCTCTAGACAGCCTTTTCTTGTCATTCTATACAACTCTCTGGTTGAGACAGCTCTGTCTGCTAATAAAAATTCTAGAAACTCTCTGGCTAGCTCATGGGTTTCTGACCAAAGGCAGCTCATGGATTTTCTGACTTAAATCAAAATCCTATTAGAAAAAATTCTTGAAGAGCTGTATTCTCTCCCCAGAGATCTCCAACAGCTCGGTCTCACTAGAAAACATTTTCCAAGAGAGAACTGCCCTCACTTTTTGATAGCTCATCTCATACAGACCAAAAGCCCAGGTGTTTTTTTTTTTTTAACCTACATATCAATTCAGTTATTTATTCTAGGTTCCCTCTTGACCATTCCACGAATCATTCCATGACCTTAACCCCTTACTCTTAGGAAGAGAACAGCAAATACATCTTTTTTAAACATTGCAAAAGGCTTCAGAGAGCTGCCTGCCTTTGTAAATTTAGCTGGGTGGGGTATCGTCCTGAGATTACCATTCCATCACACCTGGACCTAAATTAGCCCACGCTGACCCCAACTCAGGAATCTGCCTGCTTTTGTCAGCATAAACAAACAAACAAACAAAACTTAACTGGGTGAGATCTTGCCTTGTGATCACCACTCTCTAAACCTCTTTATCACCCTCCTTCCTTAGCATCTTTCTGACAAGCTGGCTCATAGTGCAGCTGCCTCTCTTCCTTTAGATCTGTGAAGCCCCTTATACAACTTATTTTGCATCCTTGTATTTTTACATAATTGAGAAATTATATATTTTCAAACTCAAGCTTTTAGAGTTCTTTTCCTTAGCCTTAAGAGCTGTCCTGGAGGTTCCAATGTTTATCCTTTTGCTGAGACATTAGCCACACCTTTGCCTCCCAGACTCATGTTGTCTCTGATTATCATGGAGTCATTAACGTTAACATGGAGGACACTCCTGGAGCAATGGTAAGATATATTATACAAACAAGCCTTATGCCCACAGTGGCTGACATTGTGGCCCACAATGTAGGCCCACCCCACTGGCCCTGTCCCAGGGGAAGGAACCTGTCGTTCTATCCCTACCAAGGCCATGCATGGCTCTGCACTCCTGCAAAGTGTAGTCATTTCTGTTCTACCATAGCAGCTAAAGTGTTTAAGTAAATGGATTCCAAGAAGACTTTACTCTAGGCAAAGAATGACTAAATGTCTTTTGTATTCATCTGGGAAGATCGGTGGGTGGTTTGAGGATAAGAGTTGGGTCACACCGCTCTTAAAATAAAACAGTGAGGTACAGCTAAAGTGGAAATGTGGCTTTGTGTGGTGCTGGACACCACCGTCAACCTCTCTGAGCCCCACTGAAGAACATGCTGGCAATGCCTCACCTCCTGGAGGACTGACGGATTGAACAAGATCATCAGGGAGATCTGCCCTGCATTTGCTTCTCTCTCTCTCTCTCTCTCTCTCTCTCTCTCTCTCTCTCCCTCCCTCCCTCCCTCACCCTCCCTCCTCTCTCCTTCATTCCCTCCCTCCCTCACCCTCCCTCCTCTCTCCTTCATTCCCTCCCTCCCTCACCCTCCCTCCTCTCTCCTTCATTCCCTCCCTCCCTCACCCTCCCTCCTCTCCCTTTCCCTCCCTTCACCTTTTCCCCTCCCTCCACCTCTTCTCCCCTCCTCTCTTGCCCTCTTCCTCCCCTCCCTCTCCTTCTCCCGCTCTCTGTCAATTTCTCTTTACTTCTCTCCTTCCCTAGGTTAATTTTTGAGAAAGGATCTCACATTGACTTGAGCTCCTCCTAATCTTCACCAACCCAACAGCGAGACAACAGATGCTTGCAACTTCTCCTCTGACTTCATTTTCATCCTCTAGCTTCCAACCAGGAACAGGTTCTAGTCAGCTCAGATGTGGGAAACCATGTTTATTTATAGGCTTTTTTAAATGTAAAAGCTTCACCTTGGGCCTGGGAGCACCCGTAGGGACGGACGAGAAGAGCTTGTTAGAGTCACTTCTCCAAACCGTGTGGGTTCTAGGGACTGAACTCAGGTTGGCATCGAGCACCCTTACCTGCTGAGCCTGGCTGAGCCTATTTCCGAACCTTTGAAGAGAGGCTTCAGGAGGGCTATCAAAGGCAGAAAATGAAACAAATCGTGTCCATTGGAGATGCTTTCCAATCATGGTGGGTGTTTGCGCTGTTGTTGTTTGTTCGTTTTGTTTTGTTTTGTTTTGTTTTTTTAGTGAGAGAGATCAAGCCAAGAGCTTTAAGTGTATTACACAAGCTGCTTACCACTGAGCTATGTTAACAGCCCTTCAAAGCAGTTTATTAACTCTTAAAAATAACAACAGCGATCCTCAGAGAACTAAAGTATGCGTGCACGCCTAGCATTTACTCCTTTACACACGCAATGAATTATTGGGATGAATTGTTCAAATTTTACTGCTCTCAGTAGTTATTTTCATTTAAAGATATATCTTTAACTAGGAATCCCATGCATTTTGGAGAGATAATACTTATCTCATTTAAAAATGTTTTCAGGGGGCTGGGGATTTAGCTCAGTGGTAGAGCGCTTGCCTAGCAAGCGCAAGGCCCTGGGTTCTGTCCCCAGCTCCGAAAAATAGAAAAGGAAAAAAAAATGTTTTCAGGTTTTATTGTATGGAAGAAGCGGTGCATGTTGAAGTAGTTAGTTATGATGGCACATGTCTGCAATTCTAACACTTGGGGACTGAAGCAGAAGAACACCAGCTTAAGCAACTTAACAAGTTCGAGGCCAGCTGAGCTACACAGCAAAACCTTGTCGCAATAAATAAAATAAAATAAAATAAAATAAAATAAAATAAAATAAAATAAAATAAAATGTCTAGTGCCAAAGACCCACACAGTGAACATACATTACAGAAAATGCAGATTTAGGATTTGCTTGTTATTTTACTTACTTATTTATGTGCATGTGTCCATATGTGTGTGTGAGCACACACACACACACATATACATACATGCACACACACACTACATACACACACACCACACACACAGACACATACACACACATACACAGAGGCACACACACACACACCACACACACACTCCACACATACACACAGATACAGACACACACATGCACCTACACACACATGCACACACATATACACACATACACACAAACTACACACACATGCACATACATATGCACACACACACACACACACACACACACACACACACACGCACTCGCGCTCTTCTGTGCATGTGCACCATCCCCTCCTCCCCCTCTACTTTCATCCTCTCAGCACTGTGCTTTACGTTTGGAAAGGGCTTCAGACACATCCAGTTCTTACCTGCCGTGGGGATGTTTCTAGTGGTATTCTTGGCCTTCGGTTTTATATGCAAACATGTCTCTAGCAAATCCACTTGTTCAGCATAATCAACTAGTCTTTGTTCCTTCTAAATCTGGCACAAGACCCTCATCTCAAGCTTCCCCTGTTTTGACAACCTACACACACACACACACACACACACACACACACACACACACACACACACTGGTCTCCATCTCTGACTTCTGAAGACTCCCAGGTTTGCTCTTGACCTCCTGGCACACAACTGAAGGGAAGATTGGATCCACCCATAGGATTCCATGCACCTGCTTAGCAACAAGGAACAGGGAGACATCTGTGACAGATCACAGCCCAGGCTGAGATTATTTTCATAGAACACTTATAATTTGGACCACAGCCTTTCGTGCCCTTCTGTATGTGCACAAATGGATCCTAGAAATGAAACAATGCAATTTAGAAACTGCACTGTGACTCAAAACAGACACACTGCAGGAAACCACAGTGCACCACAGATTCTGTCAAGACTAAATGGACCTAACCTCATCTCTTTCAGATTCTTATCTTCCAAGTAAGATCACAGATAAACAGACTTAACCATAACTTTGCCAACTTGTATATTCTAAACATAGGACCTCTGAATCGTCCAACATATACACCTCATTTCCATATTCTCACTTCTGCACAAATCACGTTTATTTATCGCTGCCTAAGCCACCTGATGAGTAGCTTTAGCTCTTCCATCATCAGACCATATCAAAGCTATGCTGTGCTGTGTCTTTACAGTCACCTTGCTGCTACTGCAGCATCTAGATCAAGCTGATCATGGTCACCAAGGAGCAAGGCAGGACCAGCTAGAGGGCAATAGTGCACGGAACGTCACCTGGTAAGCCTTCCTCTGGGTTCTGGCACCTTAGGGTCCCATGATGATTCTCCTCTTACTATGGTCTCAACATTTTGTTCATGGTTGTTCCCTCCCTCCAGCTTTCCTTAAGAGCAAGAATAGATGCAGAATAAATATTAATTAAACTCAGATTATTATTTATAACAAAACAGCAGCCAAACCCCGTAAGGGTTCATTCCTTCTCTGCCATCATATGCACAGAAGTCTCACAGAGAACAAATCTCTAGTCTAATCCTTTGTGGAGTAGGGCATCTATATCCCTCTGTACTAGGTAGGCAGACTTAAGAACTGGCAAGCTTGTAGGGAGCCACCAATGGGCAGGGCAGTTCTATCTTGTAAAGAGGAAGACAACTCCATTAAGCATTGCCATCTTAAAAAGTATTTTATTTGTTTATTTTTATGTGTATGTGTGTTTTGTCTGCATGTTACATGTATGTGCCTTATGTGTGTGCCAAATTCCCACAGCTGGCAGAAGAGGGCAACAGATTGCTTAGAACTGGAATTACAGACACTTGTGAGCCACTATATGGGAGCTGAGAACCCAACCTGAGTCCTCTGCTAAGAACAGTAAGTGCTACTAACCCCTGAGCTGTCGCTCCACACTCACGGTTTCATTTTAAGCTATCTTAGTTGTAAAAGGAATCCGGCTGGATGCTAGCTTTTATAGAGATAAATTGATGATGGAGAGATACACCGATTTGTTGACAGATAAGCAATTTTCACCATTCTGGTCCCATGTTGACTTTTCAAAAGCACTTCACGGTTTTCACATAGCCTCGCACCGTTCAGGCTTGTTTCATTGCATTTGCATGTGTAGGCAAATGGTGGCACTGTTTTGCATATGTTTCACATAAATCTGATTACCTGCAGTGTCCTTAGACCTTCACCCTTATGAAGTCTTGCTCAAGAGATAACAATGCGAAGATGGCCTAACATTTACTTTGCCCTGTTCCTCAACCCCCTGTTTCAATGCTAGTCAACGTTTCAGCATCTTCGGAATGCACGTCTATTTCACATGTGATATTTGAAATCATTAGAAATGTATTCTATACATTAATGTGTTGTATTAATTTTAAATCCTGTAAAGATTGTAACTGACTCTTGGTATATTTCCTAACAATGTTCTGAAGATTAAAGAGATAATTCAGAAAGCTATTTCACCTTTCCTGAATGCAGACTCCAAGTCAAACAACTGGACATGGCCGCTGTTTCGTATCTATCACACCTGAGACCTTGGGTTTGACTCCAGCACCTCGAAAATCACTGATAACAAAATTAAAGAAAAATAAAGCAACATTGGGACTGGAGATATGGCTCAGTGGTCAAGAGCACTGGCTGTTCTTCCTGAGGACTCTGGTTCAATTCCTAGTACCCACATGGCAGCTTACAACTGCCTATAACCCCAGTTCCAGGGAATCTTAATACAGAAATACATGCAAGCAAAATACCAGAGCACATAAAAAAATAAAAAATAATAAAATAAAGCAACCAAGTTTGAGTGATCAAAAAATAATACATCACAAAAGTCATATATTATCATCTTAGAGCAGTGGTTCTCAACCTATGGATTGTAACCTCGTTGGCACACCTCTATCTCTGAACATATTTACATTACAATTCATAACAGTAGCAAAATTACAGTTACGATGTAGCAATGGCAATAACTTTATCGTTGTGGTCACCACAACATGAGGGACTATATGAAAGGGTTACATCAGGAAGATTGAGAACTACTGGCTTACAGTCCAAAGCTGGCAGACAGTGATTCCCTACATAATCAGTTTTCCTTTCTACCGTTTCAGTTACACTCTTGATGGGTGCCCTGGTCAAAAGCATTACTTGGTCCCACACCCCTTTCAACTGTCACTCCTGCTTCTTATCTGGGATACAGACTTGATGGCATGAACATACACAGGAGAAGCCTGGTCTTCTAGCAACACTAGTGCAAAGGACAGGCTGAATGAAAACAGATCATAGGACAACTGAGTCTTCTTTAAAAAACAAACAAACAAACAACAAAAACACCAACTTTTTAGTTTGAAAATAATGTTAGGCTTATGAGAAAGTTACAAAAAGAATACAAAGAGCTTACAAGACCTTCTATGATGGCCTTCACTGTCAACTTTACTGGAGATGGGAACCTCTAGATGTGTCTGTGAGGAGTCTCTGGAGGGTTAACTAAGAAGGGAAGCCAGTGAAGTGCGGACAGAACCATCCAATGGGCTCAGAGCCCAGGCAGGATGAAGAGAAGTCAAGGGAGCCAAGCCAGCCAAGTTCCTGTATTCCCTTTTCTCTACTTCCCCGCCTTGATCAACTGAATCCATCTCTTGTTCACCCACACCCTTCCTGCTGTGAGGGAATGGACTTTGAAACCTAAAGGCAAAGCATGTTTTTTTCCCCCTAGTAAGTTCTATAAGTTACTTTGTCACAGTGATACATAATTAATATCCTCTGAAAAACAAACCAGTCACGAAAGGCTGCATATTCTATTAGTGTTCTGCCACTGGACAAGATATCTGAATTAATCAGATTAAAAAAAATTATCTTGTCTCTTTGTTTCAATCTATGGTTTATTGCTTTGAGCTGTGTGACAGGGCCATGCATTGTGGTGAGACTGCCCTGGCAGAAGTGGCTACTCATCTCAAGGTAGCCAAAAAACAAGGGAGGAATGGGGTGGCAAACACCTGCAGCTTCAAGGGCACACCCCTAATGACCTAATTTCTTTTCCTAAACCCCAACTCTTAAAGGTTTCACTTTTCAGTAGCTCTACTGGCTAGGGACTTACAGCCTTCAGGAACACATGGGCCGTTAGGAAGTGTTCAAGATCCAACCTACAACCCATTCTGTGATTCTGTTTATATGAACTTGTGCGTGTGTGTGTGTGTGTGTGTGTGTGTGTGTGTGTGTGTGAATATGACTGAATATATCACCTATGTATACTAAAATGTCATAATGGAGACTATTATTATGCATAATTAATGTACACTAATAAAATATTTTTAAAAGCTCTCTAAAGGTTATAACAGATAAAATAGCTTGTTTTGTTACCTTTTGAGTGAAAAAACTCAGAAGGTTTTTTGCTGGCTTTTCTGCAATCTCTTCACTTTTATCCTCATTGTTACAAAATGGCTCCTGGTCTCTGAGCAGCACGCGTGCATACAGACGCTCTAAAAACCAGGAGGACTGGGGATGTGAGATGAGGAGAATTTTTTTTTTCTCTACTTTCCCAGAAATTCTCAGAAAAATTCCGGTTAGTAAAGGTCAGAGATGGGGCCATAGGAAAACAGCTGGAACGGAAATCTTTGGCACTTTTTGTCTCTGTTGCGTGATAGCCCCACCAGCTAAGTAGGATGACTCGCAGGGAAGGCAGCAGTGGTGCCTGCCCCAGGGGGCTGTGGAACTAACTGCATGCACCCTGCGCATTCCTTGTGAGCAATGGGCTAAAATGCAAGGGTTGAGAACTCCGCCCAGGCATGAAGTAAGAGGAGAGAGTGAAAAGCATGAATTGATAAGCGCCAAGGCGCGGGGGGGGGGGGGGGGGGGGGGGGGGGAGGTTGTAAACTGTCTCTAATCTACAAAGCTGTTTATGTTAGCAGGGCAAACCTGCCGGGTTCAGCTAAATGCTGAACATTAGCTGAGACTTCCCTCAGAACCCATCCACGGTCTCTCCCACCTTCTCTGAAGCCCCACACGCATAAAGGTGGCTTCTCTGATGGGGCTTTCCCTTAATGGCGTGATTGGACATTTACTTCATTTTTGTCTGTTCAGTTGTTATCCACTTAACCCTGCGGTAGCGTCTCAGTTAGGTATTTAGGAACTCACGGTTAGAAATACCAAAACCGGGGTTGGGGATTTAGCTCAGTGGTAGAGCGCTTGCCTAGCAAGCACAAGGCCCTGGGTTCGGTTCCCAGCTCCAAAAAAAAAAAAAAAAAAAAAAAAAAGAAATACCAAAACCAATAGGCAGAGCCTTCTTGCTCTGCTTGCTAAGATTATATGATCTGTCGTTGGCACTTATTAATGAGGCCACCACCCCGTCCGCCTTACAATCCAGACATGGAGTCCATGCCAGACTTTGGGTGTGTTCAGTAAAGTTTCTTCTTCCTAGCAGCCACCCAAGAGCTGTTCTCAGTATTTTTCTTATAACAAAAGTTGACACATAGCAATATGAGAAACAGGGTTGGCTGGTCATTGTAGATTGTGACGTGCAGACAAACATCTTTTGTCGTGTGGTTGTCTTATATAAAAACACGATCATAGTACTTTTTAATCAAATGTAAGAGCGGGCATTTGAATATTTTTAATTAGAAGGAGCAGTGCATGGTGGGCCACATTTAGTCAAACCCAGGGTTCCCATTTCGAGTTGAAGCCATAAATATGGGCATTATTGCCTTTACAATACACCATTGATAGCGCACCAACTTTAAGGCCAATTAAAGGTTGGCAATTTTCCTACCATTGGCAAAGTCACACTTGTTAACAGTTCCCCTTGCGACACGCCTCAGTGTAATCACCGATCTCTGGAAACCTTATTTAGCACTTACGGATATTTTGAAATCTCTAATGAATTTCTTTTTATAGACATTTTTACGTTTGACTCTAATTTTTTAAAGGTGTTCGGGTAGTTTAATTTTATACACTCAGATGGTGCATGTACCCGCGATATTTATATGTGAAATACAAAATGTCGGGGAGTATGTAGAACTGTACTCTATAAATAAGAGTTTGCCCATAACGCCCACATTTTAACGGCTCCATTTCTGAAATCTAATTGTGCCCAAATTCATTCAGAAAAATTCCAAGTTAGAATCTAAATACCCAAATACTGTTCTATTTAATAAACCACAAGTTCTTATAACTCAAAAACCTGTAAGAAAAAAAAAACCTGGCTAGAGTTAGTAAATTCTTTCACAGTTATTTACTTCAAGTAAAAATGTTTTGGAAGCTAGTAAAGTCTTTTTTTTTTTTTTCATATGGAAACAATCTGATATACTTGGCAAAGATGTGAGAGATATTAAAAAAGTGAATTTAGAGTATTCAAGCTACTTCATTCTTGAGTCATTAGAGAACTAGTTTCCACAGTTAACAAACAAGTTGCTTATATGCTATGAAAAATGCTAATGTAGAATAAATGATATCTCAAGTTCACACTCATAATCCCTATGCCTCTGTAGAGAATGTTACTCTGGGATGAGACAATGTATCAATATTAGAAATGCCATAGCAACAAATCCATACTGTAGAAGGTGCCCAGCTAAGCAGTAGTAGAGAGAGAACATCAATACAAGAGAGTACAGTGTCTCCAAGTATCAGCAATAGATAGTATTTATTTTATTTTTATTTATGTGTGTATGTGTGCATCTGTGTGAGAATATGTGACCTTTGAGGCTAGAAGTAGGTTCCCCAGGAGCTAGAATACACGAAGCTGTAACTGTCTGATGTGGGTCCTAGGAATTGAACCCAAGTCTTCTCCAAGAGCAATAATCTGTGTCATTTCTCTCATTCTAGATTGATTCTTATAGATGTAAATAGGCTTCAAAAAACAAACAAACAAAAAAACCCAACCCTGTAGATGCCTCTGGAATCACTTTCATTTTATGTAATTTAGTTATATAAACTGACAATACTGTAGAGGATAGAGGATAAGAAGAAAAACAAAAAACAAAAAAACCCATAAAGTTTAGCATGCTTTTTGTTCAGTTTCAAATCCAGGACAAATGTCTGAGGTGCCTGTTTAACATATCAAAGCAGGTCTGGGCACCGGGTTCTCGCAGCATCCCTCAGTCCCCACCTGTGTGGCTGGCACATCCTCATTTCTACTCAGAACTTTCCAGCCCAGGGCCTGGGCTGTCCTTCCCGCAGAAGCTCTTCCTTGTATAATCCAGACATTTTGGTTACCTATCCTTTGTACCCCTGGCCTCCTGGCTGCTGTATTTGGTTCCCTTCTTTCTTTTTCCCTTCCTTCTCCCCACATGGCTCAGGGTCAGGACCTCTCTGGGCTCTCCCAGATGTCCCTGCCGCTGGCTGTGCTCTCCCACACGACTATAATAAACTCTTTCCTCCACCACACCTAGGAGCAGTTGTGTCCTTCCTTTCCTTCTTATTTCCTTCTATCACTTTCATCCTTAGCCATCTTTCCCTACACAGTATTTATTTCAGGACTAAACTTAAGTGTATTGACTTGCCTCCATTTTATTTTCATTGTTTATTTTTGAGATGGAGTCTCCCTTTATAAGGCTAGCCTCAAATTCCTAGGGACAAGGGATCCTCTTGCCTCAGCCCTCTGTTTTCAGAAAGAATTCTACTATGATTAACATCGAAAATTTAATTGAGAAGAAATTGTTCTGTTTTAATTGATAAACAGAAAAATTCTTCTGAAAAAGCATACTAGTTTTGCCTTTTTGTTTTGTTTTGGTTTTCGTTTGGGTTTTTGAGAAAGCGTAGCCTGACTCACCCGGAACTCAGGCTGTGTAACAGAGAGATCCACCTCCTTCTGCCTCTCAAGTGCTGAGATGTAAAGGCTAACATACAAGGTTTTGTTTTGTTTTTGTTTTTTAGTGGTATTTGTTAACGGTTTAAAACAAAGAGAGGCATGGTGAAATGTTGAGGCTAAGGTGGGAAGATTGTGAGTTCAAGACCAGCCTGAACTATGTAATGAGACTCTGTTTCCACAAACAAGCAAACAAACAGAAAAAGAACGCAAGACACAGTTGAACACTTTAGTTCATACATTATGTTGGCAATAGCCAAAAAAATAAAAAAGTATAAGGAATAAAAATTAAAACTTTCTTTAAAGACTATTTTTTTTACATTAGTGTGGCAGACTATTAATGGCCATGCTTTATTTACTCATCTCTATGTGTTAGTGACACCCTTGTCTCCCTGAAGGTTGTGAAGTGCTCAGCACCAAGACTCCTTTTTCTATGCGTCCTTTGAGTTAAGTGCAGCAGAGACTAAGGAGTGGAAAACTGAGCCGTGCAGCTTCCTTGTGAAGAACTCACCTGAAGACCATCATGGGCCTCCTCTTGTCCTTTCTGCTGTTTAAGCTCAGCAATGAACTTGTGCTATGACATGACCTTGAGACCAGAAATCCCACACAGAGATTGAAGAGACCACAAGAAAAAAAAAAAAAAATCCGAGTCCTTGAAGACTAGGTAGAGCTTGACTGCTTTGCAGGCAGGCAAATCCTGTTGTCACAACGCTCAAAGGAACATGAGTTTTAACGCTCTGTTGCTGCTATCTTGAAACTTTTTAGTTTTGTTCTCAGTCATCTAATAGAACCCTGGAGCTTGTGTAGAAGAGGGACTGCATGGCAGCAGCTGTTCCCTGCTCCTTCTCACTCCTTTATCACACAGTGACACAAACTCTGAGTTGTGGTGGGCCCGCCTTGAGCAGGAGTTCAGAAAGACCCAGAGGATGTGCTGCATAGAGGGCAGTGGATTGCCACTGGAACCCGGATTCTCTATGCAGAAAGATGTCACAGCCATTTCTAGAAACATGAACATTCCATTCCCTGTAAGCCCCACCCCATTCCAGAATTTCAAGAGTATCTTTTCTTACTCATGTTACTTCCCTGTAAGCCCCGCCCCCAGCCCCCAGCCCAACTCCGTGCCTCCATCACTCTGAAATGGTAACATAGAGATATGAATCATGGACAACAGAGTTCCTTTCATTTCGGATCTTCAATACTGCCAGTAAGCCAAAGGGATTGAGTGTGGGAGGAGCTGTGTATCAAGAAACGGGGAAGAATAGGTGGTTTCATTTTGTGTCCCTGTCACTGAAATAACAGCACAAATGTTTGCATGTGCTAGGAGACACTATGTGATTCAGGGAGTTTCTGTATCCGTGGGCGTGTCAGACAAACGCTCCACCTCCCTCCAACCTTAGCCTATCCGTCAGTACTTTTATTTTCATTTTATCATTTTGCCAATTAAAAAGATAATATGTTGGGGCTGGAGAGATGGCTCAGCAGTTAAGACACTGATTACTGTTCCAGAGGTCCTGAGTTCAATTCCCAGCAACCACATGGTGGCTCACAACCATCTGTGATGGGTTCCGATGCCCCCTTCTGGTATGTCTGAAGACAGCGGCAGTGTACTCGCATACATTAAATAAATCTTTAAAAAAATGTGTTGTAGGTGGGGAGGTGTCTTTTTGGGGTTGCTGTTGCAACTTGGGGAGAAAATAATTAATGTAATCACAGTTCCATTTGACAGTTCATTCTCAAAAACAGTGTTAGCAGGAACTCCTGCAGGGCAGGAACCTGGAGGCCATACAGGGTTGCAGCTTACTGCCTGGCTTCCCATGGCTTGCTCAGCCTGCTTTCTTATAGCATCCAGGACCACCAGCCCAGGGGTGGCCCTACCCATAATGGACTGGGCTGTCTTCTAGGATTCATTAAGAAAGAACATACCTTACAGGCTTGCCGCAGCCACATGTCATTGAGACATTTTCTCAATTGAGGCTCTTTCCCCTCTGATGCTTGTAGCTTGAGTCAAACTGACATAAAACTACTAGTCCATCAGAAGACAACTGGGGAGTCAGGTCTCTCCTTCTACCATGTGAGGCCCTGGCAGGAGACTCAAATCGTCAGGCTTGGCAGCAGGTCCTTCACCCTCTGAGCCATCTCGCCTCCTGAGAGGTTTTGACGGAAATCTACTTTTCAAACAAAGGGTTCCGTGTTTTCGGAACACACTGGGTACCACTATCTTACAGCCGGCCTTGACTCCAATGAGTCATTACATTCTTCGTGAAAGACTCACTCTCGTGGTGCTCTGCTGTAGCCAACTGTAAACCTAACGTGTATGGGTTTCAGTGTTGCCACTAAATTACTGCTGGAAAGGGATATTTCATTATGTTAGAAACCCGTGTTCGGGTCAGGGATAGCATTCTTTAAAAGACATACAAATACATAGGTACACAGAGAAGAAAAGGCTGGAATTACATCTGTGTGTCCACACTGCTATCCTAAAGACTGGGATGGCTGGGTTACTTACTAGTTGTGTGTTTATTATTTTGGTGCTGGGGGTCAGCTTCTGGCTTCCTTGCGTGCTTACTTATCAGCGAACTACATGCCAGCTCCTGCTTTCTTCTCCTTTTCCTCTCTGTGCATGTGTCTTTCAGCCGTCCTAAAGTGAATATTTACCACTTTTGTAGTTAAGTCAAATTTAGAAAATTTGTGAATGGATCTGAAGCAGTATCGCTAGACTTTTTTAAAGAATCTCCTTTAATGACATTTGCATATTTATTTATCTATGTGTTTATTTTTGTGGTGCTGGGGATTAAACCCAGGGCTTCATGAATTCCAGGTCCAGAATTCTAACTCCGACTACACCCTCATCCTTGATAATTACTCTTGAATCTTGAAACTCTCTAAAACCCAGCCTCTTGTATTGTTTTTTACAGTTGCGTTAATTGGGGGCCTTTCGAGTTAGACAAGTGACTCAAGCTGACTGTGACAGCTCACACAATGCAAAGCCATAGGAGGAACACGCTAGGGACTGGAGAGATGGCCTAGCGACAAGAGCACTTACCGTTCTTGAAGAAAACCTGGTGTGGTTCCCAGCACACAAGACGGCTCACACCCATCTGCACCTCCAGGGTCAGAGAGTCCTGTGCTGTCTTTGACCTCTGCTCTCACCGCACACACATGGCACACCTACACACACTCAGGCACAGGAGTATATGCATTAGATAAATTAATTTTAAAAATACCCGATTTTATTTCTCCATGTTGTCCCTGCCATCTGAAATGAACCTCTTCCAAGAAGATCACATATTTTTCACAAATTAAATAATATAACCACACCTGTGTGATTTGCTCACCATATACACACTCTAGGTGGAGGGAATTTACTTTTTGCGAAAGGGGATCCTGTCATATACTCTACTGACTGGTGAGGGACACAAATCATTTCTTTAAGCGCACATCGCTGTTTGGCCACCCTCAGAGCTTCAGTCAAGCTTGCAAGTCTCCTCCTATGCCCACAGAGGCACCTCCTTGCCTAACATAGTTTTAGGAAGAATCCTCAGCACCTACCACTTTCCAGGTCATTCCGACCACTCTGAAACCTATAAACCTTTTTTTTTTAAGATTTATTGATTATATATATGTACACTGTAGCTGTCTTCAGACACACCAGAAGAGGGCATCACATCCCATTACAGATGGTTGTGAGCCACCATGTGGTTGCTGGGATTTGAACTCAGGACCTCTGGAAGAGCAGTCAGTGCTCTTAACCACTGAGCCATCTCTCCAGCCCCATTATCCTGTTTCTTTCAAGGAAGAGTTGATTTGGTACCTTGAGATGGAAAACCAGTCTATGCTTTAATAGTTATTTATAGAGCTCTAGACAGCTATGAAAAAAGGGAAACCCTATATAGAATGGCATCTACTGAGGAACTAAGGGAATCTTTGCTGGACCACAGGAGTTATAAGGAAGGCTAGGGGTGTGGCTCAGTGGTAGAGCACATGTGCATAGCATGTAGGAGGCTCTGGTTCCATTCCTGATACTAAAAGTGACAGTTAGTGAATAGGCTATGTCGTTAATATAAACATAATATTCTTCCATGATAGTGTAAACAGATTTATAAACATTGTCTCTACTGTTCAACATGGGGTTGTCTGTGGACAAAGCCACAGGGAGCTCCTTACACAGGAATTTGGTGTCATTATTAAAATGAGACACCAAGAAGGATCTCCTGCCCTTGAAGAGTTAGGTGGTTTGATGTTGTTTGTTTGTTTGTTTGTTGTTTTTTCTATTTTTTAATTCATAAAAAAAACCATAAGTTCTGGCAGTGGTGATAATCCTAGTGCTTGGAACATAGAAGCAGGTAGATCTCTGAGTTTGAGGCCAGCCTGGTCTATAGAGTGAGTTTCAGGAGAGTCAGAGCTACCCCATCTTGAAAACAAAACAAAACAAAACAACACCAAAATCCATAACGTGAACCAATCGGCGACTCTTTTCTCTGTAGCATATCAACCGTTTCCTCATCTACCTGTGAGGAATCACACCATACTCCACACAACCGTGCTCTTAATTCCCTTGTGTTCTGATTGCTCAGGAATTATGTGCTGGCCACATGAGAAAATATTCCTATCCCTACATCCGAAAACCATTTGATTACCCGCTTGAGATTATTTTCTTTAAAAAACAAACAAGCGGGGTTGGGGATTTGGCTCAGTGGTAGAGCGCTTGCCTAGCAACCGCAAGGCCCTGGGTTCGGTCCTCAGCCCCGAAAAAAAGAAAAAAACAAACAAACAAACAAGCAAACAACACTTTTCTTTTGGATGGAGTTCTTACTCCCCACATGAACCAACAGAAAGTCTTTGCAGCATACAAACGCAGGGCATAGAGAGATGAAGAACAGTGACAGTCGGAAAAGAGAAAACAGGAAAGGCCTTCAAGCACTCCAGCCAGAGTGTCTTCTTCATACTCACAGTTGGGGAAAACAAAATTAAACACAGAAATCTAAATTTAAATTAACTCTTCAGATGTCTGTGTATGTATGGGTATATGTGTTTATATACATGTATACGTACATATGTATCTATAACATGATCACCCCTAGCGAAAGGAGAGGATGCGGTGTGAACGGTCCTCAAGGCTTTGCTTGGTTACAAGAAAATCTGTGCAACAGTAAGCTTGTCCCCAACACTTCAGCTCCAAATAGCTGCCTTCGCTCTCTGTGGCCACCTCTCCTCCCTCTCTCCGGCTCTCAGGGCTCTCCTGTCCCTGGCTGAATTTTGCTCTCAGCTGGCAGCTAATTAATGAGTAAGAGGGCACTGTTAGTGGAGAAAATTGCTCTGGGAAGTATTTACAACATCCTTATGTGTTTCAACATTTTTCTGTTATTAGAAACAGGGAGGAAAATTCTGGTAGTGGGAAAGCCAGTTGGCGCTGGGTCAGTAAATCCGTCTGGCAATTTAATAGAATCAACCCTTAGTAATTAATTTTGCATCGTATTGTGTTAAGTGACCTAAGCCATCTAAGAAATGGAAGAAGGAGCGTAAAGACTTCAGAGTAGCTTTGCAATGTTTCGTTTTCATAGAGTAGAAGCAGTCACAGGATCTACCAGAGTGGAAAAATGACTGTTATCCTCTGCGATCTTTAGTGGAACCGGAAAACACCAAGACATCAGACAATGTCACTTCTGTGGGGGTTCAGAAGTAGGCTTCACAGGCTTAAATGTTAGGAAAATAGAGTTTAAGCCCCAACCACCTACAGCATAGACAAAAGGGTAAAGTGTGGCGAGGTTGAAGGCTTTGCTATGTCTCTCCAAAGTCTGCACTAACAGGGCTAAACCCACACTTGATTCTACTCAAGTACAAAAATTAAACATAAGAAAACTATTGGCTTAGTTAAGTGTGAGTTTTTACTGAGCCGTAATGTTCCTTCACATCCTTGTTCATTTCTACTTCATTGAGCCTGTCAGTCACACACTCACATTTCCTTTTTAAAGATTTATTAATTTATTATTTATAAATACGCTGTAGCTGTCTTCAGACACACCAGAAGAGGGCATCAGATCTCATTACAGATGGTTGTGAGCCACCATGTGGTTGCTGGGATTTGAACTCAGGACCTCTGGAAGAGCAGTCAGTGCTCTTAACCGCTGAGCCATCTCTCCAGCCCCTCAGATTTCTTAATGAAGAGTTTAAACTGCTTTCAGCAGTTTTCAAGTTCCTTAGGGTAGAGGTCTTCATTTTTTTTTTATATCTAATCCCGAAAGAATTTTTGATAAAAGCATAGGATGTCGTGAATGTTTTACATGGACATCTAAAAGTGTTTTAATCTTTTTTCCCCCCCTTTCAAAATGGCAGTTGAACCTCACGCTGACTGTGTACCCAGTAGATGCTCTACCACTGAGTTAGATCAGCAGCTAATTTTCTTTCCTGGCTTTTCTTTCTTTTTTCATTCTTTTCCTTTCCTTCCTTCCTTTCATTTATTTTTTTTTTAACTTTGAGACATGGTCATGTTACATAACCCAGGCTGGCCTTGAAGTTACTCTGTAGTCCATGCAGGCTTTGAACCTGATCTGACTTGAAAGAAGTTAGAATTATAGGCCTGTGCCCCAACCTGATTAAAATGTTATCAAATTTAAATCATCATAAAGAACTTATTTCTTATTATATTATTATTTGAATATGTACTTTTTTGCTTTTGAGATGGAGTTCTGTGGCCCCAGCCTCCGCAGTACTGGAATTCCAGATGTGGTCTTCCACACCTGCTGTGCTTTTACTTTACCTCAAATCCCTGGAGCTGTAGGCTTCACTCGCTTGATGTATGGAATGAGTCCATCACATAAACGTATTGCTAGAGAAGTCAGGCTTCAATGTCAACCTTTACAGCGGCTACACTAGGCTTTACTGTCTATCCTTTTAAAGGTGAAGCGAAGGGTTATGTGAGCCGTAATTCCACAGGAGAGAGGCAAAGGAGACCTAAAGGAAAGGGGCGGAGTCTTGCCCAATATTTGTTTGCAAAACATGAGTCCTTAGCTGTTGCTAAGACCTTTTTTGTTAGTTTGTTTCACTTTCTTTTTGGAGGGAGGAGGGGAATGGGAAGAAGTCCCTGAAAGGCAATGCACTTCAAGTTAACCCTTTATGAGTTATCTTGAGATGTATGTATCTCACAGCAATGTACCAATATAAGATCTGGGTTGGAAGAGAGATGGGTGTGTTTGTCTGCTACCTGATAGAAGAAGGAGGCTAGGAAAAGGGAGGAACTGCCAGACACTGGGAAGAGACTTACAATTTGAAGATCTGCAAACTTGTTTCATTAAAACTACTCATTGTCTCTGGGCATGGTAGCTTTAATCCCAGCACTTGGGAGGCAGAAGCAGGTGGATCTTTGTGTTTGAAGACCAGCTTGGTCTGCACGGTGAGGTTCGAGGCCAGCCAAGGATACAGTGAGAGAAACCCTGTCTCAAACAAACAAAAACAAAATATCCATTGCCAGTTTCAAAATCTTCCTGTACCCCTGGGAATAAACGCTGAGTCTCAAGTCACTCTTCTAAGTCATTTTAAGAGGAGACACACCTGTACTATAAAGACATAACACACAAAAACAGGATCACCCTCTAGTACTGAGCAAGTGGACAGCAAGCAGCATGTGGACCAGAAAATTGGGACAAATCCAACAGCCTTGTTAATGCTTCCTACTGGGACCCAGTTCATACTGCAAAGTCTAATTCTTTCCTATACCTTGACCCTTATCTATTGAGGTGGAAACCATTTCTAATCCATTTCTAATATTTTAGAAAATGGAACCACAGGTACAAAACCAGAAGGCTAAAATAGAAGAATGAGAGATTGTTCAGCATCTCTGGAGCTCTACTTCAGTAGTCTAAGCTGCTAACTTTATGCTCCTACTGAAACAACTAAGTTACGCTGGTATCAAGTAAAGTGAACATTTCAAGTAACAGGAGTCGGAGGGATTTAAAGCACAAGAAAGTTGTGTCCTGCTTGAGCACAATTGTCCGAGAACCTAAGATTCATAGTAGTCTTTTTTTTTTTTAAGATTTATTTATTTTATGTATATGGGTATACAGTAGCTGTCTTCAGACGCACCAGTAGAGGGCATCGGATCCCATTGCAGATGGTTGTGAGGCACCATGTGGTTGCTGGGAATCAAACCCAGGACCTCTGGAAGAGCAGTCAGCACTCCAAACTCTGAGGCATCTCCCAGCCCCTCATAATAGGCAGTCTAACACAGGCTGAGTAGCTCTCATCCAGCATGCTTAGATCCCGGACTGTTTCAGATTTTTCAATGTTCTAGAAGACTTGAATGTACATGATGAAACTTTTATGGATGGGACCTAGATGTGGACATGAAATTCATTTATGGTTCATATCTACCATCTACTGAAGGTGACACATGAATAATATTGAGCGTCAGCTGTGATAAAACTACGTTTTGTGGTGTGGCGTTTCCCATTGTGACATCATGTCAGCACTTGAGAAGTTTTGGGGTTTAGAGCATTTTGGATTTTTGGGTTTTCAGATGGAGGATTCTTGGCCAAGGTTTCAAAGGACATTTCTCAGCATTCTGTGGCTTTATGTTAAACATACTTTCATTTTGCCCTGCTTTCCCACAGACCATATGGTTCCTTATTTCTTTCACAATTCCACAACTTCTGAGAGAGACAGAGACTCTGCCAGGGTCAGGCATAGGCTGCTTTCCTCTTTTCAGCGTTGCTTGTGTTCTCACGTGTCACATGATGTGTCACAAGAGCGTGACTCCATTCCGTTCCACGAAGTTCTGAGACACTGTTCATTCTCCACTTATCACAAAACTAGTTCAGCAGGGAGAGATGGCTCAGTGGTTAAGAGTGCTGACTGCTCTTCAGAGGTCCTGAGTTCAATTCCCAGCAACCACATGGTGGCTCACAACCATCTGTAATATACATTAAATAAATAAATAAATATTAAAAAAAAAACTAGTTTAGCATGGGTGGGTCAGGGAGGAGGGCAGATCTAAACCTTCGTAGTATTTCATCTCTATGACCATACTCTAATCCAGAGTGCATATATGACCCAAACTGGGACAATTAGAATCCTTCCAAGGGATAATTAAATGGGATTGAGAACATTCTAATGAAGTTGACAAAACACAAAAATGTCCTTTTTGTCAGATTTCTTACGGCAGATTGTAAACAATGGAGACTCATACCATCTAACGTGGAGCAGAGCCTTGCAAGCCACTCAGACAGGATGAGCAGTGAGAGACAGAAGGACATGGGACCAGTGTGGTGGCTCAGCAAGTAGAGGTTCTTAGCCACCAAGCCCTGACACTCGAGTTTGATCCCAGGCCCCACATAGCAGAAGGAGAGAACAGTCCTCCTGTGATCTGCACACACAAATAAACAGATAAAATAAACAAACTAAACAAGATAGAAAGGTACAAATGACAAGGAAGGCTCGTGCTTCTCCAGCCTTGGGCGGATATTCAGAGACACTAAGAGATAGAGAGGTTTCTCGAGGTAAGACTAAAACTCAGATGTCAAAATTGTCTCGGCATTTAGGAAGCTGAGGCAGAAGAATCCGGAGTTTAAGGTTAGCTTGGACTATAGCATGACACTCTTCTCACAAAAAGAAGATCTTGGCTGGGGATGTAGCTCAGTGGTGGGTGTTTGTCTGGTGTGCATATCACCCGGATTTCAGTCCCCAGCTC